>NW_027437197.1:15998291-16408291 GCF_033239565.1 Halichoeres trimaculatus
GATATTTAGTCTAAAAAATTTAACTGACAAACTGTAACATTTTTTATTTTTTGCAGTGCAAACCAGCAACCAGAACGCCCCCAGTATATCTATCCATCTTTACAGATAACAAAAAAAGCAAACAAGTACATTTTCAAGAATCAATAACTAATTTTTCCCCTTATCTTGGACCCTCGAGGGTCAAAGGTTATCAGGCCCTCAGCTCGGTGCACTCCTTCTTTTTTCTATTCTGACTCCTCCACCTGATGAAGGGATTTAACAGCATTCAGCAGCTCTGAGGACTTGCTGGGTGGGCGTGATTGTTTATGTGTGAAATAAAAAAATGGTTTTAGTCGACGAAGTAGAAATATTACTCTTTTTTAAAACTAATTTAATCACCAGATTAATCTGAAGGTCAAATACAAGAAGTAATGCAAAACATCTTGAGTTGTTTCTGCTGAAGAGAAGCCTGTGGGAGGTCATTAGTAGTCTGATGCAGGATTATTACATCTGACAGCTCTCCCTGCTCAGACTAACATCTCACATTTGGCTGCAAAAGAGCTGCTGCATACAAAGCAGAAAGAGGACTGATGTATGCCTTTATCATGCAGACGTTTACAGATAAATCCGTGTCAGGAATTCCAGCACAGCAACACAAAACCACTTACATGCTTTGCCCACTAGAGAGCAGTGATGAGCTGATTATTTTCAAGTGTTGGGTGAGACTACCCCTGGCATCAGTCACATTTTTATGTGCAGGCAGCACAGTTAAATGTCCCCGAATCAATCGTTGTAGTTTTCAGTCCTTAGGTTATCACTTACATGGATTCTGCGCATTACGTTACCTCAGACAAGGAATGTAACAACAGAAATGAGATTGTTCACAACTTAGAGTTATGTTAATCACTTCAGAAAAACCATTAAGGTGCAGAGAGAACACTTGTATTGCTTGCCAGTCCTTGTGTCTGTATGTAAACACAAATAAGAATGTCTGGAATTGCTGTCGTTGTGGATAAAATCGGACGAAACTGCAGTTATTTCTTGTTCCATGTAGGGTGTCTCAAATGATCTTCCATTTTAAGAACAAGATCACCATCAATGAGCCTAATTTGGCTTATTCTGTCACTTAACTTCTAAAAACCAAATCTGCATAAACAAATAAATAGTCCTATCAAAACATTTATGGATTGCTGCTTGTAGTTTTATTCTTTTGCTGATATTTATTTAGTCTCATCACTTTAATGTGCATCTGCATAGTGGATGGGATCTCTCAACTAACTCACCGAAGCAGGAGTTGATGAAGCCGTACCAGCTGCAGCCGCTGCGCCCCAGCAACCACCTCCCGCGGATACTGGAGGCGAAGCTCAGCGTGGTGCCGAATAAACACACCAGCATGTCGCTCACACTGATGTTCAGCAGCAGCATGTTCACCGGCGTCCGCAGCTTCTTGAATTTGCAAAACAGCAGCAGCACGATAAAGTTGTTGAGAAACCCGAAAGTCATGATGAAACCCAGCACCACGGACAGCGCCACGAAGCCCGCCGGGGACAGCTTCCCCCTGCCCGCAGGCACGTCCTCCAGCTCCTGGTCATCGCTCAGGTTGAAGCTGTAATTCAGACCAGCCTGACCAGAAAACATCCTGCTGTCCATTCATCGGCTCGTCTTCACCCCAAAGCCGCTATTACCGGTTGTTTTTTCACTTTGCTAACCTGAAAAGTTTATTAATCTGAGGTTCTCTCTGTCCTCGTGCTCGTTTTCCTCTGGGACATCGGATCATCGCACTTCATGTTTTCATTTTATAAAGAAAAAAACAAAAACGCATATCCACGGATGCTTGAGCGTTAAGATGGGCACTGGATCCCAGAGATACGACACTGACGCAATAGGCTAAAAATACACTGGGTCCAGAAACTGCCACCTGTTACCTGAACACACGTCCACTTTTCAGAATTCAGCGCATTTCAGCTCCTTTTTACGCACGGGTTCTTTTTAATCAAACTGTCACTAATCTGCACAAATTTAGCAAAGATCTACCTTTTCATTCTTGCTCTGTCTTTTTCATGTTTAAAAGTCTATCATGTAGAAGTTTCCACTTTGGATTTCATTATAATCCGCGCTCACAGTGAACACTCCGGATCCATTGGCGGTGCATAGCAAAGTGCGCGCTGCTCAGACATCCAGCATCTTTTAAAGACGACTCTGACGTCACGAGACACATAGACGACAGAGGCCATGAGCCGTGTGTGTGTGTGTGTGTGTGTGTGTGTGTGTGTGTGTGTGTGTGTGTGTGTGTGTGTGTGTGTGTGTGTGTGCGCGCGCGCACGCGTGCACGCGCATGCGCACGCTTTATTTAGTTCCGTTATTCACTCAAATTTTTCTTTTTCTCTCGTAATCTTTCTTACAGCATTATTTATTTATTTCATTTATTTATCCTATAAATGTTGTTTTTTTGTTGTTATAGACCTTCTGGAAGGGTCATCACAGCACTTTAACAATCCAGACCAGAGGTGCTCCAGTTGCTCTGCCATAGGGCCCCATTTGATGAAATGACAGGGCCAGCTGGGGCCGGATTTAAAAAAAAAAAAAAAAAAAAAAAAAAACGTGTTTACAGCTTACTTTAAATAATTCCATTTCATCTCTACTGCAGAGACAAGGTTAATTTTTCCAGTAACATTCAGGTGTTGCATTTTCTGAGCTCTGCTCTACAAAGCGTGTACTGATGCACAGCATTGAGACTACTTGTCCTCGAGGTCAAGTACCAGCCTGCTCAATGAAGATTTTATGCTTTGTGTAGAAAAATATAATGATGATGTTCTGATCTTTTCCTTTGATTCCTGCTGTTTTGTGCAGATCTTATGCAATGAGTCATGTGCAGCAAGTGTCATTGTAGAGCTACAAGAATATTTTTCAACAAAGTGAAAAATTCAATCAAATTACACCTTGTTGAGTTGTATCATTTTTTTTCACATCCTTTTTAGACTGTATCTTATAGTGTTGTTAAACATGGGATGATATAGTACACAAGCAGAAAACTCTGTCAATGAGAATTAAAAACAATGCAGAATGCTGATGCCCTGTGAAGACGTGAATTTCTTCATAACTCTGTAGTTTTGAGGGTTATAAGATTATGAGTTTTGCTCAAAGAGAGGCACATGTGACTTGACTGACAGGTAGACAAGCTACAAGACCTCCTTCCTCAACCAAAGCTGGGTTAAGTCAGAGGACTCCCTAGTCAGAAGGCCCGTCAGTCAGAAAACAGATGACCCATTAGTCAGAAAATCAGAAGGCCCATTTGTCAGAAAGCCAGTGAGTCAGTCATTGTCTGACTAATTGGCCTTCTGAAAATAGGATAGATCTTGAGTTAGGCATTTTCACTATGGCACATTATAGGGATGGGTTCAAATTCTGTGTCAAAAACAGATGAGTTATGTCAGAGAGACTGCGTCTGTGTATTACACAGGATATGATTGTATAGTATTGTAGTGTTTTGTCATATCATACCAAATTGTATCATTTTGTATTACTATATAATAGTAAACCTTAAAATTAAGTATCTCATTGTATATCTTATAAAATACATATATTGGGTTCATTTTCTTGTCTTATTTTATCATATCATGACTTTTATCTAAAACAGACTTTGTTTAAATCAATAACATAGTCTGAGTATTGGTTGACATTAGAGTCAGATGGTTTAGATAAACCTACCACCAACCTGGTTCACTTTAAGTCCCACTTAGTTATATTCCAAGGCCCTTCTTTAAATGCGAGTCAAACATCCGGAAATAAGGTCAGATGTTTTTATCACACATCTGTTTCATCTTCTCTTGCCTTGAGGACAGCATGTGTGTGGACATATGCTCTCAGATATTCAGAGTCACTGCTCCTGCAGAGACCCCAGATAGACCCATCTGCAACTTCTACATAAAAGCCAAGAGGCTTTACTGAACATTTACTAAGTAAACCTGCATATGTCAGACAGTTTCTGACAAAATTTATGTCACTGCAGTAAAAGTACATTGGAGCGGTGTGTAATCCATAATCTGAAATGTTATCTGAAAGCTAAAGAACAATCTCAGTAAAAGAAGGCGGAGGGGGAAAGTTGACCGTTTGGCAAGGACATGATGATTCCTTTCAAAAATCATTTCCAATCTTTACAACCAAGATCCTCCCTGTGCCGACAGTGACCTCAAGAGAAGAACAGACGTCTTCATATTTTGGATCTGACTGATATCACGATTGAGTTAGACCTGCTTCACTCTCTCTATCCCTCCCCAGACTGTGTGTTTTGATAAAAAGCCCAAAAGGTAAAAATAACCTTGCCAAATGCCACGTAAAATAATGCTCTCAGTTACACAAGCTGCTGCCTCATCAAAATGTTTTTGCAAAAAGGTTACTCTCAGGTAATAATATGAGAAATTATGTGCAAAGGAATCCATTTATGCAGCTGTTGGTCTACTTTTTAAACAGTGTTTTTTAAATGTTACCTGTTCTACATGTTGACTCCTTCTCAATTTGTTTTGGCACAGCATGCGGAGAGAAAACACCACCTGAGTCTCATGTGATTGAACCAACCTGACTTTAGATGTGTCCTCATCCAATATATCCAATATTGTTCCCGACATGCAGCCAACAGGCTACAGAAATGTCCCTGTCTAGATTGACTTAGATGAAAAGTGGGTGGTCGGGCTAAAAATAGTCTGGTGCTGGATAAAACAAATTTCTGTTGGTGTGGGCATGGTGCGAGTAATGGTGTGAAGATGAAACACAGAGCTCTGACTGAGTCAAGAGTTTTTAGGCTTATCAGAAGCCAACACACTGCAAAGTGGTCTATAATAGTATTAGGTTCACATTTTGAAAATGTTCTGTCTCAAAGGACTATAAAAATGCTGCCATTATGGGTTATTGTGGGATGAAAGAAAGGTCAGGGGAGGAGGATAGTTCTGCATTCAGAGGGACAGGAATTCAATATTTCCCAGAGAAAAGAAACCCAGTTACAAGATTAAAAAATATTTGATTTTTTTTTTTTTTGGTGCGAGTCATTCATTTGTGAGGAAAAAGTCACAAATAAACACAGAAAAAAGGTGAGAAAGAAATTCTCTAGATACTGAAGTGAAACAGTCCCAGTCTGCACTATTTCATCTTTACTTATTACAATGTGGTGCTCCACAGAGCTTCATCCTCAGCCTCCCGCTCTTCAGTCCGCACACACACAACTGAAGTGGTAAATTGCTTCATCAATAATGATAAAAAGGTGTATACAGAGGTGCCAGGCCAACAATCCGCTCCTGAATGTTAGAAAAACCAAGGAGCTATGAGTGTCAAGAATCACTGAACCGATTCCATATTTCTATGTTGCTAAATTTATGCTCTTCTAAGTGTTTTATTGCACGGCCTTGCGGAACAGTTCTCACACTGCACTGCTCATGTGTATGAGCATAAGACAAATGAAGCTGTCAGGATATTTCACTGCTCATTCACTCCATCCATTGTGCTCATTCCTTCACACGTGCGCTCCTATTCCCTGATATCTGCCGCCATATCTGTCCAATGGCACTGCACACACCCTATCATATTTTCTGTCATCTTTTCAAACATTGCCTTTTCTTTTTTCATTTCATTCACACATACCCTCCCGATCCCCATCACCATTCAGAGTTTGCAGCTTCATCAGCCTTAAGTGCCATCCTCAGGAAATCTGCCCATATCTGCCCAGTCGCTGCAGTTCTTCAGCTTCAGACTCAGATGATTTCATCAATCAGCCCGCCATCACTGCACAGTCTCGCAGTTTCGGTCGGCTCCATTATCTCATCAGCAACAGATGACATCGGTCAACACCTCCCCCATGGGAGCCTCCACAGAGAGATGGATCTGCTGCTGATCAGGACAAATTTCTTTCAATCACTCTGCTTCCCTGTAAAATAAACATTTATCTTTGATTCATTGATTGCTGAAATAGAAATCTTGACTTGAAATCATCTTTGACTTGACATTTTGCACATTGGCCAACCCTCAGCACCCCACAGTGCAGTGAACAGTGAAATGTGTCCTTTATGACTTGTTTTCTTACTTCTTCCCATTCTTCCTCACACTTCTCATCTTTGGAGTCAGGTCTACATAAACTTTACCCCCCAGCTCTTTGTTTCTGTCTCTTTTTGTGAAATGAATGAAACACGGTAGATGCCTCTGGGGAGGAAGTGTCTTTAAGTGTGTGGTGTTGACCTTATATTGCCACTTCATTGCATCTTTTGCCTTTAGGCATGTTGACACCACCTCTTCATCCAATAAGTGAAGTCAGAGTACGTTCACTTATTCAGTTCTCTATTTGATCTTAAAATTCAATCATCGCTGTCTCAGAGCCTCACAGCTGGGTTTTAACCTGCAATTTTTAACACATCGCTCTCTTTGGGGGAGACTGTCAGATATAGGGGACTTTCGTTTAAAGATTAAACAAAGAGTACATCACATCAGGAATCTGCCCATAGCTTAAACAAAGATCATTTTATTTTCAAATTAAGGGTGGGCTTTGATTCTAATGCAACAAAATTCTTAAAGACTTCCTTTTCAAGCTTCAGATTTCCATTTTTTTTACAGTATGGATAACAAACATTTAAATATGACTCTGATTCCCTTCCACTTCACTGTTATCAGCCTTTTATAGAAAGCTATCACATTTTTCCACTCTAACTTTGCTTATGAAATACACAAAGCTGCTCACAAGGAATGTTTTGGTAGCCCAAAAACTTTTGACGAATGTGCGAGCAGCTGATAAATACTTGAAAAAAAAAAGTTGAAAAAAAAAAAGCACTGCACCTCAACTTCCCCTTGAACAAACCAGATCCAAACAACAACACAACAGCAATTTTGAAGCAGGTAACTGTGGCAGCCAGTGTCCTGAACAGCCATCAGCCTTTGATTGACTTTTAAATGACTTGGCAAATAAACAACCTATTTATTCAGCCGTAAGAATTGGCAACTAAACACAACCTAATAGCTCAGCAGAGAAACAAAGCCCGCTTTAATCACTGTGCCTGAGGCATCAAGATTCGTACATGATGAATGAGCTCTTCAGATGTTTTAAACAATTATGAATAGTCTCAATAATTTTTATATGGAGCATGAAAAATCTATAAATCTGTAATTTGTGGTTATGATAAGATGTGCTATCTTTTTATTTGTTGTATCTTTCATGTATCGTTCATTGCAAGTTTTGATCATATGGTAGGATTATTTTTACAGTTCCACTGTGAGTAACTGTATCATTTTCTATCATATCATTCAGTATCCAAATGAAAAGAAAAGAAATTAATGTGAAGTAAAATCTCATCTCACATCTGATCATATTGTATGTTAACATCTAGCCTCATCTTGAAACAAATTGTAACTTTATGTCACTTGCATAAAGGGAAGTGTAACACAAAGTGATGTTACATAAAACAAAGTAAAATAACATTCTTTGTCAAATGGTATGTTAGGAAATAGAAAGTAAGGGACCGTAAAATAACATCATAGCAAAACATAGGGCATAACGTAGCGTAAGGTATCGAAGTGTAAACATATCAGATCAAAATAAAATGTAATGTTACGTAAAGTAACCTTATGTAAACAGTAAAGTTACGTCAAGTAACACTATGTGAACAGTAATTTTATGTAAAGTAGTGTAATATACTATATTGTATTATGACATTCCATTTAATATCACATTGTTTTGTCTCATAGCATTTCATATCATGTTGCATCACGTTCCATATTGTAGCATATCCAAAGGAAAATTATAATTATAGCATAGCATAACATAGTGTAGTGTAAAATAATGTAAGATAATGTAAGGCAGTGGTCTCCAAACTATGGCCCGGGGGCCGGAAACGGCCTGCCTCCACATTTTGCCCGGCCCCCTGAACAATACCAGAGGCGCATTGTGATTTTTTTTTGGGCGGTCTGGCCACATGATCAATATCTACACATGCATAGAATGAAACTCTCTATTCCACCCTTCTGCAGTTTGTGCCCTATCTGAAACCCCCTACCTTAAAAAAAATAATAAAAAAAAAATCCTGTTATACAACCATACTGGTAGTAAAATGTATTGTGCTGGTAGGTGTTGTATCACTTAGTTTGGTTTCTTAGCCTCTTTGCTTTCTGGTTTTCACAGTGAAGTTAATGAGAGACAGCTGCAAACAGTGGTGTCTACAAGAAAGTTAATATTTAATGGTCTTTTTTACTGCACTGTAAAACCTGACGAGTAAGTTCAACTCAAATGATTTGAGGAAACCGATTGCCTTGAATCATTTAAGTTTATTAACTTATACTGTACAAGTTAAGAAAAATCTTTCATTTGAGTTCAAGCTACTTAAATGTGCAGTGCTATGGTAACACATATAAATTGATTCTATTGTTTAATTTCAACTAAGTTTAGTGAACTTGTTTCATGTATTGTTTTATACTCACAAAAAGCATTTTAAAGAGCTTATTTAAAATATGTGACTGTATTTTTTTTAAATAGTTAGATGAACTTACATTAATTTCTTTTATCCAACTTACTGCAACTCATACCAAATGAGGAAACCGATTGCCTTAAACCATTAAAGTTGTAAAAACTCAATACAACACAAAAATCATTGACAACTTCATTTGCTTGTTTATTGATAAGGACGTTGATTCAAAACAGAACAACAGACCATACATGTGTTAAAGATTTTGTTTTCACATGTTTCCTTTTTTGAAAGGTTGGAAACAACTGGAACATAACTTTCTGCTATCATCAAGGTTTAAGAGGATAATCTGGATGAACTCAAAGAATCCATTGAGCTTTTTAGGGTAGCTCAAATGAAGTGCGTTTATCAGTCCAAACAAAATCACCAGTGAATCTGGCCAAGATCTGTGACACATTACCACCTGATCCTCAAGGACAATGGACACATGGCAGGTCTCGAAGGGAACTCCAGCAAGCGCAGCTTCGTCATTTGTAACTGCAACCAGAGCAACTGCTCCTTCATGCACTTCCGATTCCTCCTGAAAATAAAAGAATGAATGAAAAATTAAATAATTTCTACATTTGCACAATTAATTTTGGCACTCATAGTCCTCCATGTATTTTTGTCCAAGAAATTATAAATTACCTTGCAAGTTTTGAAGACTTCTGAGGAATCCTCCTTCAAGTGTAGCACCAGGCCAGCCAGGACTGCTGTCCGGACTGCAGTGATGTCGTTCTTGTCCTGTAGTATGAATGTAAGTTTTGCAAATGTTAGCTTTTTTTACCATCACCATCTGTTAAGGATATGGAAGCATTATTTTACCATTTCTTCATAAGTCTTCATGAGATTCTCCAAGACCTCGCCTCGGTTCCCAGTTCTCCTCTTTTTGAACAGCTTCAGAAGTTGAGGGGCAGACTTGTCCAAAGAATAAAAGAAAGAATACTGCAGATTTTGATTTGTGATCCTATGGAACTCAGTGTAGAGCTGGAAAACAAAAACAGTGCATATATGTAGACCATTAAACACATCATATGAAAATCAGGAACTGCATTAATGAAGTTCACCATTAATGTATATCCTTTGTATTTTACCTTACCTGGGCTTCATAAAAGAGAGCTTGCCATCTTTCTTTAAGTTGTTCTACAGGAGGTCTCAAGGTCCCAATTTCCTCACGCCTCAGTGAAAAGGTGTGCTGCATGTGTACATAGGCGTAAAGAAAGATCTCCGTAAAGATCCTTTATAAAGATAGAGAAGAATGTTAAGAAATTTTGAAACAGCACATATAAATAAAAGAGGTAAGTAGTAAAAGACATAGTTTCATACAAATCCAAGGCCCCGACAGGACATTTTAGGAATAAGACTGTTCTTTCCCATGTTTCAGTGTATTATGATGCCCAAATTAATATTTCTTTTGTATTGTCATTGTTAAATATTGATAAACACACATTATCAAAATGCTTATTTCATTAACATCACACAAGACATAATTTCTGCATGGCTTCACATTAAAACACACTGATGAGAGCATGGAATATTTAATATTTAAATAAGATACTTTCAGAGCAAATCCACATTTTATTCAACATGAATCTTAACAAAAAATATAAGTTCCCTTAACATTTTTTCTTCAGGGTGATAAATGAGAGAGAAATATTAGGCCTTCATTTTGTGTGTTTACTAAACCGATGAAGCGTGAGACTGTGGCTCATATACCATCTCTCTAATGTACAGCTGTGTGATCTGTCACTGAGCCTGCTGCTCTGACGAGTTATAACAACCAGAGCTTGGACACATTGCTTTACAAAGCTTTTAAATTCATGTCAACGTAGCTTTATTAAGTAGCAAAGATAGGATGCTCTAAAGAGTGCTCGAGTCACGCTGTGTAAGAATATCACAGTCACGGAGCTGTGCCTCTCCCTCAGTAAGTCAGCGATTAATTCATAAACAAACAAACAAACAAACAAAAAAACTGTTTCAGGAACAGACTGACCCGGAGCAGCAATAAGCTGCATGTCTGAGGTCAGAGGATTTACTGTTAAAAGTTTAACTTGAGTTACGTCTCGTTTGTTTTAAGCAGCTCCAGCTGCTGCTGGACATGTGCGCACTTGTGCACATGTGCGCCCAGCGTCTGCTTCATTCATATGGGCTGTTTACTGTCTCAATCATTTACCAGGTTAACCAATATGATATTAAAGATAATATCTAAGCATTGGCTCAGGCAAAAAAAAAAAAGGAAAAGGAAAACTTTACATCATAGCGATAGGACGGCGGTCGTTAAAACGAACACAATTTACATCGGTAGGAGCTTAATTATACGCAAACCCTCCTCATATTCAATCTCCAAAAGGTAGAGGAACAGTTTCAGGAACAGACTGACCCGGAGCAGAGATGTGGTGCATGTCTGAGGTCAGAGGATACACCGTTGTTAAAAGTTTAACTTGAGTTACGTCCCGTTTGTCTGTAAATAGCTCCAGCTGTGCGCATAGCGCGTCATCTGCTTCATTCATCTGTGATGGGCTGTTTACTGTCTCAATCATTTACTAGGTTAACCAACATGATATTAAAAATAATATCTCAGCATTAGCTCAAGAAAAGAATAAATTTAAAAAGGAAAATTTTACGTCATACCGACAGCACGGCGATCGTTAAAACAAAGATAATTTACATTGGTAGGATCTTGATTATACACAAACCGTCCTCCTATTCAATCTCCGCTGCTATTCTCCTCCAAACGTTGTCTTAATAATCGTTATCTTTGTAGTTTTTATATCTTTTGTTGTAAAGAACTGGGTGCTGGCATACGAACACAATCAGCTCATCGTCCCTGTAGAATGTTTTTGTATGTGACGTGTCAACAATGAGCGTTTTAATTGGTCAGATGTGAACTCGTCGCAAGCGAAACTTTGGAAAAATCGACCTCGGTCCGAAAAAATTAAAGTCGAATTTTCGCTCAGCGCAAAACACTGCTGGTTTGAAAGCCTGCATTGAAAAACAGAAGGTTCGAAAAAATAAATAACTTGGTAAATATTAGCGCGAAAAATGGGGGTCTGGTGTAAGGCTTTTAAGTTTTATGAGACTGTTAGTTTACTCTGAAGCCCTGCGCAGATAGATAGAGCACCATTGCTGTTAAAACAGTATCTTTTCAAATTGCCATCTCAACAATATTTTCGTCTGTCCAGCGAGCATTAGCTTTTATTTCCATAACACTAGCCAACCCAGCGGTAAGTGGGCTCAGCTAACGTGAGCTTATGTGTTGGAGGAGAACTTGCGGCTAACGCTGTAGTTGCCTTACACAGGTACTTCAAGCCACATTAATTAAAAAAACAGTGAAACAAAGCATGCAATTAAGTTAACAAAAGACCATTCTTACCGTAAATTTGGAATCAAGCCGTTAGCAAAAGTGAAATCGTTGCAGTCCCCTGGTTCAGGTGCAAAGTAAAAATGGCTTCTCCCGCTGGCCTCATGTCTGTCTAAGATGTAGAAGGGTCTCCAACCCAGATGAGCAGGGGCTGCTCTTTTGACTTATATAGAATGAGTTCATGAAATCTTCTGAAACAAAACAAGTTACTTGAACAAAGTTAAAATGTTTGAAAAATACTTAAACTATGAAAGAAAAAAACATGTACTCAAATCTGATGAGTTATTGTGTTAGTTATTCATTTTTGAGTTAGACACACTTCTTTGAAATGAGTGCCTGCCACTTTTTCAGAGAACTAAGTTATTTTAACTTACTTTGTTCACTAATATATGCTGTTAGGTTTTACAGTGTGTGAGAAACCTGAAAGGGGTTATTTGGTTATCATTTATTTCATAAATAGTGTTATATATTTCATTAACAGTGTTATTATTTGTTTTCTGATTTTTGTTCCTGTCTAGATCCCAGAAAGGGTTATTATTAATATTTGGTTATATGTGGCTTTCTGGGAAACAATAAATATTTACGTTTGGGCACCTCTGTGATCGTCATACCTTTTCTTTCTTTTTTTTTTTTTTACAAACTGACCCTGGCCCCCATCAGAGAAGGGAAAAGTTGTTTGGCCCTGACGGGAAAGTTTGGGGACCCCTGATGTAGGGTGACATATGTTACATAACATTAGGTAACTTAATAGAAAGTGATGTAATATTACCAAATGCAAGGTAAGGTAACAAAGTGTAATGTTGCGTAACATCACATGACACAACATAATGTATCATTACGTGAAGCATAACTATGTTTAAACGTTAAATCTTGTAGAGTAAAGTAACACAGCATAACATTTTGTAATATAATTTGATGTAACATATTATATTGTATTCCAACAACCTGTATATTATCCGATTTTATCAGCACATCTTGTCTTGTCTGTTCTACTCTATCAGCCAATGGCAGTGTAACAGGAAAATGAATTATGTATACCTTAAACAATCTCCTGTCAGAAACAACAATACAAAGAAGTAATCATTTCTTCTGATGGGAGCAGTCTAGATATTTTACCCTTACAGCTCTGGTTTATGACTGTGCTTTCATTCAGCTGCAGTTTTCTGAACTGTCGGTTTGTTTTTGTAGAAAGCTGCTTCTCAAAGCAAAGTTCAAGCATAAAAGGCTCAGATGTTGTCTGGCTGACATTCATAATTTAAAAAGCTGACTCTCAACAAGCTCATTTAATTCCACTAATCAATCAAAAACCTTTTCTCCTCCACAGTTTCATCCTCAAGGACAAATTCCTTTCTGAAAATCAAACTCCCTCTGTTTGGGAGTCATGGTTCCATGGCCAAATAAATGAATGAAGAGCTCTCAGGTGTGATTGAGCCTGGTTCGATGGGGAATGTCTATGAAGATTCTTCACACAAAGCCGTCTGTGGTCTGGAAGATGAAATATTTAATAGCCAATTTCATCTCTCCAAACTAGGCAGTATGCACTGCGCCTGCATTTAAGGGGATGTCATATGCCAGGCATGGACTGTACTGCTCATGAGCAGTGACTCTGAAATTTGAGTTAGCAGTGATAGAAGGGTTTATCACAGGACACTTAGGAGACTTTTGACTTTGCATGAAAGGAAAACTGTAATTATTAACAGAAAAATAATCAAATAATATTCAAAACCCAAAAATGCTAAACAGACAAATCAGAAGATTATGCTTTTTATTCGGCATGATTTTCTACCTCTGTGCTCTCGCCTGACACTCTGCTATTCAGCTGCCAGTTTGGTTTTTACAGTCAATGATGCAGCTGGGCCAATAAATTACGAGACAGAAGCTCTGTGTAGGCCATTTTCATGCCAATCCCCAACTATTAACATCTGTCAGATGGTCTATTACCAAACACTTCCCTGGCAGATGGGATGTTCTGGAAATCATCTCTTAGGGATTTATCAGCCAATGATAAATGCAGATCCAATATGCAGACAAACAAGGCAAAGCGGGGATGCTGTTATAATTCCTCATAATTGTTTTAACTGGAATGAAAATGTGTCACTCCTCTTCTGACACTCCAGTTCTTTTACAGCTCTGTGAAGGATTTTTTTTCTCTTTTAATAAAAGCAGCAACTTGTGAGTTGGGAACAACCTGATACTTAGATGCCTCTATTTATTTTGGTTACCTCCAGCAACTGAAAAAAAGCCCTCTGATGGGAAATAAACTGTTTTCCCTGATAATCTGTAAAGGTTTAAAAATCCATTTGTCTTTTTCTGGTTGATGGTAATTTAGTTTTGACAGACAAACTTCAAATCAGTGCCACAGGGCTGAGTAATTTTGTGATCTTCTGCTTCTGTAATGCCAGACATCCTTAGTTTCCCAGGCTGTGCGCGAGCAGAGCATTCTGCGTAATCTATACTGAAGAGAAAGAAAACCACGGGTTGCATGACTCAAAGAATCTGGATAATTCTCTGTACAAAAGGCTCAAGGTCTCAAACAAGTACTAGATCACTGTGGTCTACTGGCCCCCAGGCAGCACTGCATGTTAAACAGACATGACTCTGTAGTGGAAATCCCCGTATGGGCTCAAGTTCACGTCCAAAAAATTACCATCTGTGAACACAAGTTGATCCTGCAACCATATCTCCAGCCTAAATCTGCATCGTGTTGGTAAATATAGGTTCTAACCAACACAGCTTCTATGTATGGATCATAAATGGCCTGCACATTATTGCAGAGACATAATAGCATGTGATAAAGATGTGAGCCAGTTGAACTCTTGCCTGCGTTTCTCCTACTGATGATTCTGATAACTCAAAACAAAGTTTTCTCTCATAACAGAGGTGTTGCAAGCAGCATCTGTGAATGTGTCTCCTGTGGGGTTATAATGTAGAGAAGAAATAAACTTGTGTGGACTAAAGATTATAATTTTATGATTAAAGAAAGCTTTTTTATCACATGTAATTACAGCTGTCCTTTTTCTTCTACTTTTTTGTCATTTCTATGACTGTAAAGTGTAATGTCCCATTCACTTTGACCCCAAATCAAATTAAGATGTTTGTTGTTGATTTTAATGAAATCAAGGGTCAGTATGTCATTCTAGCAGCTCTGTGTGTATCAGATTCTCACCCAGACTTTTATGTCTCTGAAATGTCTCACTTTTCAGATCAAGTAAGTGTCTCAGGTGTACACTCCATGTATGTACGCATGTTTTGTCATATAGAGAATGGAATGTGCACTTTAACAGGACTGAAACTTTAAAGCCAAACAAAGAATATGTGCTGCTGACCCCACGGTGACCTTTAATGAAAGACTGAGCCGATAGGAAAATAAATACAAGTGTTTGACTACCAATCCATGGTTTAGCTGGGAAAGTTGGGTTTCCAGAGCAAAGTCAGCAAATGCGGCAGCAAAGCGACATGAAGTCTATGAGAGAGAAAGTGGTCCTCTTTCGTCTGCATGGAGGCAACTCTCTGCAGCGCACTCTAAAAGATCCAAACTGAGATAACATCAGTAACTTCTATACTCCCATTAGAATCATTATTAGCTCTTCAGTTATTAATAACACTGTGTGAGACGTTCTCAGTTTCTTTGAGGCTTTTCTACCAAGCTTTAAACAAATCAACATTAATAGACAAGATTTTCTGAGACAACTTTCAAGATTGAATGATTCGATTTGGCTTTTCTGACTCCTGAATAAAGAATATAAATAATGGAAAGGAGGGAAATTGGCTTTTTTCCAGCCACTGTTTTTTGTGCATTATTGTAATGTTTGAACACTTTACGTCATTTTCAAATCAAGTCAATATTGGGGCTATACATTGGTTTGTGTTGGTAAATCACCAGCTGATGCATCCTCAGTCAGATGGGAATTGAACCGGCTGATTATTTACACAGTATGTCTGGCTTTATGCTGTTTTGATTGTTTACATATTCATTTCACACTGTGCTTTCCAAAATCAGATATCAGGGGGTGTATGTAAACATTGGGACTCGATTCTTCTGCTGGCATATAAAGATAGTATTATTCTGTCTCTGGAAACTTTGCATGACTAAAATAAGAATAAGGCATACAAGGAAGCCAGAAAATTATAAAACTGATATTCTGATGTTTCAACAAAACTCTCTATATATTTTATTTAGCATTTCTAAAAAGGTCATTATTTTATGGAGTCTCTTCTATAGTTTTAAAGGCCAACAAATCAAAACACAAGCATTGCTCTTGAATCAAACAGTATTCCATGTAATAACAGAGAGCCATCCCTAGACAGCAATTAAAGTGATATTCAGCTCAATAGCTCATTAGTGAAGCTGAAGTTGCTGTCAAGTCTCTTTAGCAAACAGAACACACTCATTTCTGAGGTTCTGTTTTGTTTATATGCGATAGCACACATCACTCAGGAGATATACCAACATTGAAGTAACAATTTTCCATCCCTTTCATCCTTGTTATCTTTAGAGGTTGCGTGTGGGAGAAATTCTTTGAATGAGGCGTATGATCCATATTGTCTGCTCAGGGCGTATTCCGCAAACGGTTATGACCTTCAGGGTTAATTATAGATCTGAGAATAACAACCAGGATGTAACTCTGTACTTATAGGATACAGTAAATGAACCAACTTTACTAAGTATCAATGATAAAAACTTTTTTTTTAATATTATTGTGGTAGTCTAGCTTATTGTTTTTGCAAGGCTGCAATTAAATAAAAAAGAGAAATTTTAAACCTACAAAGCTCTGAAAAGTTGGGATACTATGTAAAAAGGTCATAAAACTGATATATATATATATATATATATATATATATATATATATATATATATATATATATATATATATATATATATATATATATATATATTTTTTTTTTTTATTTATTTATTTTTTTTGAGAATATGGGTTTTCTGGAACATATTACTGAATTTTACTGTCCATAGAGCTATGTGAATACATGTTCAATAGTATTGATTTATAAACATCATCAAAAAGGACATCTTTTGGTAAATACATCATGAGAAAGTCAATTCTTTTCAGAGCAATTCGGTCTTCTTCTTCTTCTGATAGATAGATAAAGCTTTCTTGAGTTTGCAAGATGTTCATGAATCTTTTCCAAATATCCATATTTCATACATATTTCACTTACTCTGGTGTCTTAAAAAGGTCCAAAAGAAGCCAAAGTTAAATAATTGTTAAAGTAGCATAATTTGAAGTTGAGCTCCCTCAAACTAATCTATTTGCAGCTCCATCTCACTATACTTTATTTGACTTGGCCACAGCGCCAAACAGTCCGTAGTGGTTAAAAAGGGAACCAGGATAGTCACATAAAAAGCTCCGCGGAATGTTCCGTCTGATGGAATGAATGAACCATTGTGCTCCCGTTCAGAATTAACTACTGTATACTCTGAAAACGTTGGCATAGCATGCTTCATATTTTGTGAAAATACACCGGTAGGTTTGCATTCAAACTTCGATAGTAATGTTTACGGTTATAAATAAAATCAAATTGTTAAAGTTTTAAAGTCAACCGAGCGTCACTGAGTCCGGAGGAGAAGCCAGGCTGATGAATCGCGCCCAGATCGATCGCTCTACTGCTGTTCCTTCGGCCCAAATGAGAGGCACAAACTCCGTCATGTTTACCTTTGCACTCCAGGACAGCGGTTTCATTTTCTCCGTTCTCACCTGGACATAGACGTGAGGCACCACCTGCGCCTGCAATTCATCTGGGGGCGACTGTTAATGGGAGGAAAATAGGCTGTGGGTTTATTAGCTCGCTAGTTGCTAATGTAATGCTAAATGCTAACCATGATACTGAGGCGCAGTAGCAGTTAATGAACGTTTCGTTCAGATAACCATTAGTGTGACAGAGTACTGCTTTTCGCAGCTGCTTCACTTTATTGTTGAATCGGGGGAAAATGTCGCTTAACTACAAGTTTATAGGGAGTTATGAGTGTAGACACTCAACAGTGTAGGCTACCTGGTCCTCATAGATACCTGTGTGTTCTCTGTTAGCCACGTACACTGCTCCTGCTAGGTGTTGACGTAGCAGCTAGTTTCCTCGTCCCGTTTATGTGGATGACAGGTGCGAAGTTATTGACAGATTACTTGATATACCTGACATCGTCCTGAAAACTGAACCCAGCCAAAGACATGATGCACTGTGACTCAGTGTTTCACAACCGGACCTGAAAGCGGGGCTGACAGGTTTCCAGGTCCTGTTGGATTGATCGGATGATGAAGCGGATCATCTGGCTGATATCAGGATTAAACAGAAGAATGATGAAGTTGCTTTTTGCCCTCGCTTTGATCGCCTACATTGCCTGTAAGTACAGTATTATGTGTAAACCGCAACACAATAAAATAGTGCGGTTTTGAGAGGTATCATTGTTTGCAGGGGCGTACTATCACTTCAGAAGTGAGGGGGGCAGGTCGTTTTTTAACTTTTAGAAACTATACTTTTATAAATGACATATTACTATTAGACCGCCAAACCTGTTCTCACAGATTTTTTTTTGTGACATCATGGACAGTTTTGTGTGTTCTCCACATCTGTAGTATCCTGTCACTAATGTCTCATCATGATGAGTCTTTGGTTAAAGCTGCTGTAGCTTTTGTTTAAGTTGTCCCATGTTTTCTGCCATAGAAACAGAGATAAGGGAGTCTGCCTTACATGGCGGCAAATCATAAGCAAGCAAGTGCACCCAACATGGAAAAATAAAACCTGGCTTGTTAAAATGAACTTAACAGCTGTCAGACTCAATACATTATGGATAAGTGCATGGGACAAAAGGGATGGATAGAGTACCTGCCAGGGACGCACATTTTTAGACTGGTTAGATAGGCTGCTGAGGCAGTCAGGCCCAGTAAAGAGGATAAATCAGATACAGTATTGAGAAGTGGCTCCTGATTTTGGTTTTTAGACAAGGATAAAATCATCAAGGAGATTCACATATGTTCTTTAGTTTGTTCTGCTAGCATATGATACTTCTGATTGGTAATTTGGTTTTTTTTTAGACCACTCTAAAGATAATATACTTTATATTTTTACAATGCATTCAAAACAAAATTTTTCCAGTGGTACTTTAAAATCACTGTTACTTTCACTGAATGTTCTTTCAGATATGATACCTATGACTCACAGTCTAACAATGACTTGTTTTCAGGTTAGACTGTATTGACAGATATACTAGTCTGTTGTGCCAAACAATGTGGATTTGAGGATTGTTGAGAATGCACAATCAACATGGTGTATGTAAAACCCATGATGTGATCTTTATGTTCATTAGCTGATATGATAACTCAGTTTCACAACCGTTCATGTTGACGCACACTGCAGAAACTTGTTTCTAATTGTTAACAGCTGAAATGGTTCTTTTAAAGAAGTTGTATTGATTCTTTAATTCGACTCTTGTCATTGAGGGATTGTTTTGTCTAGAAATGCTTTGTTAGGTTGAGCTGACATTTTAATTGTGGCACACAGTGTCGCTGACAAGTGAGTTTGATTCAGGGCCGTTGTAAACAAGGCCTCTGCTTGGTTTAGGAAATTTGTAACACCAGTTGAAGTCAAATACATGGCTATGTCATCATTGTATGATTATTGAATTTTATTCCAAGGTTTAATATTGAAAACAAGGGAAAAGTAAATGTTTCTTGCCTCAACCATCAACCTAACTGTTTTGAAAATAGTCAGATTTTTATGGATGATAAAGATTAAAAATATATTTATCAAAAAGGACATTTAAAAGGGACCAGCTGTCAGTCTAAGCTTAGTTTTGTCATTCAACTTCTTTTTTGCAGTCTCCTTGTGTGTTTACAAGAAAATGTACTGAATGTGATAGAGTTTAAATATTTATTTTGAATTTATTATGCTGGTGTTTTTCTGACAAGATTTCTTTCTCTTTTTCAGCTGTCTGGGGAACATACACAAACATGAGGTATGGCACAAACTCTCATTTCTTTGATTCAACAGACTTTGTCCCTGTCTCTCTATTAAAAAGCTCATTTCAATACAAAGTATCTACTCGTCAGGTTCCCGGTCAAGATGTCAACAAACATTTTTTGCATCCTCTCTTGAATGCTGGAGCATTAATGCACAGAATGCTTAAATCAGAATTCAGCTCAGCCCCCAGATTACTCACCTCTACATGTTATATTAGGAGGAGGGGTGGGCGATCTAATGAGGTCGTTAACAAACAAGATGACTGCTTCTGCTCTCAGCATGAGGTCATTCTACTCCTCTCATGTCGCGCAGTCTTAAATAACACAGTCCTGACAGGAGTGTGTGGGGCTTGGTAAAAACACACCCCAGCATTCATGCTGGTAGGAAACACTGGCTTCCCTTTGACACAACTAAACTTGATTTAAATTGATCTTAAACTGTAAGAGTGAAGGATGTTGTTGCTTCCTCTCTGACACTCCGATCCCTGCTAGATTTGAATAACTCATGGCTGAATATCAATGAAGTTACTACTGTAATTGTCCCTCAAAGGGTTTGACTGATTTGATTATGACCCTTACTAAATGCTGGGGTAAATAAGATGCATTATGCACTGCGATGTAGTAGAAGTTAAGATCTACTTTTTGTGACCTTGTTATAAGGATTATAATCATCTCATCTAGTTTCCTCTTTCTTTCATCATAGATCATTACAAGAGCACGGAGAAATGAAGATCGAGCAAAGAATTGATGAGGTGAGTTTGGCTCAGAGAGCTGGTCAGTCCCTCCTCACGTGTCATCTTCTATGGGTTTTAAGAGCTCTGCTGCAGCCGTTACACATGTATGAGAGTACAACCTTGAAGCACAGATTCAGCTTTTGAATGAGCTCAAAATGTGGTCAGATTTGATCAGACTTTATCAGAACATAGACTGATATCAAAAAGCAGATTTGTGTAAGATGTTATTTTTATTTGCTGCTGGAAAATCAAACTTATTATTCTATTACGCTTCTCAAAGTGCATGAATTGATCAGACAATTTTAATTAACTCCTTGACTTTAATACCATCCCATCCTTTACCAAACTCCTGCTAAGGCTGATATCATACATTGGTAAACAGTCACAGAATCCAAAGGAAACTGAATTTGTCTTTTCTTTCTTTCTTTCTTTCTTTCTTTCTTTCTTTCTTTCTTTCTTTCTTTCTTTCTTTCTTTCTTTCTTTCTTTCTTTCTTTCGGCAAATACAGTACATCTCTGCTGACATTCCGATTATCCACTTGAAGTATGTGTGCAGGGCAGATAGCTAAAGGCACAAAACAGGATTAAACACAGTGCAGTGTGGTTTTTCTGCCCCGTCACTGGTGACAGTGGCTGTCTATCCATTTATCTAACTTTTGTGATAAGTTATCTTTGGAGTTGTCAATGTTTTGAAGCAGAAACTGGCTAAACTTTTGAAATTTGATTGTGACAGAAAAGGAGAGTGAGCCAATTGCTGCTCTGGGATTTGGAACAAGAACTGATAGATCTTGTCCTCATTTTGACCAGAGCACTGTTTTTTATAGTCCCATAAAAAGGAAATAAGGTCACCAACAGATGAATTTATGACACTTTTAATGATTTACAGGAACAGAAAGAACAATTGAGGGCAGTTGTTGTGACTATGTTTGTAGATTCCTCCAAACACTTTTTAAAGATGAGATAATAGTCTCATGAACAAGTTGATTATTCATTTTTGAAACAATTATTAAAAAATGCAACTCATCCCTGGTTCACATGGATTAATTTGGTTGACTTTTGGGTTCCTAAATCAGTTTCTGTCATCCATTTCAATTTTCTGTTGTCTCTGAATGTCTGTTGTATAAAAAACACTCTGATCAGTGTGTGAAAGTGGATTAATCAGATTTACTTTGCTGGTAACCCATACACGTTTGCTGTGAAGGTACATCAATAAATGAACATGCCGATGAATATGGAATAAGATTAACTGTACATTTCCATTAACATGCTGCTGTGTTTGCATGAAGCACTGAGGGGACAATTCCATACCATTTTCAGTTAATATTAATAAGCATCGACTTGTGCTCTCATCCCCCTGCAGGCTGTGGCTCCACTTAGAGACAAGATTCGGGATCTGGAACAAAGGTGGGGAACCTTTTATGCAAATGTGATGTGGGAGTGTTGTAAAAATGTATCTGCAGACATGACGAAAAGTATCCGTTCTCGCTGCCAGTACAGGTGTATTTTGTAATGTGCACTACCAAGCATTTATTACCAAGATGGATTAATTCTTCACCTGATGTCTGGAAACAGGAGCCATGAAACAAGCCACAAGATTAGAGGTTACACCCTGTTTACTATGGCTATCAGTCAGAGTTAGATTAATAATAAATTGTATTATTATCCACGTCAACTTTGATGCTTTGAATCCTAATGAGGCAGATGACTGCAGCCATATGAGCCCCATGCCCCAGCCACATGCTGCCTTTTGTCAACCTGTAATGCCAGAGGATTAAACCACTCATTAAAAAGGAGCATGATCCATGTATCCATTTAATCCTGCTGAAAAAGCACAGAGCGTGGCTTTTTCTTCTGTTTATCCTTGAGGGCTTTTCCCTCAAAAAAAGACTATTATTTTTTTGATCATACATTGATTTACATTTTACAATCAAATGTGCACTTTTGCTTCTGAGCTCCTTGGCAGCCTGGAAAATTGTGCACAAAATAACAAGCTTCAAAACAAACTTTCAAGGTTTTAACTCTGAACATAGGTATCATTAAAAGTCCCAGAAATAAACAAAGCTGGCGGGAGTTAACAGTTAAACCATGGTTACAAAACACTTTTACAACAAGTCTCTGGTTCTGCAGGTGAAACATGAGACTCATATTGTCTCAACGCAAGTCCCAATGTGTGGATTTTTTAGACAATACACAGCACTGTTTGCCTTTTGAAAAGTTGTTCTGTCACGTGTTCTTCACTGAAGATATTTTCTCTCTCCTAGTTTTTCACAGAAATACCCACCGGTGAAATTCCTCTCCGAGAAGGATCGGAAAAGAATTTTGGTACGCGACAAACACACCAGTTTAAACCAAAATCAGTCTCACTACATTTATTCTCCCAGGGTCAAGTTCTTTGTCGAGCCACTTTCTTTATCTCTTTAAACCTTGAGTCTGACACTCCAGGCCGACTAATCTCTAAATTAAACTTCATCATAAGAACTTGATAAGTGGAGCTGTCTGAAGTGCCGCTAAAGATTGTCGGCTGTGGTCAGTAAAGCTGGTACTGGTGCTATTTTGTCAGAGTAAAGGCTGGAATAGTGTTTTTTGTAGAGGGGATGGATCCACGTTGTTTACTTGAGCTCAGAAGTTCATCTGTTAGACAGTCAGTGGTGTAAAGTTGATCAAAGGTTAGCTCGAAGCATCATTGAATTTACACATAAAGGAAAACAAAAGAAGTATTCAAACTTTCATGTGTTTGAGGATTTTTGTTGACCTAGCAAACACTTTTTGTTCTGAAATCATTTGCTTCAGATGATTCCCTGTGAGACTGTGTTTGACGTTATCAGAGTTTAAAGTGTTATCGTGTTTCATATACCTTGAGTTTTTGTTTTTTTTTGAGAAAGTTGGAGAAAATATACAAGAGGAAATTACACAGGATATTCAGCTTTTTAATCCTGGTAAATGACTTAGAGGGTGCTAAAAAGAGCATTTAAAGAAAGAGGAATTCACGACTGTTTGATATACATCCCGCGAAAGGATGACAGCCTGAAAAGCAAATAAAAGAAGACTGACGTTAAGTTGATTTGTTATACTGTAATTGTTGTTAGCTCACTTGGACACCTGAGTAGAGCTGGGCCACAATGTTCAAGGTAAACCTTTTCTTACCGTCTGTGACAACATGTGTGTCTGAGTCTGACTCAACAGCTGCTGTTTGAAAGTATATGAACACAAAATGTAAATTGTAACTGTCTTCATTTCATTCAGAAATTAATAGAAAGCATTTGTTTATGAAGCCAAATCAACATCTCTTCAACATTTCTCTTTCTCTTCCACTAGATCACTGGTGGAGCCGGGTTTGTGGGTTCCCACCTCACTGACAAGCTGATGATGGACGGCCATGAGGTGACTGTGGTGGACAACTTCTTCACAGGGAGGAAAAGAAACGTGGAGCACTGGATCGGCCATGAAAACTTCGAGCTCATCAATCACGATGTGGTGGAGCCTCTCTATATCGAGGGTGAGTGAGAGAGTTAATGTGAGCGATGATGAATGGCGACTTCTTCTAAAGCCGAGGCATGAAGGAGGCTTATGATAAACGGTCTGAATTACGGGTGAGACAGGGAAAGCTCATACATATTTTTAAAAATAATCTCTTAGTTATCCTCTTCTTAAAGTTTAAATCAGACAAATTATACAGCAATGAAACACACCAGCCAGGTTTCAGGAAAAGATAAAGATCCAGGGAACACGAGCTGCAAGGTCTGGTGAACAGTCTGCGTTCATTCAGAGAGAAAAATCGATGCTTTTAGCTTCATTCATATAAATGCCTTTTTAAAATGTCTCTGTTGTGTCTGTTGGGCTGAGGAAATAACTATCTTTAACTCTGGCTGTGAGCAGAGCATCCTCAGAAAACAAAATATTGACACAGTGACGGTATGAAAGCAGAGCGTGGCCTTAAAAACATGTGATTTGAGCATACCACAGTCTTTTTACATGAATGTACCAAACCTCTGAAGCTCAGGCTGCTCTAGGTAATCAGACCAGCCACCTGCAAGAGCCATCGTACAAAAAAGTGACTGTTTTTAAAGGTTAAGTTGTTAATGGACTGGATTTTTCACAGCTTGCTACTCTGTCTTGTTGGAGCAATTTATGAGGAAGCTGCTGCTCCCAGGGTGATGAAACAGGAAGTCCTTTTAATACTCATGCAGAACCTTTGAGTAGTTGAAATATAAAGGATGCTTGGAGAGAAAAAAAAAAGAAAATGACTTTCCTAAACTTTGCTTTTCTGTTTATTTTACTTTCTTGAACGGCCCCCCATACAATTTCTGAGACACGATCCAAATCTGGGTCTTTGATGCCAAGAATATCCCGGGCATATGCATTTCTTTGTACGTAATGAAAGCAAATGCTGCATATGAAGCTTGATCTGTTGATGTTTGTTGTCTGTAATTATACCAGCTGTCAAAAGCACCTGTTTGAGCCATTATGGTCTTTTCCAAATATTGTCTCAGCCAGATATATAAGCTATAAGTTTGTTTTTGTTTTGTTCTTGAGCGGACTTGTCAGGATGGATGGAAAGTTAATGCTAAGGATTGATGATGATAAAACTGCAGAAAGTTTCATTAAAAGTTGAATTGTGTCATTCTCTTTTTTCAATCATGGCATTCAGAACATTTTAAAGGATTTTACAACCATAGACTGTATATAGAGTGGACAGCCTGGCTCTGCCATCTACCATTGTGTGGTTTTGAAGCCAAAATTCCCCCGTCACAGGCGCAGCCATTGTTAGCAGTTGTGCAGCCTGAATCTGCACAGTAGAGACTGTGAGGGATTCTGGGAGAACCTGAGTGGAGCTGGGTGACAAAAATAATATTTATTTTTTTCTTTCGAGAGTCTAATCACTTCTTGACTCTATCTCAACATATTTTACATCCCTGGAATAAATACTCAAGAATGTCAGCTGTCAATCATCATTAAACGTTACATTAAACCTAGTCTTCAAACAAGACAGCCAAATGATATCTTCAAATCACCACAACAATCAGACGTGAGAAACATTTCTAGGAGGTGTATTAATTTTTTAAAGTTTGACCACAGCCCATCTGGAATGACTGGAGAGCCAGATTTTTTTTACTTATACTGAAGCCAGCCA
Source organism: Halichoeres trimaculatus (assembly GCF_033239565.1). Lineage (NCBI taxonomy): Eukaryota > Metazoa > Chordata > Actinopteri > Labriformes > Labridae > Halichoeres > Halichoeres trimaculatus. The sequence goes on from NW_027437197.1 coordinate 16,023,937, forward strand.
CCAGGGGGAGCAGTTTTTGTGGCGACCTCACTTCAAGCCGAGCAAGATGACGTCCATCTTTTTACAGTCACTGGTTACAACATATTAAGATAATAAGCAGCTAGTGTCTGCATGTTAGGGTGTGTTAATACTCCTGGCTTCTACCCAAACATGTCAACATGCTCGTTTTATCAGTCAGTACAAGTAGGCAGAAAACTGGACTGTGAAAAGGTGAATTACTGTGGGTTTTCTTCTTTGAGCTCGGCTGTATATGACCCTCAATGTCCGTGTGGGGACTTATTCAACCTTATCTGCATGATGGTATTCAGTGTTTTGAACAAATTGTTGCCCACACTTGCATTCAGTGGCTTTACAGTGCTGTCATTTACCTGATGTTGCTGCAGGAAATAATATAATTCAGAAACAATCATTTTTAATGTTTGGGTTGGAGAAAAAAAATGCAAGTAATTGTCAGTTTGTCCTTTTCCATTTCCAAAGATCAGCGCTTTGAATTATCATCCCTAAAGCTCATCTTTACGTGCAGATTATGCAACACTTGAGATGTCTCCCTCTAACTAGCTTGGAGGCTTCACTCCATTTAATGCAGCAGACCTTGGGTTTGCAGCATTTAGTTAATGTGTTTCATTGACAGTACAGATAAGCACTAGATGGAGGTGGAGGATATATCTAATATACTTGATTTATTGCAGGTTGTTGGACGTGAGATGTATGAAATGACTATAATGTGACCATTGAGTACAAGTTGTCTCGTAAATATTTTGAGACTTATTTATGTAATTCTCTTTCGAGTTTCACTTCTTTCACTTTCTGCTTGTGCTCCTCTCACAGCAAACACCACAATCCCCTGCCCACCCAGAAAACTATCCTGTGAATGCGTGTTTTTGTATTAGGAGTCACTCGCATATCTCGTCAGTTGTGGGTTTAGGGTTTGCAAACGCAATTTTAAGAATGCAACAGAAGGGTCTACTTGAATCGCTGGTGTCATTTTGTGTATCAAAGGGTTAAATGTGACATTTATATAGTGACTTGGTGGAGACATCAGAATATTGAGATGTTTATCTTTTATTGCAATATAGCTTAAAAATATCAAGGCTTTGGTTTTAGGCCCTGGTTGCAGCCCTAGCACCAGATTTGATTCAGCGGATTTGTATTATCTAAACCTGTGGGATTTACATGAAACTGAGTCACTGATGTTGTGAAACAGTTTGTCTCCCACATTCTGGCATGCCATCAGTGTAATGTCTCGCTCAGACCTGCGGGAGTTACAGCAGAATCATTAAACCGTAAATATACAAACACTGTCTTACGCAAGCACCAAAACACATGCTGTGAAAATCCATTTCTCAAGTGAACACAAACGCATGACATTACTCTTATCACTGTTTGTTGTATCAGTGTCATTTTCTTTTCTCTAACTGCATAAATTCTCACAGCTTGAGGGCTTGTGATGTTTTTGTTTGGATGTTGAAACAGGACATGATTTTGGGGGAGGGGTTGAAGAAGGATTAAGATGGAAGAAGTCTTGCCAGCTTCCTGAAAATTGCTTGGCCACCCTCTAGTGTCCTCAAGAAAATCTTTTCATATTGTAGATAAATGAAAAAGAAATTAATAGAACTTCTGCTACTTTTTCCTCTTTAAGGGAGAGAGGAAGTCAACAGATCTGTCAGGGGGTGACTTTAAATTGTACATGAAATCTAATCTAAAACCTATGTCAAAAAATAATGCTCTAGTGTGAAAAAGAAAGGAACTGGAAGAGGAATTTTTTTTATTGTATGAAACCTAGAGGTCGTGTCTATAATAGGTTCTGACATTCTGCTTGGGGAGAGCCGACAATAAGTAGTGGGCAGGAAAACGGGAGGATGACAGACAGAGTTAATGGGCTTTGGATGGTTGAGGGGCAAAAACTCAATGTGAAGATATTAATAAAAAAAAAACCTGGTAGTAGAGGAAAAATATTGTTCTTTAGGCTTTCTTGTAAGCTCAAGCTTATATGTGAAGACTTTAGCTCTGCTTCCACCAATCAGTTTAGTTTGGTTTATCTTGGTACGGCACGCATTTTGTGGCTTTGACTAAAACCAGATCACTTCCTTAAATAACCATCCTGTACCGTCCCACTTATTGGTAACCTGCAGTTGGGGTGCCAGACACTCTGGCTACCAAGAGGGGGCACGGCTGGCCGTGGAAAACAAACAGGATCAGGCTTTACCGATCTTGTACTGATCTAAAGTGGACCACTTGGTGAAAATGGGGCTAGAGGTTAGAAAACAGCTCTATGTGAGTTTATTCTCGCAAGAATGTTCATTACAGCATGCAAGATGAGAAGTTCCTTTTTCTTTCCCTCATCTTTTTAATTTCTGTCCAAAAATACAAGAGGTCAATCATCCAAAGCACAACAGGTCAATGTTTGATGAAGATGCAGCATTTAGAGATCAAAACAAAGAGAGCGATCCAGTTTCCCTGTTGTTATGCTGTGTGATTGAAGGATGGTTAATGTTTCTCTTTTTTCCACAGTGGACCAGATCTACCACCTTGCATCTCCAGCCTCTCCTCCCAACTACATGTACAACCCCATCAAAACACTCAAGACCAACACGATAGGCACTCTCAATATGCTGGGTGAGTGCATGCCACTCTCTGTACTTACAGGAGGAAGGGTTGAAGGCAGGACTCAGGTTATACTGCAATTCAATTCTTTTTATCAGATCTACCAAATAGTTTCGCCCCTGATAGGTGGAAAAAATGAGAAAATGTCTCAACAGTAACCAAAGAATTGTTGTGGCCTAATTTAATTTATAAATCTTAAACCACAAATTGCAAAATTTCCAGCAAACACTTCATGCTTCACGAGACAATCAGTGAATGTTTTGTTATTTTGTCTGGGAGCCGACAGTGTCCTTCAGATCAGGCTTTAGAGTGTGTCATTATGTGTTTTTTTGATTGATAAATAATAAAATTGATCAGAGGATTTATCATCAGAGGTGAGCCTCCCTCTTGGGACTGTGATTTTCAATTTCAGTGAAAAATGAAGTCTGTAAAGTCCCATTGACCAAAACTAACAGCTTCATTTGTGTGACAGTTTCAATAAAGGATTGTCAGACTTGGTCAGAAATATAATTTATACCCTTTTAAATAGATTTGCTGTCTTGACAGTGGTAAAAAAAAAAGTGTGCTCAATCCATGTGAAGTAGGGTTTAAGGACAAGGTTTTATTGCCTTTGTTTCTTTCAGGTCTCGCCAAACGTGTGGGTGCCAGACTTCTCCTAGCTTCCACCTCTGAGGTGTATGGAGGTAAAAAAAACATCTTCCACTCCTCATGTGTTGCTTTTTACAAATACAGTCTGATGATGCCGCTTTACTCTCTGTGGGTTAAATAGTTGACATCATGTTCTTGCTAAGCGGCAGATGCTTGTTAACATTGCTTGTAAAGAACAACCTCCAGCTAAATTAGACTGCACAGCTCTCCACATTTAGACCTGTCTCTTTTTCTAGGTAATTTTCTGTCGGTCACTGATGATTTATTGTTAAAATCTTAAAAAGCTCTGTCAATGTTAGCATCCCTGTCACAGATATATATTCTAATAATTCAATGACACTTCCTGTACTGTTCATCCAGCTCTATTTGTCAAAGATTGTTGTGTTGTATTCAATTACACATGAAGCTTCAAAAGGAAAGATCAGGGAATTGTTGGAGGGTCTCCTTTTATCTGCATCAGCAATTATGGTCTTGTTTTAGGTGCAGCATTTATGACAAATCACCATCTATACCCACAAGTCTGAGCTGCATCCTTCAGCAATTTGTTTTGTGCTGAAAGAAGGCAGAATGCTCTCCGCTTGTTTGTCAGTCAGGAAGATGTAAAGCATGATACTTTAAATCTGCCTTGTTTGATTACTAGAGGGAGATATGAAGCTCAGAGCTGAAATGTTTGTTTCAGATCCTGAGGTTCATCCACAAAATGAGGAGTACTGGGGGCACGTGAACCCGATCGGTCCTCGAGCGTGCTACGACGAAGGGAAACGTGTGGCAGAGACTATGTGTTATGCCTACATGAAACAGGTACTGTATCCTCAATCTAAAACTTAAATCTTTGTCACCAATGAACATGAATTTAATTTTGAAAATCATTCAAACCTTTGAAATAAAAACATTGCAAAACAAAATTACATCAGCAATTTGAAAAAAAGACCTCATCCAGAGGCAATGTTTACCTCTGTGTTGCTTCCTCTTCTTCTAACAACACTGTAAACATTTTCTAACAGAAGACACTAGTGCCCAGAGCTGTAGCACATAATGCACCACCTGCTAAAGGTTTCAGCACCTCTATTGGTCACATTCCATTGACATGCAGGCAGGCCGCTTTCACCTCTGAGCCATGTTGCTGTGATATGTGCAGAATTTTGTTTTGTATTGTGTGAAATATGGAAGGTCTTCCTTGTAAAGGAATAGTCTGGGTGGCACCATATGTTGCTTGAGAACCTATATACTATAATGTTCAGCAGTACTGGTGCCTTCCCAGATGTTTGAAGCTACCTTTACCACAGACTCTGATGACCAGAATCCATCAGGGATGCAGGCTTTGAGCTGTGAGCCGATTAAAGCAGAATTGCCTTTTTTTTAATAGCACAGAGAATGTGGTGACTATGATTTCCAAAACCAATGTCACGCTGTGATCCGTCTAACTGGGCCCGGAGGAGCAGCTGTTTCTTGATCTTTATACAGTTCCCTTCTTGCATGCTACAGTTTTAACCTGCATTAATTCTGAGTACATGCAGTGTTTCTCACTACAGTCTCTTGTCTGCTTTTCATGTAGAGCCACCAGCAGGCTTGAAGATGGCATATAACCTCTGCTGGATCAGATGCTCTGAGTATTTCAAATAGTTTATGCTATAGGTGATAAAATGCACAAATTCTTTGCATTTTTATAAATAGTTGAGCAATTAGCACACGCAGTCTCTCACACATGCTCTACCCCTCTTTCTTTCTGAGAGACTCGGTGTCTCAGGCATCCGTTTTAAATCCAGTCATGCTACCAACCTGTATTCCAGACCATATATTCCAAAAACACCCTCTTTTTTATCAGTTTTATCATTTAATGTTTTCTCTTTGCACCATTTTATTTAAATATCAGGATCAAGTAATTAACAGGTTTGATTCCATGAATATTTTAAATTGTCTCATCTTTTTAGTACCAGGGTTTCTGTCAGTTGGCTGGATTATTTTATACAATGTAAGTGACATATCATTTTACACATAAAAATGATTATTTGAATGTAAAAGTTGTCCAAAGTAGTTCAGTTAACTATCTGAGGTTATAAATAGTTAGGGATCCACGATATTGGATTTTTGCCGATATCCGATATGCCGATATATCGAAACCCCTTTTGGCCGATACCGATAATCACAAGTTTGTTTGTTTTTTTCACTGTAAAGAAAGCTAAGTCTATCCTGTACTGGCATTTATATGTTACTCTTATTGTGACGGTCTTATTTGTTTAAGAAACACACATAAAACAAGACAAAAAACATTTGATTTTACCATAAATAAGAAATGTATTATTTTTTCAAACTCAAGACATTCAGTATTAAAATACAGAAAAATAATTTCTTTAGATCACATGAACTTTAAATGTACAATGCATTTTTAAACATAACCAAGTTGTATTTGATTATTTTAGAGCTACTGTAACAACCTGGTGACAGACACAGAGCTCTGCAGTGCAAATAAATGAAGTGCTACATTTTATTTAAGGAGCTTCTTTTTCAGATGGAAAATAATAATAGTAATATCGGCAGAGATTTTCATATCTGCCAATACTGATAAACGTGTTTTTAAGCTTTTATCAGCCGTTACCGATATTGTGCCGATAATATCTTGCATCCCTAGAAATAGTTTTTTAATGTTTTGAGAACACAAATGGAAGCAGCAAGTTTATCTGTAATTTATTGGCTCTCTAGCAATACAACAAAAGCGCTTTCCTATGAGTTTAATATCATTCTAAATTACCGTGTGGTGGTTTATGACCAAATAAAGACAGATTAAGAGATTACTTGAATATGTATATACTCTGTATAATACATTGTGTTTTAAGCACAGCATCAGGGGCTCTCCATGCATGTCTCCTTAAACCTCTAAATGATGTTGAGACTTCTTTGTTTAATTTTGTACCATTGGGGTTTGATTGACGCCAGCCTTTGATGAATAGATACGACTGACTCGGCTTGCCTTTGCTTCAGGCAGGTGATATTTATTTATCTGCCTCGTCTCCTGCTCCCCCTCATTATTTTTTTTCACACCTGCTGGGAGGTTTCTCAGAAACAGCCGGCTTTGAATATCCAACTGTCAGTTGTTTGTGCACAAGGACAAGAATATCGTAAGTTCCATCTATTGTCCAGTCATGTAATCAAAATTCATTAACATTTAAAAAGTGATGAGTGTAGGTTATGCAGTCTGTTTTTCTGCTCCTTCTCTGTACACTGAGGAGAATGAAAAAGTGTGCATCGGTACACCTTCTATTTATATCACATTTAGCATAATATTGTAACAGATAAGGAATTACATAAGGTTTATTATTTCAAATACTGTAATTGGGTTGTAGTCGCACGTCCTGTACTATGAGAAGAGGTGACATAAGCAGTGATGCTCAACATGTTTTAAGAGGCTATTGACAGAGTTGAGAGATCAAAAAGTATAAAGTTAACTAAAGAGGGGAATGAAGGTGCTCTGAACCCTGTGATGTTAATTTTTCACTCACTCCATCTGTAAAAATGAATGACCATAAGATTTGAAGGGTGGCTGACGTTTAACTTAAACTTGCAAAGGAGAATTAGAGAAAGACACGTTTAAAGCATTATGTAATATTTGCATGAATTAAAGGACAGTGTGCGATACCATCAGGTGTTTGTGTTGTTCCCATGCCATCCATCTGTGTTCACCCGTCTGTCTGAATCCCCGTGAATGCAGGAAAGAACGCTCTGCTACTGCTCCTGGTAGCGCCTTGGCTCACTGTAGATGTGTTGAGCATATTACCAACTCTATTACGCTGCATTCCTTTTTCCACTTTATGATAATCGCAAGATTCTTACTATCAGCAGGTTAATGTTAAAATCTGCTTGGCTGCTTTGGCTAGGATTGCTCATGAAGGCTGTGAATCAATGTGTGACACACCTTGAGTGCTAGGAAGAGACTGTGCAAAGCAATAAGAAACAATGTCATCCTCTTTTCAGTGAAAGTATGCTCGATGAAAAGGAAGTCCTCTGGTTGAGGTGTGCTAACTGATTGGATAATATCAAAGATAACAATGATAATACGATTTATTTTCCGTTGCTTTTCAGCACTTGAGGTCACTTGACAGTTAGTTTTGTTCAGCACTTATCAGCTTTTGTTGCTCTTTATTGTTACCTGGCTTTCTTACTCATCTCCTGGCTGTGCTGGCTGCGTCATTCTGATTGTTCAGAAGCCAATGACTGTGGTTAGAGAGGACAACATGTTTTCATTTCAGATCAACCCATTGTGAGATGGCGCCTAAAGACAGCTTTCTTAGGTACTAACGCAATAAACTTATTGATTTACCGTCAAAGATCCCACACATACACTCGCAGAAGAACAGATTTTTGAATAGAATAGAATATTCTATATTGATCCCCCTTGGGGGAAATTTTTTTTGTCACAGCAGCTCATGAAAAAAACAAAGTGCAATAATGCGATAGCAATAAAAATAGAATACGATAATAGAATATAAAATTAGAAATTTGAAGAAATATAAAGAAATATAGAAAAGTAGAAAAATATTACTATTTACAAATTTAAATTGGAGCGAGATATATACAAAGCTTGTTTTTTGACAATGAAAATTTACAATGAGTACTGGGACGGTGAGCAAAAGACATGCATAGTCTTTTGCTATACATGTGGTTTGAAGACACTTGTCGCTGTGTAAAGTTTAACAACTCATGTGTCAGTGTCACATTTTCATTTGCAGTTCTTCTACTCTGATAATCTCAACATGAAATATGGATTTAAATTTGGTACTTTGACCCTCTTACCCTTTGTTACAAAGGGAGAAGCAGGGTTCATACTGGGAATTGAGCTTTTGTTCTCAGCTGAAACATTTGATTTCAGACCATGATGAGCTTTAAGTACTTTTAGGAAAGTGAATTTTTATGTATCTCTTTCTTAACATTTTTTAAGCTTTTTAAAGTTTATTTTTTTGTAAAGGACTAAAATTCACAAGGATTTACTTTATACAAAAGACTTAAAACACGTTTGTTCGATGAGGATTATTACATTTCAAACCTACAACAGAGGGTTAGAGACATTTTAAAGGAAAAAAAAGTAAATTTACAAGATTAATCTTGTAAATTTGTGAGAATAAACTCATCTTAGTCTTTAGCTATCAGTAGATCTAAGAAATGTAGTTAAATAAAATGTGAGATAAATGTGTAAAATGATTTTTGATGACGCTACACCTTTCCTGCGTGATGTTAGTTGATATTTCTGTATCTTATTTTTTAGGCGCTGTAAGCCAGCTCTGCAGAGAATTCAATAGAAGTTTCCCAGCACAGGGGACAGCTTGTTTTGAGGAAAATATGTTTGTAACTCCAAGTCTACTTTGTTATAGTTAGAAGAGACCTGAATCTGTGAATATCTTTCTAACTTTACCCAAGTTCTTACTAAAGCCCCTGTTCCTCAGCTATCTGCTCAGGGTCCTTTTACTTATGCCAGTGTTATGCTGATGTGCCAAAAGATAAAATAATTCCTTATTTGTGAAGCTTATACTAAAGTACGACTTCACAAGATGCTCCACATTCTTCATTTTTGTATATACGCTTCTGCCCTCCTGATAGTAAAACACTATAAAGTAAAACTTTAAGTTTATTCAAGGTAAATTTACAACTGTATTCCTTATCTCGTAAATTTGTGACTTTTTCCTTTTTTTAATGGGCTCCCTAATCCTCTGTCATACAAACCAGATGAGTTGTGTCCGGTTTTTCTTTTCTAAAGCTCACCCAATTTTCAACACACTAGATTTAGATTTATCCATGTGCTCTCCTTTGTGTCTCTTGCACGTGTTCCTACACATGCAGTCCATGATTTCAACCTCATACTGCACTGAGAGATTAAAAATCGTATTTTCCTTTAGGTTATTCCAATATGGTAGTGCACTGAAACAGAAATAAGAGTCTCAAAAGATTGTTTCCCCTGCCTGCCTTTCTGGTTTCGAATCGCATTTATCTTTTCTCTCCATTCATTCTATACACACACACACACACACACACACACACACACACACACACACACACACACACACACACACACACACACACACACACACACACACACACACACACACACACACACACACACACACATACTGCAGTAACAACAAAACCAATTTAGTTTTGTCATGTGTCATCTATGCACATGTCAATTTTCTAAGCCAGTTCTGGACTGCTTTCCCCTAAACGGTTGTAGGAGCTCTATTTCCAGGTTATTACCTTTACATCCTGTGCTTGAATTCTCGTGAAAATTGTATAGTTTTTTTTTTCTTTTTGTCCATGTGGGTCTCCAATGAGCTGCCTAATGGGCAGTCATGTATGTGCAGGAGACATAAATTGAGTATCTAGTAACCTGAAGGCAATGTTGGTGCTTATTAGAATAGGCAACACGAAACGTCAAGGATTCAAAAGACAGCTATAAAAACAATTTGTGTTGTTGTGAGAAACAATGAGCTCATTTTCACTGAGGAGCATCTGTTGATTGAAGCTGATGTCATCAATATTCTGCTTTAATCTCATTACTCTAGTAATCAAGGTGTGGAGACCATCTACGGTTGTGATACTAAACACACACACACACACACACACACACACACACACACACACACACACACACACACACACACACACACACACCATCTTTTCAGTTTACTACTCACCTCCCAAGAAACTCTCCATCATGCTGTCCCCATTGTGTCCTTGTTCCTTAGCAGACTGAGTCTCCTGGAGGCCTGTGACGATTGACTTTCATGTTGTGTTCGTCAAAAACTATCTCCATAATGTTCATGTTTTTATTCATGTTGTAGAACCCAAAGCAGACCCTCGTCCCTTCCTCAGGAGTGCGAATTTATGCCTGAACATGACATGTGGAGGCCATGGATATTTTCTTCTACAGCTGTTGAATCAGTGTGAAGATCCAGGATGTAGTCGGCCTTCATTATTCATTCTTTCTCTCAGAGTCTGAATATACAGACAGACAACTGGGGTTGTTGCTCGTTGTCACCCGGGGAATATTTTAACTACTGGGGTCAGTTTAATTTCCTCTCACATAGAGCTTTTAATTCTGCTTTTGATCCATAGGATATAACTTTCCCACTAAGGCTTAATGGTTTTTGTGGGATAATAGGCAAGGAAGCGTTTGACCCAAATTGTTCAGATAACCTTTAAAAGTGGAAGCTGGTAATGTTTCTGCAGGGGTGCTCTTCATTTGTTGCAAACAGTACAAAAAATCAGCAAATCTTCATGTGACAGCGTCTTAATGTGCACACAGCTTTTGGATGAGGATTGAAACTAATGTGAAGTGCACAAACCAAAGAATGTGATGGTTGAAAAGTTTGTATGGCAACAGAGAGACAAAACCATCCATAATAGATTAGTTGAATTTAGAAATCAGATTCAGAGAGGCAAGCTTAACAAAGAAAAAGAGGGTTGACAAGGAAAGCTTGGTCCAGAAGAATAATATCAGAAATCAGAAATACTTAATGAATCCCAGAGGAGAAATTTCTTTATATTCCATACTCTCAGTAAATTTAAAGAAACAGATCAAAACAATTCCCTTTTTTCACTCGGTATCCCCTTTGATTGTCGTTCTGCCATAATGTTTTTTTTTAACATAGTTGATATAAGGGCCCATGAATCTGTGCATCAAAGACCAGAAGCTCCCTGTTGGCTTCATCTCTTCTTTTCTGCCTAACCGGGGATTGATTGCTGTGTCAGCAGGATGTGCAAATTATCCCACACTTTCCAGAGAGGATAAACAGTATAAACCCTTCAGTATAAACTCTTCTTCTTCTGTTGGGTGTTCAGTAGGCATCTTAAGTAGAAGCCTTAACCCAGGGGTTCCCAAAACTTTTAGTCCGTGGCCCCTGAAGTAGAGCACCAAGGCAGTAAGTTCTGCTGCTCAGCAGAAATTGAGTCTACCTATGGTCACATATTGTAGATTTCCTCCACATGTACTGTTTTTATGCTAGAATATCACCTCAAGGGGTCTCCAACAAAGGCAGAACATAACCAGGATTCACTAACTTAACATGTTACCGACATGTCTCAGAGCATAGGGCTGTCAGTAGTGCTAAATATAGCCGGCTGTTAAACTATGGTACACACTTACAAAATTAACCTGTTGTCACATTTCAGTCTCATAGCGCTACGTGACTATTGATAAATACCATATGGCATTTCACAGCAGCATTTGGGAGCCACTGCTTTACTACTTTGCAGCTGCTTCACCAACCTGTCTTTAACTCTCACACACCATTTTACCCTCACTTCTGAACACGACCCAGGATACTTGCATGTGCTCTTAAACTAAAGACTCAGCCCCCTCCTCGAGGAGAAACCCACTGTTTTTTGGCAAAGAGCCCTGACCTTAGACTTGAAGACGCTGACCCTCTTCCCAGCAGCTTGGCTCTTGTGTAAACTTCTTCAAAGCTGCAAGAGGTCCCAGATCACTTGCAGACATCCTGAGGCTTGAAAACCTGACACCCTGAGATCCTATCCATGAAAATCACTAACAGGATTGGTAACAACTGACACCCATCTTACAGACATGCTTCTTAGCATTTCCTGTCCTTTGTGAGCCACCTACAACTTTATTTAGTTTGACTCGAAGAGGCTGACTGATGACCGGTTCAAAGAATAAATCATACTAAACTAATAAGACACACGGTGACTTTTACATTTCCCTGCAGATGATTGATAAGTACTGAACTGGATGCCTTGTGCCATCTCTTGACATCTTCATGTTCCATCCATCCATCCATCCATCTTCTGCCGCTTATCCGGGGTCTGGTCAGGGGGGGCAGCAGCCTAAGCAGGGACGCCCAGACTTCCCTCTCCCTAGCTACTTCGTCCAGCTTTTCCCAGGGGATCCTGAGATGTTCCCAGGCCAGCCGAGAGAGGTAGTCTCTCCAGCGTGTCCTGGGTCTGTCCCGGGGTCTCCTTCCGGTGAGACGTGCCCTGAACACCTCACCAGGGAGGCGTCTGGGAGGCATCCTCGTCATATGCCCGAGCCATCTCATCTGGCTTCTCTCAACGCGGAGGAGCAGCGGCTCTACTCTGAGCTCCTCCCGGATAGCCAAGCTTCTCACGCTATCTCTAAGGGAGAGCCCGGCCACCCTATGGAGGAAGCTCATTTCGGCCGTTTGTATCCGTGATCTTGTTCTTTCGGTCACTACCCAAAGCTCATGACCATAGGTGAGGGTGGGAACAAAGATCGACCAGTAAGCTCCCTCTTCACGACAGACCTGTGCAGAGTCTGCATTACTGCAGACGCTGCACCAATCTACCTGTCAATCTCTTGCTCCATCCTTCCCTCACTCATTAACAAGACCCCGAGATACTTAAACTCCTCCACTTGGGGCAGGATCTCATCCCCGCCCCGGAGAGGGCACTCCACCCTTTTCCAGCTGAGGACCATGGACTCGGATTTGGAGGTGTTGATTCTCATCCCAGCCGCTTCACACTCTGAACTGACCCAGAGAGACTTGAAGGTCACGGCTTGATGAAGCCAACAGGACCACATCATCTGCAAAAAGCAGCGATCCAATCCTGAGGTCACCAAACTGGACCCCCTCGACACCCTGACTGCGCCTAGAAATTCTGTCCATAAAAGTTATGAACAGAATCGGTGACAAAGGGCAGCCCTGGCAATGTCCAACCCTCACTGATAATGAGTCCGACTTACTGCCAGCAATGCGGACCAAGCTCTGGCCCCGGTCGTACAGGGAACGGACGGCTCATAACAAGCAGCCCGACACCCCATACTACCTTAGAACCCCCCACAGGACTCCTCGAGGGACACGGTCGAATGCCTTCTCCAAGTCCACAAAACACATGAGGACAGGTTGGGCAAACTCCCATGCACCCTCGGACCCGAGAACCCTGCTCATGTTTTAGATTTTAATTGATTGGACGCCACATTATTGACATATGTGTTGCATATAAAACATGTTACATGCAGCAGATATGGGATCATTAGGAGAGCTCAGCACCTCCTCAGCTCATCCATCTTGATGTGAGTTATACATGTATAAGTGTCCTCCACATTAGCATAAAATCCCTACCAGCTGCTGTTCCTGTGCACATGTAATAACTATATTTTACATGCATGTACAGTATTTCAGCATCAATCTGACCAGTGCCTGTCATGCTTAGTGTTCACCCTAAGAGAAACATTAATCACAGATAATGGGACAAAAAGTTCATGAGCTCCATGTGGAATAATAAAGTTGCACTTTGAATAATGTCTGAGCATCATTTCCTGTCTTGTGTCTTTGCTCGCAGGAAGGAGTGGAGGTGAGGGTGGCGAGGATCTTCAACACCTTTGGCTCTCGGATGCACATGAATGATGGACGTGTAGTCAGCAACTTCATCCTGCAAGCTCTTCAGGGAGAACCTCTCACTGTACGCACTCAAAGCTTTCTAGTGATTTTGTGCTCTCAGACGCTTGAATCAAACCTCTGTTGGGTTTTTTTGTTTGCTGAAAATGGTAAAGTTTTTAAATCCTCCTGCACAGTGTAGCCCGCATTGTTAACCACACAAAAGTATTTTGGGTTTGCCCTTAAAAGCCTGACCCATTGACAAAAAAGCCAGAAAATTCTGAGTCCTGGGGAATGAGATGTTTATTGACCCTTTACACAAAATCCACAAAAATATCAATTTTTACTTAGTTTATTATAGATTTTTGTATTGTGTTGGATAAATAGGGTGGTTTTTGCAGCTTTTTTAGCAAACATGTATTCTTTCAATGCAGAAAATACACATTTTGAAAAGTGAGTAACAGTTTTAATATTATTTTTAATAATTCTTGAAAATTGGTAATGATTTTCCTGGATAAAAGTGTGTGTGTGTGATTTCATGAGAGCAACTGTTTTGGAAAGAGCCAAAATACAACTTCAGCAGCCTGAGACGAATGATTATCCTCGACTGGGTGGAATACAGTTTATAATTGTTTTGAACAGAAACTGTTCATTACTTGCATAAAGAAGTGAGACGCACTATTAGTGTTTGTGTAATATAATGAAATATCTTGTTTCTCTCTCAGGTTTATGGCACCGGCTCACAGACAAGAGCCTTTCAGTATGTGAGGTAAGACTGCTTCATCCAAACAGGCTCAAACATCATACAGAAGACTGCTAAAGTAAATGATATAATATAAAATGAGTGGTAACAATTGTGCTGGATTTCTTGATGGACAATTGGGCCACATTAAAGAAAAAAAAAACTTCAATTTTCAAGATTAATTTCATAAATTTATGAGAATAAAGTTGTAATTTTTTTAGAATGAATTCATAAATTGGTGAGAATGAACTCATTGGTTTACTCTGTAGCAAAGGAGGAATTATTTCATCTTTTGGCACATCAGCATAACATTGTCATAGTTTTAAGGACCCTGAAAAGATATCTGAGGAACTTGGGCTTTATTACGATCTTTGGTGGAATGATACTCAGCGATTGGGCTCTCTTCTATCAAGTACTCATCACTGGAATATTGCTTTTACAAATCACCGTCTTGGCAAAGTAAGCTGTGAGCTACACACGTATTTTCCTCAAAAAGATCCGTCCTCAGCGCTGGGGAACTTGCATTAGCCTCTTTGCAGAGCCAGCTCTTGTTTGAATGAAATGTCTGCAAATTGCAACATGGATAAAATATGATACAAAAATATCAAATGACTTCACGCTGGGGAGGTGTAGTGTCATCAAAATCATCTTACACACATGTGATGTCACAATTTAAACATTATATTTCTTTGATCTAGCAAGAGACTAAAAAAACAAGTTTGTTCCAACAAATTTATAACTTTGTTCTCATGAACTAATGAGATTATATTTCTAAATTTACTTCTTAATTCCTTTAACATGGCCCTAATCATCTGTTTTAGAACTTCATTCATGAGGACATCATTAAATCTTTTAATCAAGTGTTCAATTTTTAGAATTGCTATAATTTTGTCCCACACCATAGTTCACCTGCCGCCGTGTCTTCCTGCTTCCCGCAGCCACCTTGATGGAAATTAGTCAAAGCCCCTTTAAGTGGTACATTGTGCTAATTAGAGAAAAACTCAGACATCTAAGTCAAAACTTCAGAAGTAAAGTGGGCATAAAACTACTTTCAGTGAAAATCGCTAACGACCTGTGGATGAAACTGAATCTAAAAAGTTCAGTCTCACCCCTTGCAGGAGACTCTTACATCACTGCAAAGCTTGTTCAGTGAAAGGCTCCTTCACCCACAGTGTCTCACTGAGCGATACAGGACGTTTTTTCTTCCAGCCATGGTCAGACTTTACAGTCACACTGTGAAATCACTGAAACTTTTAGTTCTGTTAAGGCTGAAACCCTATATCTTATGAATATGCTATAACTTCTATCCTGCTACTGTAATTCTGGAAACTCCCCCTTGTGGGGTGAATTGAAGGTATTACCTCATAACTGTGTTCAAATATCCCATTGTACAGTGTACGACTGTAGTCATTGCAATGAACATAAGCTGGAAAAAGAGAATTTCTTCCTCTCTTACCTAAGGCGTGTGTATGGGCCCCAGTTTAACCTATTAGTAGGAGCAACATGAGCATAACCTTCTAGATGTTGGCCCCTTATCCTGTTCTATCCAGCATCCTGCCCTCTGAATTAAAGCCAGAAAAAGTAACTTTGCTAGAGGTTTGTGTGCTGATAAGTTCTGGATAAAGCCGAGGACAACTGCTTTAACTCTGACTTTGAAGTTTTACTCTAAATACCAACACATGTGCGTCGACCCGCCTGCTGGAGCTGATATATTTGCAGGTTAAAAGAATATTTTGTGGTTTGTGTGCGGGAAATGATGAGATAAGTTTGATCACTTTGAAGCAGGAAGAACAGACACAAAGCGCTTTTGAAGCTCTCATATCTGGATTAAGCATTCACCTTCTGCCCGCTTCTTTAGTGTTGTTTTCTCTCTGCGTAGGCAGGAAACGCCAAGGTCAACATGGAAACTCTCCTTTATGTGAAATTCTCTCAAACTTTAAACGGCCTTAGTGACAAAGACTGTCAGTTAAAACAATCAAGGATTCAAAGAAATGAATGCCTCCTCCTCCTCTTCTTCCTCCTACTCCCCCTCTTCCTCCTCCTCACAGTCGATTCTTCTTGTTCTTTATTAATAAAGTGATTCAGGAACAGGCTGTTACATGAAGCAATTACCCAGTTTGAATGACTTAAGCTTAACTTCCTAGATGCAGCACTTGTTAACAATGCTCAGAATGCTCAGGGACTTCTGATTTTTTTAACAGGATTTTAAATCTGACTGATTAATAGAAAAAAAAATCATTGAAATGAAGTAATCAAACAAATAAAAGAAAACAGAACAAACTGACCTTCACACTGCCTGGGAAAGGGAATTAGAAGTTAAAAGTCATTAATAAGTTGTTTTATTGTTTCTCTATGGAGTGTTAAAAAGGTAAAATAGAGATTGGATTTAATACAAAGCTTAAAGCTGCCAGAGGTTTGTATCGGCTACAAGCGGCTTCTCCTTGAGAATGTGAAACATATAGTTACTACCCTCCACTCTGTGGTTTACACTTCATACAGATGCACAGTGTCATCCTCCTATTGTATGCTGATGATGGATGAAGGCAGGAAATGAACAGCTGTGTGTTACAGCCTTGCACCGCAGCACAGCTCTTTACTGAAGCTGCAGATTAATCAACAATTAAGCCCCGCTGCCTTCAGGTGCTGCTGGGATTTCTCTGAACTGGGGGAGAAGCTTTAGATTCAATAAAAGCAGATGTAGACAGACGATACAGTCAGAGCCACCAATTCATTGATTAACAGGCTCACTCTGCTGTATATTTGTATTTGAGGCTTTACTGTAGATACAACACAACAAACACTTAGAACAGCAGGTGTCTGCACGTCTCTACTATAAATTGAGAGATCCCACACATCACCTTCTTTCCATCTCCTTGAACTCCTCTCAATGACATCTTCCTGGTAAAAATAATAATCCTGGACGACGTGATGATGGATGGAGCTAATGAGTGTGCTGCTATTCTCCCACCTCACCTCTGCTCAGAGTTTTATGTTGTGCTACAACGAATTGAGCAGTGCCCATTGTTCATCAGCAGTAAAATCTCTTCTAGCACAAAACGCCATTGGGCAACCAGTTAAAGGGTTACGGAGGAATAGCAACAGCCGCTCACTTCCTCTTTCACTCTGATGCAGCACCGAACACATGTTCCCTTCAGGCTTACGCCTGGTGGAGAAAATCTGCATAATGAATGAAGGAAATTGAACAAAATTAAAATTAATGGAGCAGGGTCTTGACGTCATTAGCACTGAAGATGCATGCTATATGAAACCTTCATCTTGAGTTAATAATACTTGCAAAGAGGGGTCCTACTTTCACGTCTTAATGCAGCCGGCTAGGTGGAGGACTCAAGCAACAGCAGCAGAAAATTAAAGAGGAGGAAATAAGGTTTTTGTTCTTTTACTAATTGACGGTTTTTAATGAAAAACACTTTTCACGTCCGCTCAGACAATGAAGGAAATGACGATAATCTAATCCGGGGCTCTTACACAGCGGTTAGATGTGTTTAAATGATGAATTTCTTTTGAAACACAGAGTCCTGGTTTGGCTAATAACAACAACTTATTATATTTTTTCCAACAAATTACTTTTAAGGGCTGTAAATATGATGTTAGAGCTAAGTGCTGCACAAAAATCAAAGTATTAGAGGATATAAGTCTTTACTTGTTGGAAGGATGTTTATAGGAACATACTGAGTAGAGTCGGAAAATGTATTGCACGTCAGTACAACTGGCTAATGACATTGCTCCCCCTCAGTGTATATCTTCTGAAGTCACATTCAATCACGCCTTCACCACGCGGAGAGAGCAGCGTTGTGCCAGGACAATGGTGTCTACAGCTGGCCTTCATGGTCTGACTCCTACTGAGATTTTATCCACGTTTCTGAGCTGGAATGAACTGAATGCTGTTTGTGTGGATGTGACATGTCCACGTTTTGCCACATGACATATGTTCAGCAGAAAGAGTTAACTCAGACAAGAGAGGCCTGTTTGTGTCGATGTCTGTCCTTTCACACTTTCACAATGTTCCTCCAGACTTTTCTAATTAAGGAGAACATGTGTATTAATTCACATCACCGTAAACACACTGACCTCTTGTTGCCCCTTGTTGACGGGTTAATCTAGATCAGGGGGCACTTATTGGAAACCAGCCGAGCAGAAGATTACAGTGTGTGCGGCTAAATGTCATGACGTCACTTTTTTTGGTCACTTTTAAATGGATGATTGATGGTTGTTGTCATCCCTAACCTTTAAGGGCGACTGTGACGCGATAATTTAGTTAGTTAATTTAGTTAAGTTTTAACTGAATGGGCTGTCAGTGGGGAAAAATTTAAATGTATATCAAGATTAGATCGCATGGTTTAAATCATTTTTTGGGTGGTTGTTTTGTGAAGCAGATTAGATTTATTTGACCTTGAGGATCTACAGGTGATGAGTTGAAAATATGTGGTAAGGGTTAAGGTTATCGAGGAGTATGAAGCTCTAGAGGGGCTGACTGGATGCAGATCCAACTCTTCTTTGTTGCAAAAAATAATAATAATAATAATAAAACTTATTTTAACCTCTGCAAAGATTAAAATCCTTTCAGATAAAATAACACACATTTTGAGTTTTAAGCTAATCTTATTATTGGTTTAATTATAGTGTGAGTCACTGAGACAATATTCCATATTAATACTTCAAATCTATTATTACAAAAAGTCCCTTTTGATTATTATTAGGTATTATTAAACCACATTTCTATACTAACATTTTGCACACATAGAAGTTGAATCTAACACTGTTTCAGCAGTCATGATGGATCATTTGATAAAAAGGTTTTGTCAATAGTTCATTATTATTCTTGAGTTTTTATGTGTTCTTCAAACCAAACAGACAGGAGACCTGCCTCAGTTCGCCACGTGTATATTCATGAATGCAAATTTGATATTTGTGCAAAAGTAGAGCAAAGAGATGAGGATCCATGTCGCTGCTCGGCTCCGGTTTTGTTGTGTCAACTTATCTCAACCTGTGCTATAATGAGGTTGTGTGTCATATCGTTATCTCTGTTTTCATTCAGATGCTAATGTCAGGGGCTAACATATGAAGACAGGGTTGTATGTATGTGATGCTTAAGTGTAAGTGTGTACCAAAGTGTACCAAAAAGTGATCAAAATTGGGGTTTATATTTCTTTATTTACACATTTTATCAGCAGGTGTGCACTGTTGGGAAACCTGTGTTTCAGCATCGTATGTTGAGTTAGAGGTCATACCACCCTTCAGCAGAGGTTAGCTTTGTGTGAGCCACAAAAGAGCTTTGTGTGAAGCCGTATAAGCTTTTTACGTCTTTAATTGAAAAGGTAAAAAGAAGGTCAGGAAGGGTGAGAACAATGCTCTTAAGAAAAAAAAAAACATTGGAGTAGCGAGAACAAGCTCTCTCACGTGACCACAGAACAGGTGTTGATGGCAGAGATTGAAAAGCAATATTCACCCCTCTACACTTCTCTGTACTTTTCAATAAAAATCTCCCACACTGCAAAAACTGAGATAAACACTAGTGTTTATTTCTTATTTATTGTAAAAGCATCGTATTAGACTCAATTAGAGCCGCATTCACCTGACAAGTTCAGAAAAATGTTGATATTCATGTCTAATTAAAGACAGTGAAATACCAAATTGCGCAAAAATAAAAAACAAAAAAACAATAAGGTTGGAAAAAAATTATTGGTTTGGTTTCCTGAATTCAGACATTTGAATTTCAGGCGTAATTTGTGTCTTTTAATTTCTTGAAAATCATTTTCTGGACTTGTCAGCTGACAGTTTATTGAAATGTTTTTTATTGAAATTAAAATTATTGTTTCGCAGTGGGCTCATCCTGGGTTGGTTTTAAGTCAGTAATCCTTTCTAAGGTCTCTTCTTCTGTCCATCTGTTTCTGCAGCGACCTGGTAAACGGCCTCGTCTTGTTGATGAACAGTAACATCAGCAGTCCGGTCAATCTGGTGAGTGGATGCTCTACAAACTGAGGTGGAAAATTAATTCTTCAGGCTCTCCGGTTGGTGAGTCCACCTCTTGTTGACACTGATCTAATGGAAGTTTATGAAATCTGTTTGCAGGGGAACCCAGAGGAGCACACCATATTGGAGTTTGCTCGTCTCATCAAAAGTCTCGTCGGTAAGATGTCGCATCCATCAAGATAGTTATAATTCTGTGTCTCTGCAGACACTTGACCCTCCCCATCTCAGTCTGCTTATCTCTTAATGTCCTTCTTCCTCTCTGCTCGTCCGATTGTCTATTTTATCTCACCCGTTGCGTCTTAAAGATAAGTTGTTCCTCTGTCGAGGTGACCCTTGCTGGGACATTGATCTGTTTCTCAGAGTTAACCACTTTGCTGCTATAGAAGAGTGTGCAGCAGACCGTTTGAGGCTGTCATGTTGGTCAAGTATAGATTTATTACAGAAGTGAATCCCAATCTTGCTCTCTTACTGTTTGAGCGACACACCAATGGTTGTCATCTAATCCGGCGGGAGCATAAAGCCATGAGTAAGATACTCTTTCATTCCACCAACAATATAAACATGCAGCCTCCAGTGTGTTGTCTCTTTAGCCAGAACATGAAGCATGTTCATGATATGTACCCTTTGAATCATCAAAATCTGAAATTTAAGTCAAATATCTGAACTTCCTGTTGGGATTACACCTTGTCAATAAGAGACTTCATTAGGTCATGAAATGAGAGTGATGAATGTTGGTGAAAAGCAGGTGTCAGGGCTGAGATTTCAGTAGTTCGGGAGGCTACGGTGCAACGTATCAGCACAAAAAACACTAGATTGTTAGATTTTTCACTGTGACTGAATTTTGGCAAAGTTTCATGAGTTTTTGAGCAGGCTGAAGGCACATGACTTGGAGGTAAATCAAAGAGGAAAACATGATAATCGTTGGAGGCCCGGGAATAATAATAATTAAATCTCCAGTGGTGAATAAAAACACACACTCTTACTCTCTCTTTGTTTTCTCCCCTCAGTGAGCCGGAGTCAGATTCAGTTTCTCCCAGAGGCTCAGGATGACCCACAGAGGAGGAGGCCTGACATCAGAAAAGCCAAGATGATGCTCGGCTGGGAGCCAGTGGTACGTGTGACACAGCAGAGCCCCAGTTCTCACACTTACACATGCACGAACACACACTATACTCTCTAATCCTACAGGTCTACTAAAACCAGTAAGGACAGGCGACCTGTGTTTTCTCTCCCAGCTGGACATTTACAGCCGTAGTGTGCTGACTGTTACACGTCTCACGTCAGAGAGATCTGTCTCTGCAAGCCGATGCTGTGCAGGATTAATATTAAAATCATAATTACACTATTCTTTCATTATAATGGTGATGTATCACTGTCTGCATGAGGAGTGACTTAATATTCAGAGTCATGGAACAAAAATTAAAATGAATGATTAATCACTGATCTTTCCTTAAAAGATTAATCCTTATGTGATAATTTGTCAGAAAAAACTCAACCTATTTTTTTCTTAGTGTATGTCATTGTACTTCCTGTACTTCCTGTAATGGTGATTAATTTCTTGACTATGCTATGAAGAACAGACAGCTGTCGTTGATGATGATTGGTTGAAAAAGCAGAAAACTGTCTTATTTTAAGTAAAAATGTTGTAATAAGTCCAGGAAGAAGTCTTAATTCGAGATACTACAAGAGAAAAATGACGCCTGAGTTGCTTGTATGAATTAAACAACAATAGGTTTTTTTTTTATTTGTATTTCAGGAACAGGGACATCGTTAATGAGAATTTTAACCATAGCAGAAAAATCTTTGTGTGAGTCATGGTGTTAATATGTAAGCAGACATCAATAATCTTGAGAATCAATACTGGTAATAATTGTAATCTTCTTGGTCATTTAATCATTATTTTCAATTTAAAGTCCCTCGTCTGGTCGTTAAACTGAGAGTTATACATCTCGAGTGTGACATATTTATATGAAAGTCTGATTCAGAGCTATCATCCAGCTGCAGGAGCTGCACCTGAACACAAATAGAGGAGTTACTATCTGACTGAATGAGTGTCATAGGGTGTTCTGCTGAGCTCTGAGAGCAGCCTCCATCAATGGTTCATCATTATCTATCCATCGTCTGTTCATTAACAGACATTACTCATCATATCTCCCGCTGACAGGTGCCGCTGGAAGAAGGCTTGAACAAAACCATCCAGTACTTCAGCCGAGAGCTGGAGCACCAGGCCAACAACCAGTACATCCCCAAACCCAAGGCAGCCCGCATGAAGAAAGGACGACCCAGACACAACTGAGGTCAGGCACAGAGACTCTACAACAGAATGAAGTGAAAGAATCCTCTGGTGGTGGAAGTGACTGGAATACACAGTGGAGTGAAGCACTCTGGGATACTGTGAGACAGCTTTGATGAGACAATGTTGTTGCCTTGTGATGGAGCTGACGTCCAGACAAAGGGCTGAAGTTTGGACGGACGGACGGACGGACGGACCAGGCTCTTTAAAAACCTGAAACCCAGCCTACATTTTTGTGATGTTTTTTTTTTTTTGCTTCTGCTATTTAAATTTCAACCTGCATTACAAAATCATCAAAACAGCTCGTGCTGTGAATCAGTGCTGTGTGTTCATTTGATCACTCTCATGGTGTTGCCGCTCCAGAGACGAGCCGCCTGGCTCTTTCTCTCCACTGGATGTTTTTGTGCTCTTCTGCAGACTGCTGACGGCTCATAGCAAGCGCTGCAAGACTGAAAAGAAAACTCCACAAAGACTGTTACAGTATTATTATGTTTCTCAAGACATGGGGGGGGGTTCTACTTTGAAGGGGACGCCTGTCAGGTTTTGCATTATGGAGCTCAGATGCTGTTTTAATAAAATATTTCCAATATTTTGTGAATGATCTTATAAAAGAAAGTACAGGGTATTTTCCTTATTTAAAGTGGCTTTTTATGCCTTTATTCTGAAAGGACAAGATCCAGGATAAAGCAGGAAACAGGGTGAGAGCAACTTATTTTGCATTAAAAGTAACAAAATCAGGAAGCATAGGCAGGATGAGCCACATCTTTATTTAAAAAATCTACTTAAGCATTTAAAAATGCAGATTAGATAAAACTTTTACAGAAAACAGCTGCTTAAAAACATACTTTTGGATGCTTTTTGTGCATGTTGTCCTTTTTTTGTAACATTAACAAAGGGTCAAACAGATGGATGCAACTAATTAAATCAAAGAAGCTGGAGCAGCTGCAGAGCACTCGCATGTTGACAGCTTCATGACAGGTGACAAACCAGCAGACCATCACAGACGGGCATTAATAGTAGTCGTAGTTGACATTAGCGCCGTGCCTGTAAGAGCCAGGGTATCGTGGGCCGATGGGGGAGTTCTCGTCGTAGTGGTGCTGACGCCCCTGATCAGTGGAGCGGGCCTGGTCCATCCAGTAGGACAGGTCGGCCTCCAGCCTCTAGTTAGAGAGAAAAACACACACACAAGCAGCGATGCTTGTTAGGAAACACAGCTCCAACAAACCCACAGAGACACAGAGGCAGCTGATAAGGTCTGCTCTTATACTGCTGTGAGAATAAACAGGGATGAAAGGCAAGCGTTGAAAAGGCCACTGCGTTCACAGCTCTGGCCTTTTAAGGAAGCTGCAGCAAACGACAAGATCTCTGGGAAAAGCTGCTCCACAGGCTGAAACGAAAACCCTGTCAGCTGTCAGGGAGTGAGGCGTTAGGGGATAACACTGTGCACTCTGCTCCCTTTTTCTGTCTACATTATCTGCTCCCTCTTTTCTCCTCTTCATCCTCAGTGAATCCTACGCCACGGACAAAAACTGCACCAGTACAGGGACTCATTTGTATGCAGCTAAAGGGAATCCATGTGTTCTTTTATGTCATCCCTATTATGTATATATTTATTCATTCATACAGCGTGTTATGAGAAACGTTCCGCCTTTTGAAACACAGACTGTGGTTCACTCTGTGTGTCAGAGTCATGTTAAAATCCAGGTTTGCTTTAGTTTTTATGATTTTTTTCTCTGCGTTAGTTTTTTTAGTTTATTTTGAAGCTAAAAATTAACACAAGTTTCATTTTCCAAGAGCTTCAAGTGGGCACAACTTAGTATCAATGTCACACTGCAAAAGCTCAAAACTAAGAAAGCTTTTTTGTCTTATTACAAGTGAAAATTCGAAAATTCAACGTAAAATGAGCAACAGCTGTCAGATAAGTCCAAGACAATGTCTTAATTCAAGATAGCCAGAAATAAAGCCAAAAATCTGCTAATGAAAAAGACTGTTTTTTTTATCTTCACAAGAAATCTTGGCTATTGTTAAAAGCAGATACATAGTAATGTTTTATCTTCCCTTCTGGTGCTTATTGAAATTTAACCAAAGTTCTCTGCAGAAAATGAAAACTTGCATGTAAATTAACACAAGGACTAACTTTGATTAGTTTTTATTTTGACTTTTGTTTCATTTGTTTGAGTGAATGGGTCAGGCTCTAAGGGCTATACTTCTGCCAGTCAGCAGAGGGAGCTCTAAAAGTTTCAGCGGGAATACATGACCACGTATTTCAAAACTTAAGCACCGCTTTAATCCAGTAAATCAAAAAGTGTCTACGTTTATTTTTGTCAAAATCTTTGTGCTCAGGTACAAAAAGAATATACAAAAAGTGCAGTGCTGATTGGTCATTGATATTAAATACGGATGCGCCCATATGAAAATTTAAGGCAGATACTGATAAACAATTTTAATATTGCTGTTATAGCTGAAAACAGATATTTACCGATATCAATATTGGTTAAAAAAAAATAAAAAAAATAAATCAAAATAAAAAACAATCTGGGATGAGGTAGTATAGTGATAAAGAGTGGCTCGATTGTGTGAAAAGATGACCATGGTGAGGATCAAAGGATGTAGCAACCAAGATGAATGCAATCAAAAAAGTATGTTTTGTCTGTTTTTTGGATCAAAATCGATATGTTAAAAAAATAACCAACATCAGCCGATACCAATATTGATACTGATATTTTGTGGGCCTCTAATATTAAACAATGTTATGAAACACTAAGTGCAGTTAACAGTTACATCTACATGGAAAAGCTGAGAGATATGTATAAAAAAAAAATTACTCCTAGTAACTGCACATAGTAGATAAGAGGGGCATGGACCTACAACAACAAAAAGCGTTTAAGTTTTAGTAAATGTATTCAAATGTTATTGGACAGTGTTACACAGGAAGCCTCTTTTACTGTTTGTTCTTCCTTAAACCCTGTTAAACAAAGTATGAAGTGCTGTTTTGCAAAATAAGAAAATGGAAAAAAAAAAAACTCCAATGATAACATCTTCACAGGTATTTCAGCTCAGGCACATGATCACTCTCTTCATATTCTCCCGTCTTTATGCAGAATTCACCACAGCAATGGAAATACGACTCAGACTTGGAGTCTTTTGAGGACACATACTAGTGAACTTTTCAACTTTGGAAATTGGAAACATTTTGCACAGCAGGAGTGTTTTTTCTCTGCAGGTAAAAAAGTAAACATGAATCCTAAAATCAGCATGTCCCTGCTGCTCCTGTGTGTCTGTGTGTGTGTGTGTCTGTGTGTGTGTGTGTGTGTGTGTGTGTGTGTGTGTGTGTGTGTGTGTGTGTGTGTGTGTGTGTGTGTGTGTGTGTGTGTGTGTGTGTGTGTGTGTGTGTGTTGCTCTGTCCCTCCTTGTATGCAGTGTTATTCCTCAGGAGGAGGTAAATCCGTCTCCTGTTTTCTGTGAGGATCAGTTTTGTTCAGCAGAAGTCCTGTCCTGTTGACAGCTCCACTAAGTAGTTTGTTGTGTTTAAGGACATCAGGAAACTTAAACTCTCAAAGAACAAACACGGCTCACCTGCTCATCATATCCCATCGACATAAACTGCATGATCCACTGCTGCACGTCCGGTCTGCTGCGGTCCCAGAGGTTTCTCTTAGTTCTGCTCAGTTTGGCCAGGAACTCCTGAGCCTTGGAGGGGGGGACGGCGATAGAGGACTTAGAGGGGGCGGTACCAGCTCCTGCCACTGGAGGGAAGCACAGCGGGGACACAGAATGAAGGGGCAACACAGTTCTCTTTACTCCAGCTCATTTTATCTCTTTATTGATAATGTTGTGCTGTGAAAGGTTACCATCTCTTTTTTTTAGGAGCTTGTGCAGGCGGCTCTCACTGGACACATCTGTGGAGGAGAAGCAGGAGGAAACCAGTGAGCTGCAGAAACACTGTCACTCTCAGCAGGTTGGATTCTTAAGTTTAATCCGTGCATTTTTATTCTTTACTTTTCACTGATTAATTCATAGAATTCAAAATTTAATTTACACAGTCCTAACAAAATTAAAATAAAGATGAGACCTTTTAAAACAAACAAAGCCTCATCAGGATAATGTTTCCTGATTGCTCTGCTTGATCCGTTGATGGCTTTGTGATTAGCTCCAGAACTTTCTCATTCGTCACTTTTCTCCCCCTTCTGTTTCATCCAGTTCGTCCTAGTTTCACAGCTGAGCTCGGTCTTTGTTTTCATTATAACTCTAAATGCCAGAGCAGAACACAGAGGAATGCAGACACTTAGAGGCCAATCTGCATTGAAACACGTTTACTCCATCCACTTCCTTCCTGAAGCCCTCCCACCGCACTAATGCTCTGTTAGGATGCAGACAAAGTGAGCTCTCATGAGGCGTCTTTCACCCAGCTGCCCAAAGCCAGCTGAGTCACACGATGTAAGCAGCACTCAAAGAGGCATTGCTCCTTCTCCTCCATGTGTCAGGACCACAGCTTCACTCTCTCAGGATCTCAGGCATCTGCTGAAAGCTGCACTGTGAGGCTGAGTGGCTTAGTTAAGCCTCCACGTGCCTCAGACTGTGAATGGAAATCCAGTCCACGTCTCGAGGTTGATTCAGTTCCAGCTAAATCAAAACACATTTTCTCTTTGAGGCGAGCGCAGGGACAATGCAGTTTGAGGAGGCTGCTTGAAAGTGGGTTTCTTTTGTACTGCGCACTGTTTTGCAGGAAAACACTGTAATCAGCACACAGGGACAATCCAACAACCCATTTATCCATCTGACAGTCATCCATCCTTTCATTAGTGCTTCATCCATCCATTTGCACATGCATCCGCTTGTTCATCTATCCATCAACCTGTCAAATCCACAAATCCTTTCTTTTATTATTCCATCCGTCAGTTAATTCTGCCCATCCAGAAATCTGTTTTTCTTTCCAACCATCCTTTCATTTTATCCATCAGTTCATTGAAAATGTTTCCATCCATCCAAGCATCCATCCAAACATCTGACAGTCATCCATCCTCTCATCCATCTATTTTATCCAGCTATTTTATCCATCAGTTCATTGACAATGTTTCCATCCATCCATCCATCCATCCATCCATCCATCCATCCATCCATCCATCCATCCATCAATCCATCCATCCATCCATCCATCAATCCATCCATCCATCCATCCATCCATCCATCCATCCATACAGCCATCCATCCATCCATCCATCAATCCATCCAGCCATCCATCCATCCATCAATCCATCCATCCATCCATCCATCCATCCATCCATCCATCCATCCATCCATCCATCCATCCATCCATCCATCCATCCTTTTATCCATCAGTTCATTGACAATGTTTCCATCCATCCATCCATCCATCCATCCATCCATCCATCCGTCCATACAGCCATCCAGCCATCCGTTCATTCATTTTATCCATCCATCCATTCAGCCATCCATCCATCCATCCATCCATCCATCCATCCATACAGCCATCCATCCATCCAGCCATCCATCCCTCCATCAATCCATCCAGCCATCCATCCATCAACCCATCCATCCATCCATCCATCCATCCATCCATCCATCCATCCATCCATCCATCCATATAGCAATCCAGCCATCCGTCCATTCATTTTATCCATCCATCCATCCATCCATCCATCCATCCATCCATCCATCCATGCATCCATCCATCCATTTTTGCTTTTCTGCTCATTTTTTCTTTAGCTTATTAATCAGATTCTGATTTTTCTGCTAAGACTCAAAATGTCAATTTCAAAAACTCTTTTCGCACCAGAAACCTGTGATTAAAAAAAACAAACTCCAGTTAGGGAACCACTGAAGGTGCTTCCTGTTAAAATCTGCTTCTCTGGGATTCAGCGCCCAGGGGACATTATTTGACACACATTGATCTACTGAGCACCAAAACAAGCTTTTTATTCTCATTGTTCACCCACCTCTGTTAGTGAGCCGAAAACATCAATAACACTTTTTGGGCTGAGCAGTTTGACAAAACCGTGAGTTTCCCTTCAGGTGTTTTCCTGTGGTCTCTGGCAGGAAAATTCAGCCATGTGCGTTCACACAAGTAGCTCATCTAGGAAATTCTATGAGGACGAAGGAATTTTATGCAAAAGTGAAACCTTCTTGAGCTTCTGTCACTCCTTTGCATTCCTGAGAGGTTACTGAAACTTTCAGGATTTCTGCCCCTGAGTGTTTCAAAGTCACTTGTTCACACATGTCGCTCCCTGGCAGGATGGGGGGGTGTGAGGAAGAGGAAGGATGTGACATCAACACATTTATGCTGCAGTACCCACAGAAATTTTTTTTTGATTCTTCCTGTTGCATAGGGCTCTT
The DNA here is from genome assembly GCF_033239565.1 of Halichoeres trimaculatus. NCBI lineage: Eukaryota > Metazoa > Chordata > Actinopteri > Labriformes > Labridae > Halichoeres > Halichoeres trimaculatus. The sequence continues at coordinate 16,052,909 of NW_027437197.1, forward strand.
TGAGGTTCAGAGGTTTGTGGCGTGATAGAAATGCAACCCCTCCATGTTTTCCCGAATGTGTCCTGCTGTGTTTTATATCTTTTCATCTTATCTGTCCCTAAGATTTGGATGGGAGATAAAAGTCTGGGTAAGTCCGGATGGTTGCGTTCACACATGTTGCTTGCCACACAATTTGGTACGTTGTAGGAGTTTTGTGCATGTGTGAGTAGTTAAAGTTAGTACACATCTTTTTAATGATTGCATGTGTTTGATGATGCACTCCAGATTTCATCACAGCAGTTGCCTGATCTCAAGCTTGTTACAAATTCTGCTGACTTAACATGAGCTAACGGTCATTTGTTTGTTTTCCTTTGCTGGTTTCTTTCATATTACCATCACATTCAGGATTTGAGTGGAGGAGACGGTCTCAGAGGAGAAGGAGGTGAGAAAATCATCATACTTGGAAAGACTCCTTTTCTCCTCAGGGTTCTCTGAGAACAAACCTTCTCTGAAAAAACATCCCACACACTCTGCCATGCTCTAATTCATCTTTTCAACTCCTGGTCTGTCAAACATCCCACTATCACGAAAAAATCCAGAAATAAACACTGATGAATGAGGGCCAGATGGCAAAGGATGCCCAGAAGAAGCACCACAAACACGACATTTGAAAAGGAGAGCACAAGAAAAAGAAGAAGAAGAGGGGGAGCTCACCTCTCAGAGCCAGCAGCGTCAGAAACACAGCCAGACACATCAACCTGGAGCAAAGCTGTTGGGATGCCATCTTCTCCTTCCCCAAGTCTTTTCAGAGCAGCTTTAAGGCAACAACTGAGCTTAAACTGCTGCACAACCGGAGGGGAGAGTGGGCGGAAACCTAGACTTTTCAAGTGGAAACTGGCCCACAGCAGAGGAATGTCGTTTCCCTCCCTGCCTCCAGAAACACTGCTGAATCTGGGGAATTCTCTGCTCTTTAATGACTTTTTTATGTGTCTCAGGTATTTTTCCATCGACCCAGTGAGCAGAAGAGACGGTAGAGCTCTAAAAACAGGTTTAGAAACAGTCAGTAGTGAAAAAGCAACCAAGTTGGTGCAGTATGAATGATTTTCATGCTTGTTAAAGGAGAAATCTGAGCTGTGCTGCATGAATTTTAACACTCAGTGACTAACAGGGAGATGCCTGTGGATCTTTTCACTGCTGTTTAAAACTTCACTCACTTGCTTGGCCTGCTGATAACATCACACTGAGCATGCAGAGGGAAAGCCTGTCAGGGAAATCTAAAAAGGTTGGCTAAACCTCTGCAGTGCGAGCAGCAGAGTGATGCTGCACGGTGAAGTTCCTCCATGCAGCGTGGGCTGGAACTGACAGTTTAATTGTACATATGGTTTTACAATGTAAGATCAAACCAAACCTTCTACATGTGTTCCTCATTAAGACCTCCTCTCTCCCTCCTCACTGAGGATTCACCAAGAATTGTGTGACTACACTCACCGGTCACTTTATCAGGTACACCTTGCTAGTTCCAGGTTGGACCCCCTTTTTCCCTCATAACTGCCTTAATCCTTCGTGGCATAGATTCAACAAGGTACTGGAAACATTCCTCAGAGAGTTTGCTCCATATTGACATGATAGCATCACACAGTTGCTGCAGATTTGTCGGCTGAACATCCATGATGAGAATCTCCCGTTCCACCAAAGGTGCTCTATTGGATTAAGATCTGGGGACTGTGGAGGACATTTGAGTACAGTGAACTCATTGTCATGTTGAAGAAACCAGTCTGAGATGATTCCAGCTTTAAGACATGGAGCGTTATCCTGCTGGAAGTAGCCATCAGAAGATGGGTACACTGTGCTCATAAAGGGATGGACATGGTCAGCAACAATACTCAGGTAGGCTGTGGACTTTAAACCATGCTCAGTTGGTACTAAGGGGCCCAAAGTGTGCCAAGAAAATATCCCCCACACCATTGCACCAGCAGCAGCAGCCTGAACCATTGATACAAGGCAGGATGAATCCATGCTTTCATGTTGTTGACGCCAAATTCTGACCCTACCATCTGGATGTGGAGCAGAAATCCAGACTCATTGGACCAGGCAACGTTTTTCCAATCTTCTATTGTCCAGTTTTGGTGTTGCTGTGTGAATCGTAGCCTCAGTTTCCTGTTCTTAGCTGACAGGAGGGTCACCCGGTGTGGTCTTCTGCTGCTGTAGCCCATCTGCCTCAAGGTTGGACGTGTTGTGTGTTCAGAGATGCTCTTCTGCAGACCTCGGTTGTAACCAGTGGTTATTTGAGTTACTGTTGTCTTTCTATCAGCTCCAACCAGTCTGTCCATTCTCCTCTGATCTCTGGCATCAACAAGGCATTTTGTCCCACAGAACTGCTGCTCACTGGATATTTTCTCTTTTTGGGACCATTCTCTGTAAACCCTAGAGATGGTTGTTGGTTAAAATCCCAGTAGATCAGCAGTTCCGGAAATACTTAGACCAGCCCGTCTGGCACCAACAACCATGCCATGTTCAAAGTCACTCAAATCATCTTTCTTCCCCATTCTGATTCTGATGCAGCAGATCGTCTTAGCCATGTCTACATGCCTAGATGCATTGCCCTGCTGCCATGTGACTGGCTGATTAGAAATTTGCTTCAACAAGCAGTTGGACAGGTGTGCCTAATTAAGTGGCCAGAGGGTGTACATTTGCTTCATTTCAAGGTCTGATCACAAAGCTTGAATGATACTCAAACACAAACACGCTGTCAAAGTTCTGCAGCCCCTGAGATGAGCGTCTCTAAAGCTGACTGACTGTGAAGGATCAGCATCTCTGTAGTAATTTTCCCGCTGATTCCAGAAAAGGTTCAGAAATTGTCGGTGTGAGCTGCATGTGTGCACGCCAACGGCAAAATTTGTTCAGTGAGAGAAACAAACGAGACATCATAGCGGTGTCGACAAACAACACATGATTTTAGAACATGTCAACATTTCCTGGATCAGATTATAGACAGTCTTCAGTCAAAGCATCAACAACCTGTTGCATCTTCCTCCAGCTACTTTAAGACCTTCAGAGAGACTGGATCACTCAGATCCAAATCCTCCTACAGCAGAGTCAGGCTCTTTATCTCCATTTCACTTCATGCACTCACGGGACAGAGAGCTAAAATAAGTGTGATGAGTGGGTCACAGAGTGAGCATGAAAGTAATTATGTTTCATGAATAAATAAGAGAGAAGCATATCAAGGCTTGTCCGATAAATAAGCACCTCTAGTCGAGCATAAATGCAGAAATAAAACAGAACAGAATTGATTGGGGCCATGAAAGAAGTAGCAACAAGTGGACAATACTTCTCTGATAGAAGTCAAACCACAAAAAAAAATCATCACTAAGAAACCATGCTCATTTGATCACTTCCAGGAGGGAGATGGGACTCTGAACCAGGCCTTAAATCATCTAGTTTGGCCTGAATTTCTCTCTTTCTGGCTTGAACTCATTTTTCTGTTTGTGTGAAAGAGAGAGTGTGTGTCAGAGAGGGAAAGTTTTTGGTTTGCAAACACAAACGGCCTCTGTGTCCCTCACAGGTGGAGCTGGAATGCAGGACGTCCAGAATCTGGCAGGACCGACGCTCAGGATTGGATTCGATGCAGAGTATCAGTGGATCATTATGAACTCAGTCTTTGTGTTGACTCTGACCCCTCTTCATGAGACCTGCAGATTTCAACATGCCACCCTTCACACTTGGATGATCCTGAAGTGATTCTGAGCCTGGCGTGTCTGAGTCATGAGTGAGTTGTAAAGCTCACTGTGCGGTGAGCGCAGGCATGCGTGTAGACGAGATTTCCCCTGTGGTTTTATTCATCAGACACCTCACAGAAGGTCTGAGACACAGAGGCTCTTATCAAAGTCAGACAGAGGCGGACATTATTTTTTAGATTAAAACAAAAGACAGAACAGATTTCTGTATTAACAGGCTTTACAGCACAGACTTTCAAAGTTAGAGATTAAAAAGCTTGGAAACACATATTGGAAACAGACAGACACTGATCCTCCTCGCTCCCCTCAGGCTGTTTGTAATTATCAGCCTTTGAGCACAGAGAGGAGAGAACGGACTCTGGGCCAAGAGACAACATGACATTTCTCCTGGGATTGAGACATTCATGCCACAGAACCCTTATTAGACACTTGGATGTTTCCCATCTGTAAAAAAAAAACTCACTGAGCTGGAAAAAAAAGCTCAATGTGGACACACTCAGGTTCAGCTTCTCTGTCCTCCTGGATGAAAGTGTTCCCCATGGAACAAAAAGAGGTTACAAATATATAGTCAGATTATATTCAGATCAGAAATTTTTACTGGACTGAAGCACATTTTCCTTTCAGTTTGAACTTTTAACCCCATCAAACTCTTCTTCTCCTCCTCCATCCTCTGCTCCCTCCTCGGCTCACACTTGACTTGACAGCCTGAGCGAGGGACCCGAGTGTCTGGCTCTGCAGTTATCCCAGCTGCTCCCAAAGCTCACACAAACATTTCTCACTGGAAAACTGCCTCCCCGCTCAAAAATAGAGGAGATGTTTCAGGTGCAGCAGTTTTTTTTTTAATGCAACATGCAGAAACAAAACAAGTTCTACATCCCCTATGTTAGACTTTATTTACCTAAAAAAAAACACAGGGCTGAGAAGGTTTGATTCAACTGTGTTTTAACAATGCAAGCAATTAATGTTTAATGCATTTTTAAGTCAACAAATCAGAAATAATTTCTAAATTTCCAAACTGTTATCAGCTCATGATTCAGAAAAAAAAGCGTTAAAGTTGACCTCTGCCCTCTTGACGCTCATCTGCACCCTCTTCCTCCTCCTTCTCCTCCTCACTCCTCAGGGTCAGACTCGGGGCTATCGTACCCAAGCTGGTTCGCGATGGGAAAGTGAGCCCAGTACGTCCGGGCCAGATCCTGAACCCCTGCTTCATTGGCCTGCCCTCGCAGCTCCTCCAACCAGCCGATGAAATCAGACGACCACAGACCCCAGTATGGCATACTCCGTCTCTCCCTTCCCTTCACCCTTGCCTCTTCCTCCTCCTCCCTCCTGCCGGCTGCTTCGCTCCCCTCTGCTGCTGTCAGAGAAGACAGAGAGGTGCAAACATTATTTCACACCTTGTCATGTCAAAATTGCTGCATAACACAATGTCAGGTCCATATATGTAATTCGGAGCACACCGGAGGGGCTGACGCACCTGGAGGAGGGAGGAGGGAGAGCTGGAGGGAAAGGAACAGCATGACCACACACACAGCACGCATGATGCCAGACACTGAGGGACAAAACACAGACAGAGGAACCCAGAGAGAGGAATGAAGGTCCTTATAGAAGATTTTAGTGAGGGCCGTCACTCAGAGTGGAAATACATGATCAGGTGAACAAAGCGTCCTTTAAAAGCCTCACAGGTTTCGGCTGGCAGAGGATGAGGAAGGAAATAAAGCTGCCATGTGTCACAGCTGTACGTCTTACCTGATCAGTGGGAGATTATCCTCCTCTTCCTCTCTCCCTCTCTGACAGACTGCTCTCAGGATGTCATCTCGAGTCGAAGCAGAAAAGAAGGCAGACATGTTTGTTTTTCACACGTTGGCTCTTTGCACCTGCCCAAAAAGGTGTGTCAGGGAGACTCCTTCATAAATCTGATGCTTTTTTTTATTCAAAAGTAAAGTTTGATTTTTAGTGTCAAAATGTCAGGATGTGGAGTTCTCCTTGTTCCTCAGCAGGAACAGCACATTTTCATCTTATCCCTGCTGAAGGTTTGAGGCGTCTTCCTGGACGTGGAAACTAAAAGAACTCTTGTGTTAATGTTTTCTGAGTAACAGAGGTTTAGAGAAAACCTTCTCCTGCTCTGGTAATCAGATTATTATGAGTGCTAACTCATTTCAAAATGTATCCGTTTCCTCTATCGATCAATCATTCTGCTGCAGTGGTTCATCCTCCACCTCACTCGTCTTAAATATCTTATCAGTTTCCAGCTCCTCAGCTCATCCTGCCGACTTCTTTCAACACCACGCCCAGTGTCTGGACTCCTGATCTCAGTCTGGTCATCCCTTGGAGTAAAGGTGATCAAAGTACATTTCTTATATTTTCTAAACTTGCAGAATGAATAGTCACAGTCACAGTGACGTTTCTCCTGACTGATTTGTTCAAAGTCACCAGAACCAAACTTCAGACTTTTGAAGCCAACATGAAACCACTTAAACTGAGTCATGCATCGCCAAAGATCCTTACGTTTTGGGCCAAATTTTGGCTTCCCCTCATTGGCGGAAATTCCATGAAATATTGTCTCTGTCCAAGCCGAGCCCATCCGGGTGACAAGACCACACCATGAATCAAGACCGAGGCCTCAAACCTTTGTATTTGGTACTGGGCCAAATTTTGACTTCCCAGATTTGGTGGAAATTCAATTTCTTTTTTTTATCTTTTCATTTTCTCTCTTGCTTTCTGTTGATCCACTTCTCCCCAATATTCTTTTGCGGCAGTGCAGTCTTTCTCTGCCATGCTACCAACGGACAGCAGATGATCCACTGTGGAGACTGCCTCAGAGACACCCAGCCATTCTTGGGTTACAGTTATTGAGAATATTCCTGACTAACTCTGTGATTTCAGGTTTCTATCTCAGACAAAGGGTGCGTTTGTCTTAAGCAAAATCTTTCAATCAGTGGTCAGGCAACTGTACCATGTCCCTGAGTTTCTCCTCAACCTCTGCAAGGTGATCAGGGGGCAGAAAAGCAGCCTCCCTAAAATCTATCCAGCTGTGAACTTTGGTCTTTGCTACATTTCACCAGCTATGAGCTGGCCCTTTAAGGACACTGGACAGGACTCCTACCAGTTCTGCCTTGATAAGGGATGTACAGCCAGAAAAGTTGACCGAGAGCCACAAAAATGACCGTGGTACTACAAAGAGCCACGTCACACACGGGGTCTTACAAACACACTTCCTCTCACACATAAACAAAATGTCATGAAATGAAAATCAACACATTTCCAATTTTTAAAGCCAGGTTTGTTGGTTTTTGTGTGTTTAAATTTGAACTAGAGAAAAGAAACTGAAACTTCAATATCAATCTGTACAACCAAACATTGAGCAATACTGATCCCAATGTTGGCATCAGTATATCAATATTTTAGATTGATTGGCACACCTCATAGCTATATTTTTATAAATCGATCAATGGCCACGCATTGAAAGGCAAAGAGCCACAGGTTGGCCCCCCTGATCTACAAAGTTCAGGACACCAGCTACCTCTCTAGACCCACTGACAGAGGACAGCTCCTTGTGAACTGCCGGCTTGGAATAAACCACCAGGGCTTTGGCGGTCAGGCTACCTGAGGAAATGTTTGGGCTCATGCTGGCAGATGGAGGTGAGATCAGAGCTTGAGGGTGACCACCAGCTGGTGCTGGGATCGACATGACTGCAGGGTAGGAAGTGGTGTAGGCAGTTCCAGGATAGCCCTGTAGGGGAATGGCACTTTGCATAGATAGAGACAGCAGCTTGCTTGTTTTGGACGTGGATTGGTGTTGATCAGGAGGAGTTTAACATGGTATGGCCCAAACATTGCAAGGTTGGAAAACAGACTCAGTGAAGAAGATAGCTTTTTGGACAGCAGGGAGGCTAGTGTGCCTTAGCCGTTCGAGCTCTGCTTTCCAGTTGTTCCTCAAAGTCTCCAAGTGTCATCATGTGATGTTCAAACACCTCCATGTTTTTGTCGACATATCCTCTGAGACTTTCCTCTTGGTTAATGGTACTACTCACAGTCTCTAAAATCAGTCTCCAAGATTTTAACCTTCTCTATGACTGACCCCAATTCCTTATAGAGGTTATCGCTGGGATTGTAAGGGAAAAGAGATTTCTCCCTCTTCATCTCTATCAGCAGGCTCTCAATGTTCAGACGAGTAAAGTAAACTGATAAGTGTGTAGTGACCCTTTCATCCCTAATTTTGTTGGTAGGATACTCACTAGGCTCAATCCCTACAGCAGGAGTAAAAACGTCTGTGTGTCAACATTGAAATTTGCACCATTGCTGTGACATTTCAAGAAGTGTCTGGAGATGTTCTTCATTCATGTTAATTTATTTATTTATTTATCTGTCTATTCTAAGCTCATTCAATTTTCTGTTTTGTTGTAAACATTTGAGATTTACCTAACAATTAAGTCACACCAGAAATACAAACCCTGCTGTTCAAAGTTCAGTATAACAACTTTTTTTAGTTTTTTTTTTTTTTTTTCCAAACACAAAGATCAAATAATTTTCCCGTCCCGTACAGGCCACCTTGCCCACCCATGTTTTCTACAGTCGTGGTTCAGTTTTAAGGCAAGGTGAGATGAAACACAATGAGAGGTCACATCTGGATCCAGACTAATGACACAGACTAATTATCCTCTGTTGTGTAAATTTAACTCTGTTGTTGTCACATCCATCAACAGCCTCAGTGTGACACACTTTGGCCTGAAGCTGCAGATGAATTTATCTTTTTCAAGGTGAAAGGAAAGAGTGTAGCATGGAGAGAGGGAAAGAGGAGGGGGGATGAAAAGAATCATGTCCTAGACAGTTTTCACACCTGAGATCCAGACAGACTGAACCAACAGTAGGCCACAGAGCGGAAACTTAGCCGACGGGTTTTTTTATTATCCGACTGTCAATTTTTTGTTATGGTCCGTCTGGAGGGGATATGAAAGACAGCGTGCAGATGTTTGCCTGTGAGAACTTAATGGACTTTTTATTTCATATTTCTCTTAAAGTCAAAAAATCAAATCGAGTGAAGTAGCAGCAGGTGTTTGTCTACACCTCAGAAACTGTTCAATCATTTTCCATCCAGTTTCATCTCAATATGCTTGATTGGTGTGAGTGTAATAGAGATGATATTGCAAAAAAAATGTTGGGACACAATTAGATCAGAAAGAATTGTAGAAAAACAAGCGAACAGATTAATGGGATGAGTTAAAGATGTCTGTCCTCATTCAGTGAATAGATTGTGCATAAAAGAAGTCTGATTGTGAGAAAAGAAAAAGGTCTGACGACAGCTGGGAAATTAAGTGTTTTAATCAGCCTGAGTCCATCAGGAGCGAGGAATAAATTTTGGACTATTTTCAGCTTCAGTTTATCTTTGCCTTGTGATTTTTCAGCCTGAAACAGCAATTTGAAATCTCTCATACCATTCAAAAATTTACAAAAAGTCACATAAATTCCTCTAAAAGATGACTTTTATAAAACCCAAACCAAATATTAGGTGATTATTTTTAAAGGCCTTCAGAGCTCTCTACTATTGATAGGAAGAAACCTTCAAACAGTTGTGTTTCTGTGATTGAGTAGCTTCTTTGTGAACTTTTTTGAATAGTTTTTAAAACCAGTGCCTTAACTTTTACTTTTATTCCATCTCATCATCCAAAGAAATCAATTCAAGGCTTTAGCTTGATTCATCACAATCAGTTTCTCCTGCAAACAACAAAAGAACTAAAGCTGATGTTTTGGTCTCGTCAAAAGAAGTAATTACTTGTCTGGAATAAGTTTTATTATTAATATTTAGATGCAGGGTATAAAAACCATTACAGGTTTATGTTTCCACTGGTGAAAACCTCAGGGATATGTCGAGGTTGTGTCCCTACAGATAAGACAGCGCAGCAGCTCTGTTTGTGATTAATCTCTTCGCTTGTGTATTCTAAGCACGTAAGCATCAAAAAGGTGCATGAAAGCAATGATTTCCCCACAGTCAGCCAAAGCAAAAAGAGAAAAAAGGTTGGTTTATTTTTTTATCCAGTAGGGGAAGCAGGTCTTTTCTTTTCTGCTGACTGCTACCTTCACATATTACAAAGTCAAACTGGTGTGACATAAATAGGAACACAAATGGCCCTTCTTGCTGGCATTGTTCAGCACAGATTGTGAAAAGTACACTCCTTGTTTTATGCTGTGTCTGATTTTATCAGTGTCATGTGTATTGGGAGATGTGCTCTCCCTGCGTCAGGCTTTAGTGTTCCACTTGGACAATGAACAGCCCTCACTGAGAGTGAAATCATGTATTTCTTTTTTTAAAGTCTGAGAGTTTTACTGAAGTGAAGGTCACACAAGTTTACAAGATGGTGAAATCCACTGTTCATTTTTGAAATAACATTTTCTTGGCTCACACTCAGGTACATTTAAATGTCAGGACACCTGTTTTACAGCCACATGCGGACATTCATGGATCAATGTGTCTTTTAGAAACTGGAGGAGACTTTTTGAGTCCATTTTTAGGCAGATATATATCTGATTTTTTAATCTGATGGCAGGCACATTGAAGGATGTTTGGTCACTTAGTTTGTCTGAGAGGGAACTGCAAAGATTGTTTTGGAAAGATTTTTTCCAGACCTTTTTTTTCTCGTCATTGATGAGTTACACAGTGTTCCCGTACACCTGCCACATCGAGAGAAAGTGAAGAGTCCAAATGTAAAGAAACAGAAGGGATAAAAGGATTTCAGTATGGCATGAGGAGCCTGTCAGCGTGGATGTGTGAAGCAGCCGAGCTCTTACAGGTGCTGACAGATGACAGAAAATGGGACATAAAAAATGTGCAAAGAGCTTTGAGGAGATGAAATGTAAAGGGCAAGGCGGAAGAGTCATTAACCAGTCAATACATCAGCACAGGTTGCTCAGTTAGACGGCTCGCTTGATTCTGCTGTCAGAACACTCAACATCCACTTAGTGAAGGCTAATCATCCGGCTTTTTGTGTTTCAATCATTCTTTTCTGGTTGCTGTGCTCATTAGGGTCCCAGCCTACTCTTCAATCTTTTGTGGTCTCACCCACACCCACTGATCAGTCAGAGGGAAACCTGTCCATATTTTCACTTAAAGATGAGGTGCTCTGCTTTTTTTCTTGAATAAATTAAAGGCAGTCTGCTTGTACCAGCTGTAGCTTCTTCATCCCCCTTTTCACATACACAAACATCATCACACCTGGAATTAAAACATTGAACACTTATTAAACCCAGACTGAGCTCTTGTACACTACAGAGAACAAAACCACATTGCTGGGCCTCAGGCATATAATTAAAGATTGATTTATTGATAAATTGAGTGAATAAATCGTTAAGTACAGTTTAATTCCCATGCATGAAATAAGCTTGAGGGACACAGATGACTAAAAACAGTCATGAGTGATTGTTTTTTCTATTTGGTTGTCTTTCAGTTGGGCTCACTGGGAACTGCTCAGCTCCAGCAGAAAAGAAAGAAAACAAATAATCCAAAATTCTCCTTTAAGCAAATAAACAAAAAAATAGTGGCTTTTTTTCCCTTATATATAATCATCTCCGGTGGAGCCAGATTGTTATTATTGATAGTACAAACAGCAGCTCCACTAAGCATGCTAAAAGCACAACACTGCCATCATGTGGACAGAGGAGGTACTGCACCGTGCTTGATTGACTATGCAGCACCTGATTTAAATTTTAGTGCCAACATTTTTCTGGTAATGTGGAGGCATGCAGTGCATCTGAGCTCAAGTGGAGGGTCCTTGAGAAAGACCAATATCCTGATTGCTTCCTAGATGTTTATATATGTGGATTAAAATGGAGATGCTGATTGAGAAGCATCCTTCAATATGAACATTGGTTTGTTTTAAATTCAGGAAGCATTTCTGCATCAGTCGACTCACAGTCTATAGCCTGTTAGGACAAGTTCAAGGGGAAAAGAGCTCGATTTTCATCGGCTGTAGTTTTACAGTTCTTTGCAATGTTTTAATGAACAAAAGAATTCTCATCATTTTTTCGGTGATACAGTACCATAGTTTGATCCTGATGATTCATATATCCACCTCATCTTATTTTAAACATACATACAGTGGAGACAAGAATTAAGGAACAATTTTTGATAGCATTCAGATTTATCACCATATGAGGAACCCATGATTCCCCCCCCAAGTCACTCAAGGTTAAAGGTTGGTTTCGATTACTTAGACTCTGAATGTTTTGTTTCCTCTCAGTTAAAAGTAAGCCACGCCCACTGTTTTCACATTCGCTTTGTCCAATTCTTTCAGCTTCCACAATAGTAAAATATATAAACAAGTTTTTTTTTTGTTTGTTTTTTTTTTCAGTTTGAGGGGGATAGCAGCCCTCATCTTTGTGAAACACTCCTTTGCCTCGAGGCTCCAATAATCTGTGTTAATTATTGCTAAAATATGATTGGACAATCACTAGGGGGCGGGGTTTTGTCTGTCTGGATTGCTTTCACTTTCATCATCAACTTCTAATTTCATATACTGAGAGTTTTAAATTATTAAACCAACCTTTTTCATCATTTTATCCTACTCTTAATTAATCTCTCAACTTTAAAAAAAAATCTCATTTGTCTTATCCCTTAGGATACAAAAAGGTATGACACATTTTATTTCATTTTTGATTTTATTTTATTGTGTTTTATTTAATTTTTTTCGTTGTCGGTGTTGTTGTTTTTTTCACTCAGATCAAACTTATCAGGTTAATTTAAGTTTCTCAAAAAGTTTTACCAAGAAGTTTTTTAATATTATAATTCTTCAGTCAGCTACAGACACACAGTGAAGAACAGAACAGGAACATGCTCAATGTGACACAACACAAAACAAGAGAATAGAGCTACAAATGAACGCAAAGCACAGTGAGTGCAGTGCAGACCTGAAGCCAGTGGCATGGGGGTAGGATATCAGACTGCTTTAGCCCAGCAGGTGGTAGTGTTTTCTCAATTTTAAAGATCGGACAACTGAAAAAAAAAACAGCTGATATATAATTCTTTTAACTTGACAGTTTTTAAATTCCAAGAGATTAAGGTCCTCCTAAATGTTCTCTGTAGTTCTCATTGCAATTCATATGTTTTTTGTTATACATTGATCACTATTTCTGTATCTTGTGCGCAAGGAAACTGAGGAATGTAGTTCACAGTACTGTAATACTCACCACGTTATCCATATTTCTATATATCCATAGAAAAATCAGAAAAAAAAAGGAAAATTCAGGAAATTCTTTTAAAAAATGGGCTAACCCTGTACATTTGGCATAATATGTAACCAAAAAATGTGCTGAAAAAAACACACTGGGAACACTCCTAGGGGCCTGACCAAGAGGGACACAAGAGGGTGAAAAAAGCTTTCAGGGGTTCATTTTTTGGTGCTATTAAAATTAAAATTGTTGGGGGCAAAAAAAAGGACTGACCCCTATTTTTTTTTAGTTTTTTTGTTTTTGTTCTTGTTTTGTTTTTTCAGAATTTGGAATTTGGATAATAAAATCCTGAAGAAACACAATTGTTTACCCTCTGGGCTTTGCATAAACACTGGATAATTATCAGAGCTGGCTTGTAGGATGTTTTGTGATAATTTGTTGGGTTTATGAGGGGGAACATGTTAATTGGTGTGTGGTTAATTGATGGAAAAGGGGTGGAGATATGAGGTGATTTCCTTTTTTTTAAAGTCACCTGTCATGGTTTGGGTGGTGTGGATGAGAGAGAGGGGGTGAGTTGGGTACAATTTTTTTGTTGACAGTTGTTTCCTTAAAATTACCATTAAATCATTTTTTTCATGTTACAATCAGATTGTTTTAATTTGATTATTTTTCACAATAAAAGATCAATTGTTTATCATTGGATTTGAGTGATTTTTTTTTTTTTTTTGCATCAACAAGTCAGACATTTTACCAGGCCAAACCTCAACGGGTTATTTTTTGTGTGTTTTAAAAGCTGCTACATGACTGATGGTCTTAAGCCTGACAGGCCAAGTTCAGGGAACACTTTCTTAAAATTGGAGATCAAAGTTAGTTATTAGATATTTAGGAAAGGAAGACAGTTGCCAACCACACATTTCAGCACATGTGATTTTAGTATTCTTCAAAAGTTTTTATTGAACAAAAGTATTTCAATTCTCATCACTTTGTCGGTGATACAGTACCATAGTTTGATCCTAACGATTCATATATCCACCTCATCTTATTTTGAATATATACATACAGTGGAGACAAGAATTAAATAACAATGCTCAATAACATTCAGATATATCATATAAAAGCTGAGGAACCCATGATCATCAACACTTCCATTGGTAAACAGATGCACACGGCAAAAGAAAACTGACAAGGTCAATGTTTGGTTGAGCTGAAGGTCGACTTTTTATTATTTAGGCTTGTGTTAAACTGAGCAGATTAAGTGTAGTTTCTCAAAAAGTTTTACCAAAAAGGTTTTTGTTATTCTTCAGTCAGTATCCTCATACTGTAGCAACAGACACATACTGGAGAACAGAACAGGAACATGTTCAATGTGACACAATATAAAGCATGAGCGTAGAGCTACAAATGAACGCCAAGTATAGTGAGTGCAGTGCAGACCTGGAGCCAGTAGTATGGGTACAGGATGGCACATTTGGTTACATTGATAAACATTCAAACTCTACAGGAAATCAGAGGTTTTCCCTATTGCATTAACACTTCTCTCATTTTTTCAAAGTAGTATAAGTATTGTGTTCAGATTTTAAACATCATCACTACTTATGGCTGAGTCTGTGAAGGAAGAAACAAAAGGAGAAGTGAAGAAAACACAAATGGGAGAGAAATCATGTAGAGGAATGATGAAAATAAGAAAAAGGCAAGAGAGTGATTCTGGTCACTTTGTGAAGTCACTATGTGAACGAGCAATGATTCAAACCTCAAGAGAGGAATTTAAATAAGCTTTAAAACAATGAAAAACTCAACAGAAAAACTCAAAAACAAGCGTTTCTTTTCAACTTAGGAAATGAAAATAAAACAATGACGGGCATCTTGACACAACACATCAAGAGGAAGGTCCCTCGGAGGTTTGAGTCCTCTCTGTTCTTCTGCGTGGATTAAGAGCAAAGGTGTAACCTTAAATGTGTGGTTGGAAACGGACATAACGCATGACATCCATTTTCATTAAGCGAAAAGAGCTCAACACCCCAAAAAGGCCTTCTGTCAGGCCTTCTGTTAGGCATCCTGTTAGCAGCTGCAAGGTCATTACAAACGTTATGAATCCAAGAGATGGAGGCTTATTATCCTCAGAGGACGTGGTTGCAGGTTCCCTCACACAGTGCTTCCTGTTTTGGGGTTTACAGCTCATTTGGAGAGCTAAAAGAAGTTTCACCTGATCCCCACTGAAGGGTGACAAATTAAACTCTTAGTGAATGAAGATCTGGATGTAGCACAGACGCCACAGCGACCCCAAAGGTCCAGAGCTAAGGCTTGAGTTAAGACAGTCAGGGAGTGGCATTAGTATCGTGTGTGTTTCATGAATAGTGTGTGCTTGTGTGTGTGTGAGATCCAGTGTAGGTGTGAGCATGTGTGAGTCACAGCAGTGCTTTGACCAGGTACAGCTTCTCTCCGTGTTCGCTGGTGAAGATGGGGGCTTTCTTGTAGTGCTCCACTAGTTCGTCCATGGAGTTGAACCTGCGCTGGCCGATACAGTACACTCCCTCCGTCATTTGCACTTTGAAGTGTTTGTTCTTACTGACAGCTTTCAGGGACACGGAGAAATCACTGGGCTGGAAATTTTAAAAAAGAGGAACAGTTAATAATCACTTTTTAAATAACTAACGGTGAAATTTGAAGACAGACACAGAAAAATCAATCCGAATAAAAAAACAAACATCAAAGGGGTTATATCCCTTATCACGCTGAGTTTGAGCTACCAAACAAGTTCTTTCAGGACCTCTCTGCACAGACTCACCGATGATTCGCTGTCCCGTATGAGGAAGTCGCCCTCCTCTCCCCTTTCGTTGAGGATACACTCGGCCTGGTGTCTCGTGATGTTTCCGTAGTACCAGTCCCTCCCAGCAAACTTCCCTGAGCGAGCTGGAGCCACGGAGCGGTTCTGCGGGGAGCTCGATGTGGAGGTAGGGAGCCCGGGCCGCTCATCCAGAACCATCACATAGTTTTTAGGCACCAAGCCCACCATCCCACGTGAGTTCTTACACCTCCACCATTCGGGGTCATTCTCCGGCTTCTCCACCACCTCCATCACCTCGCCCTTCTCAAAGTTCAGCTCCTCCTCTGTCACCGAGCTGAAGGGGTAGAGAGTTTGCACCAGGTGGAGTACTCCTCCACCCGCACGCCCGTTTGCCAACAAAGTCCCTTGAGAACCTCCTGTGTAGCCCCGAGAGGGATCCCCCTCCCCTCTTTCATCAGCTCCTCCCAAATCCTCCTGCACGTAGTTGGAGGGGAACCAGCCTACCCGGCCTCCCTGGCTGCCCCGCCACCATCCGTCACTACATTTCTCCATCACAAAGACCATGGAGCCCTTGACCAGGGTCAGCTCGTCATCTCGCTCCGCTGTGTAGGCAAACTTGACCACAGCGGGGATGTTGAGATCGTAGATTCTCTCGGCGGCTCCTCCTCCTCCTCCTCCTCCGCTGCCGTTGGAGGGATACTCTGTGTCTGAGCTTGGCGTGGGGGAAGCATCACGGGCGCTTGTCTTCCTCTTGGTTTTTCCTAAACCTGCAGCACGAGAAGAAAGACAGGGGAGTGGTGACATAACAGAACAGCTTTCTTTTCTTGCCTGCAAAATAAGAATCAGAGATTTCTCTTGTGATTTAAAAACGATAACTGTATGGTGTTGTTGAGTGAACAAAAATGTCACATAAATCATGAATATTAAAGCCCTAATCAGTGATTTTTTGGCTTTATTTGTAAACCAAATATTGACAACCCCTCATTAAATTATCTGACAGTAGTGTAAGCTGGAAGTCAATGCTGCATAGAGGCATCCTGAATCTAATGCGTCATTAATTACTACCGCCAAGGAGGTTATGTTTTTGAGGGAGTCAAGAACGGATCTTGATGAAATTATCAGAAAATGTTCAAAATGGGATAAGGAAGAAGTGATTACATTTTGGAGGTGATCTGGATCACCGTCTGGATCCAGGATTTTTTTAAAGTATTCTTTATCATTGTGAGATCGGGCCGTTTCCACCATATGAGTATAAAACTCCAGGATAAATGGTCGAATTGCTTTGCAAAACAATACAAGACAAGGTCACTATAATTTCTGACAGATGTAAAAGTATGATTCAGATCCTGGCAATATTCTGGATACTAAGATCTGGAAAATGAAATATGTACTGGGTCATCATAATTTTCAACTCTGTCAGGAAACAAATTATCATACAAACCTGTAACTAACATCAAATTGTAGCAGAAAGTCTGCTTAAAGGGGGTATAATATTAAAGTAGGACTAAAGTGTTGGTGACAATCACAATATGCTTGGTGGAGGTCTGCGTTCTCTGTGTGCTTTTCTAGTTTGGTTATGCTTTTGCGAGTTTAGTGTTTTAATATTCTGTCAATTCAGACTATGGCATGTAACAAAACCAGTTAAAGAGAGCTGCAATTCAAAACAATCGGCTGAAAGAGGCTAAAATCCTCCCAGAGTTACAGCTAATGAGAAAGTCAGCAGATAACCCTCACTGGGTTTACCACAGCCTTTTCAGAGCAGACGTTATCTTTATCAAATGTTGATAAAAAACAGCTCTAATTTCATCTCAGTGAGCCAGAAGCTGTTGTTTCAGATGCTGGTGAGAAGCTGTGAGAGCTGGAGGCCGTTTATAGAAAGCAGGAAGTGGCCTGAACTCCACAGGGAGCAGAGAGAGGTTAGGTCAGCAGGAAACTAATAATTGCACTCGTGGGCCCTCGGAAGCACAAAAACTACTTTAGAAAAATAAAGGAGAGAGGCTTTGCTCTTAGAAACCTCTGTGGTGAAGCACGGATCGATAGCCCTGAAATAGAAACAAAGAGGTGTGCACGTCCACCTGCACCGTGTATCGCAAGCCAGAGAATCCCATCTCCTGCTTGATATCATGTCGACACTTCACACATCTCTGCTCTTCAGTCGGCTGGAAACATTTGGTGCAGACAGGGAGGGAAAAGTGGAGCAGGCACTGTGGGCTTGATGATGACAGACACATCCAAGAACAAAGTCAGCTCCTCTCCCTCACCTGTCTCTGACTCCTTTCAGTCAAACACGTCTTTAAACACATGTTTGCACGCTTTAACTTCAGGAAGTCTCTCAGCTTGAGCAGAACCACGGAGGTCTGTTTAAATAATAATGCTTCACTCCACAGCTGAAAACATTTAAAACGTTTACTTGACAGTTGCGTCTGATGTAAGCGTATCTCGTGTGTGCTGTTAATGACAGAAGTGAGTTTCTTGACAGCTAATCACCCAGTTTCTCCCGTCCTCTGAGCCCGCTGAAATGCCACAGAAATGTCACCGCTGAATAGAACATTTACATTGTTTGGGAAATTGCTGGGTTCACGCAGAGTAGCATGAAACTTGTTGGCAGAGAGGAAGAGGAAGAAGAGGAGGAGGAGGAGAAACTGTGAGAGACGACGAGGGGTCCCTTGGCAGCTGTTTCTCACACGCGCAGCAGAGCGAGCATATCAGAGGCCGCAGCTGACAAAAACGCAAAGAAGCAGGATGAGAAGGGAATAACAAGCAGATCATGTTTATGGATACGGTGAGGATGCTACGTATCTGATAGGTCTGTGAGTGACAGGACGCTTTATTGACTTAAAGACAAAGACAAGGGTCGACTCTTTGTCTGTTTTATCCTTCCTGAGGGATCACCTGAAGAAGGCCTGTCGATATCAGCCTACTCTCCCTCAGGTTGAGCAAATCACTTTAACTCACACACATACACACACACCTTTCTTCTGCACTCATTTCCACTTCAAGGCGCTGGCCTGCCGGTTAGAGCAGCAGCAGGCGATATTCCCTCCTCCCACACATTCACTCCCAACCTTCACCTACCTCTTCATCATGAGGAAGGAGGTTTTTGAGCCCACAGGACTGGAACTCAGAGGGAACTAAGTTTGACGAAAGAGTCAGTGACGGCATGTTGCAGCATATTGCTTCACTGGAGGACGGTACTGGACTAGAGAAGTCCTCACAGCCCAGCTCTGAGATATAAAGAAAGTATAATGAATGCTCTCTTTGTTTACTTTTTCTTTAAGTCATTTCTCATTAGTGTCAGGTGCTGGAAAAACATCAACAAACTCTACTTCTGACTGAGGAAAATTTTCTCCTTAAGGGGGCGATATGGGCAGAATATGTAAGGCTTTTTATGGTAGGATCAGGACCAGGATTGTATCTGGGGTTAATTTCATATTCACGATTTTTTCCATCTGCGAACAACATTTTTAGCCCCCCATTTTTTTATTCTGCGATTTATCGGCGCCAATTTCACAACTTTAATTTTACTGGTCTTGTGCTTCCCAATGTGTTTTCACCCATCTGTGATCGGCCCATTCTTGCATATGAAAGTAATCTTGTATACCTTTGGGAAGGTCTGACAGCCAGCCTTTGTGGCTTTTTGCTCTGAGACCTAAAACTCAATACACTTTTTTGTTTTTTTAAGTTAAAACATAAAGATTTTATTGTTTCACAGGTATTGTTCAATGATTTTCAATAAAATAAGATTGGAACATGGAAAGTATATGCTGTCAGATATAAAAAATAAAAAAATAAAAAAATAAAAATCGCTATCGGCATGTCAGGCTTTCTAAAGATCAGTGATCCGCCAGAAAATTGTGATCTTTGAAGTAAAACAAAAGTTAAAGTAAAGCACCATTTTTTTTAAAGAGAGTTACAGAACAATGGTACCATCTATGTTACTACTCTGTGAAAACAAAGGTCTGATTTTTGTAGGCAGAAACAGTTGAAGGAGCTGGGAATTCGACTCTAACAAATGGAAATATTAATGTTGGAGGCTAAAGTCTGATTCATACTTGTGGCTTGAATCTGAGCAGAGCCTACACTGTAGCCCACGGCATTGTGGTGTTTTCGGTGCCACTCTGAAATTACACCCACAAACTGAGAGTTTGACCAAAGTGTGGAGCTACGGCCAAGACTCAAGGCAGAAATACCCATCAGGCCGAAGAACTGGATGAGAGAGTCAAGAAAACTGTTTATTCCTGTTATTTCATGGCATAACAAACAGAGCAGAAAGAAAAGATAAAGCTGTGCAGCCCTCCTTTAAAAACCTGTTGATTCTACTTTCTTTACTATCAGTAAGTATCAAAGTAATGAAGAGAGATAAATCTATGCTCATGTTTTCAACAAAGCTGAAAGTAAAGAGAAAGGGGGAGCAGCAGTGGTTTAAGGGCCGAAAGTCGTTGCTGAAAAAAAAGTGTACAGACAGACAGAAGAAGAGCTTATTGTCCTGTTTTGACTTTGTGAGAATTGAACACATGTTAAAACCTGACTAGCATATTTACCCCATGTGAAAGTCTGACTGAGTGTATGACCAAGGGATTTATATTGGGGGCAATAAGGCAGACGGGGGATAGCTTTAACCGTAGGGGGTCAGTTTGAGGAAGTGTAAACCCCCACTGAAGTTTGGACATGTGTTTTTTCTCAATCTCAACAAATGTCGTGTATTGACAAGGGTGTAGGCAGCTGTCCTGGGGAATATTTATCACCTCAGCTCAAACTGTATATAAGCCAAGACAACCTCTCTGTTGGGAGAGAACACCTAGCAGAGGTCTTCTCTCCATGCTGCATGTGAATAAAAGGAAATGGTTCATCACACTGTTATTTTGTAATCTTTAAACTTATTTCGAGTGCAACAGGAAAAATTTCCCTGACATTTGGAGGTCCCACCGAGATGGACGTTCTGCTGTCTGCTGCTTGAGCCTGGACCGAGGGTAAACTGCCGGCAGGGGTCTCTTTTAGACTCAGGGAAAATTCTGCTCCGACAAACGGAGGACAGGATCCCGCCTGAAGTCAGGCCAAGTGACCGACAACAGATGCTCCATCCATTTTCAGAAGTGAGTACAGTGTTATGAATCATTCCTTTTAGTGTTTTAAGTCCCAGCGGTGGGCCATATATGCATCCTGTGCGACAGTGATGAAAAAGCTTTAAGTCCCAGCGTGGGCCGTCGACGAAACTCCACGAGTTTCCAGTGTATGTTAGTGGAGGACTGTCGCACGTAAATCCTTTATGGTCGTTTGCAGACTGGCTTCATGTAGTTCCTGAATCTCCAAATTTTTCATGTGGTGTTGGAGGCCGTCATACGTGACTGGTTTTAATCCCTGCGTGCAGGCTTTAAAATCAACATGAGAATAGGTTTTGAAGCTGACATGGAAACAAAAATTTGACTCTAAATTGTTAAAGAAATAAATTAATAATAATAATAAAAAAAAAAGTATAATAGGGTACAGCAAGTGGCTGAAGGAAAGTGGTTTTGGAAAAAGCCTTTTAAGTAGGAGTTCTAGATAATCCTCAGAGGTCAGAAAAGTTAACAACAGGCTGATATAGGATACCCCTCTATGATAAAATGGGCGTATGAGTGAAGAAAAGAGATAAAACAAATAAACTTTGTGGTTCTCATTCAGTGTCTAGTATACTTGGAGTATGCTAATGGGGTACGGTGCTCGGAACGTAAGTGTCATACAACCTACCTGGCTGAATTAAGAGTTACCCGAAGGTAGAGAGTGATTGATAAGATCCAACCATACTTTGTATGGGAAGATCAGTGTGAGTGAATATTTGTGTGTGAATGATAAGCCCATTGAAAGTACAAGCACACCTGTCCCTGTGAGTCAGAAAAGAAAACCAGGAAATTATGGGGAACAAAATTGGGAAACTAAAAATGCTACCTGACCCTCTCACAGGCCCTGCTAAAATAATGACGCAGAAATGGGGGGAAGATGTTGTTGCAGCTGTTCCACTCTGGCACCATGTCACCAAGGGGGTGTTTCCATTAATAGGAACTTTAAGTACTGATTGTTTGAAGAGATGTAGAGTTATGTTAGAACAAGAGGAGAAGCAAGTAGGGAAGGAAAAAATGGACTGGCATGCGTTCCAAAAATGGGAAAGAGAAGCAGAAATAAGGGAAGCAAAGTCAGTAGCAGGATTGATGGTAAAACAAGAAATGAAGGAAGAGAGTATGTGAAAACAGAAAGAAACAGGAACGTAGGGGAAGAGATGTGGACCTGCCCCCTGCTAATGTTGCTTCTGCAGTTGCTGCCCCTCCTCCTCAACGTGTGGACTCTGCTGCAACAGCTGCCCAGGAGGATCCTGGGCAGGAGGAAAAGAAGGAGGGGGGAGTGTATCCTGACTTGCCAACTTTGTCTCTGACCCTAAAACCACAGAGACTAATGTTGCTTCTGCCAAGAACTCTTCTCCCCTAGCAGCATCTTTCGATTATTGGCTAAGGAGCCAAGGAGACAAGAAAGGGGCACACCAGATGCCAATGTTGGTGTTCCCAAACCCCCAACCAAGACCAGCTGATGGAAGTGATTGGGAACCAGAGGTGCATCTGTACAGACCCTGGCTACCGGATGAGCTGAAAGGGGCAGCGGAGCTACCAGACCCACAAAAGACTGGAGCTGGTCCACCAGTCCGGCATTTGGATCAAGGGACTTCTTCAACATGATTGACAGACTGTACGAAGCAGTGCGAGAGGCTTTCCCCTTGAAGGTGTGCTGGCCTGAGATTCACAACACCAAACAAAAGGAGGGTGAGTCAGCAGCTGATTATCGTTCACGCATGGAAAGTGTTTTTGCAGCTCACTCGGAAGTTGATGTGGACAATGTGGCCTACAACGACCTGTTGAAGACAGCTCTTGTGAATGGACTGAATCCAGAACTTAAGAGCCGAGTCATGACGACCTGCATAAGCTGGGAAACTGTGTCTATAGCAGTCGTTTGGACACATGTTCTGCACGCTGAACGGAATAAGGTAGAGATGAAATCCAGACATGTAAAGAAACTGCAAGGTGCTCAGCTGATGTTCCACCAGCAGAGTGGCCAGCAGAGGCCAAGAGGTCAGCCACAGGGGAGACAGTTTCACCAGAAGGACAGAGGCAAAAGGAGACCAGATCTACAACCAGCTGCCCTGTCGTCCAGGAGAACGGACCCAGTGATTTGTTACCGTTGTGACGAATATGGGCACATGGCACGTGACTGTCCAACTCTGGATCAAAGAGGAGGAGAGAAAAACAACAACTGGCCACCTACAACTCCTCGGGGACTGTCTGTGCATGCACCAGGACTGCCAGTGGCACAACCATAGGAGCACGCGGGGGCAGGTCAGAACAAGAAACACACAGATGAGAACACAAATTTAGAGATACAAACAGATAAACCAGTTGTTACATATCAACAGTGTGTGCAACTAACATTAGATTCCAGGGCACCCCCTAGGCTGACTCTTAAAGTACAGGGTGTTAATGTGACATTCCTTGTAGACTCAGGAGCAGAGGTCTCAGTAATCCAATGCAAAGTTCTTCCTAATGCTCCTAAGACAACTAAATTCCTCAAAACTGTGGGAGCATCAGGCATTACCAAATTTGAACCAATATCAGAATTATTAACTGTATGTTTTGGCGATTACAGAGGTAAACATCCATTTTTGCTTTCAGAAGTGTGCCCTGTAAATTTGCTAGGTAGAGACCACATGTGTACTCTGAACATTACCACGCATTGTAACTCTATGGGCATCAAGATTACATGTTTAACTGCTGGGTTGTATCCTGTGGGTTTATGTGAGAATGATTATTATTATTCATGGGATATTTTGAACCCTTGTGACACAGACAAACTGCTGTTGTTGACACCAGAGATTACAGAAGTTCCTAGATGTTTGCAATGTGTGTCACATGTTTCACCAGGTACAAGAAATCATACATTTGAAGAACAATGGAATGTGGGGGAAATAGATGAGGACATACAGATAGATAAAGTATTTGTGGGATTACAGTTTTCAGTAGCCTCTGTCTGTTTGTCTGAATCTCAGATGAAGCTGTTTTCAACTCCTGGCTCTGTACCTCATATTTCATTAACAAAACAGTGTAATAGCTCTTGGGTAGCTATAGGACCTTGGGTTAAAAAGGCCTTAGAAGCATCAGATTGGCTGGACAGATCAGATGGTAGTTCTTATTCTCCTTCTTTGCAAGCTGCATGCTACTCAGTAGAGATTAAGATAAAGGTTGTTCGCACTACACATACTGAGACACATGAAATTACACTTGTGCCATTGAGTGCTGAAGAGGAGGAATTGCTTTCAACAGTACCAGACAATTTATGGGCTAAGAGTAAGTTTGATAATGGAAACATAAAAGGTGCATCTCTGTTGTAGTCCAGCCTAAATCAGCCTACAGGCCATGTAAAAAGCAGTATCCACTCAGCCCTGAAGCTGTTCAAGGCATTTCTCCTGTTATTCAGTCTCTCATTGAAAAGGGTGCCATTGTGGAATGTCCTCTCTCAGCATGTAACACCCCTATATTGCCTGTGAAGAAACCAAATGGGGGGTGGCGACCAGTTCAAGACCTTAGGGCCATGAAGCAGTTCATCATCCAGTTCCAACTGTACCAAATGTTGCAACTCTAATGTCGCAGGTGCCAGCAAATTCTTGTTGGTTTTCTGTAATTGACTTGGCAAATGCATATTTCAGCATCCCAGTTCATCCTGACTCACAATTTTGGTTTGCTTTTACTTTCAATGATAAGCGCTACACTTGGATGCGAATGCCACAGGGATTTGCTGCAAGCCCAACTTTGTTTGCGGCTGTAGCGGAAAACCTGTCGCACTGGCAGCCAGAGTGTGGTAGTAGACTGGTACAGTATGTTGATGACCTCTTGGTGTGTTCCCCTTCACACAGTGTCTTTGCTCTGGTTCTTGGCAGACAATGGGCATAAGGTTTCAAAGGATAAGCTGCAGCTTGTTACACAATCAGTGCACTATCTTGGCCATGTAGTTACACCTGAAGGGTGCAAATTAGGTCCGGACCGCATCCAGGCCATCTTGGATGTTCCTAAACCGAAGACAAAGAAACAGATGATGTCTTTTTTAGGTTTAGCAGGCTATTGCCGTCCATGGATTTGTGATTTTGTGGAGATCTCCCGTCCCCTGTATGATATCACGCATGGGGAAAAACACTTGGCCATGACTGACTTTCTGACTTGGACTCCTGACGCAGAGACAGCTTTTTCTGACTTGAAAAAAGCATTGACTAATTCTCCATGTTTAGGACTTCCAGACCCGACAAAACAGTATAATCTTTTTGTTTCTGAGCGTGGTGGTTTTATGTCAGCAGTTTTGACTCAGTCTCATGGTGACAGACAGCGACCAATAGGCTATTACTCCAAACGACTATCCACCACTGAGAGAGCCATGGTGGCTTGTTTAAGAGCTGTAGCAGCCGCCACTGAAGCAGTTCTAGCCACAGCTGACATTGTTGCTATGTGTCCTCTTGTTGTGCATGTACCACACGCTGTTCATTCTTTAATCCTTCAAGCAAAAACTGCTCATCTGACTCCAGCGAGGCTTTTGCACTGGCAAAATGTTTTACTAACCATGGCTCATGTTACTCTGAAGAGATGCACTGTGCTTAACCCATCAACTTTGCTTCCTACAGAAGAGGATGGAGAACCACGTCACTGTTTGGAAATTGTTGTTGCAGTGTCAAAACCACGAGATGCATTATTTGACACACCTCTAACAAACCCAGATTGTGTGATTTTTGTAGATGGTTGTGCAATGAGAAATCCAACAAGTGGTGCCCCATGTGTTTCGTATGCTGTTTGTTCTGAGCATGACATAATTGAAAGTGCAAAGTCTCCTGAGAATTTATCTGCACAAGTTGCTTAACTATATGCGCTCACCCATGCTTTCATTTTAGGAACTGGACAAGATATCACCGTGTACACAGACTCCCAGTATGTTTTCAATGTGTGTCATAACGTTCCATGCTTTCCCTTAATGATGTCTCTTTACTCCACAAAATAGGCTAACCCTGGCAGGAATGGATGATGACATGGTCAGGTATTGCTGTGCTCTTAACCATGCTCTGAAGCTCATCTTTCCAAAGGTGCACACAGCCCTTCCAGAGCCTACAGCAGTGCAACTCCACAACATCGAGCCAGGTGACTGGGTGGTGGTGAAAGATCTGAGGAGGAAACATTGGCGCCATCTCCGGTGGACAGGACCATACCAGGTGTTGCTGACAACTCCTACAGCCATCCGCCTCGCTGAAAGGGACACCTGGATCCATGCGTCCCAGTGCAAGCCCTTTCCTAGGGATGGGCCTACTTAAAGAGAGACCGTCTAGCCAGGGGAAGATCATGGAGGGCCGCTGGGGGAAGATGGTGATTGGAGTCATCATGGCTGGAGTGGGTGTCATAACCACCATCATCCGGAACAACGCTGGTGGCCTAGAAGAATTGGACTCCACAAGTCCTCATATATCCATTTACAGCACACATTCTACTGATCCATTTGCATTCACCCAACAAACTGACGTCATGTATACTGATTCTTCTACACCCCGTCCATTACACATGAACGGGTGCAAACTTGTGAACAATGACCTGACAGACTTCTTAAGTGCAAAAGGCAGCACGAAAGAAACCGGGAAAACTGATGAATCATCAACAAAGACTAATAACAACAAGACTGTCAAGACGGCCACAATAGAACCATTAATTAAGAAGAAGAGACAGTTGTCTGAGCAAACGGACTGGATACCTTGAGGTTTTGGTGTTGGTACTCTAATTGATAAAACAGAGAAGTTGTATAATTATGTTTGCTTTTTCATAATTTCTGCTTTCTTTCTTTTCGGATTCTTTGTCGGTGTATTGATACTTTATACCAGTCAGTTTTAATGTTATGTTGCCACTTTGTGCCAAAAGGAGGGAATGTGAGAATTGAACACATGTTAAAACCTGACTAGCATATTTACCCCATGTGAAAGTCTGACTGAGTGTATGACCAAGGGATTTATATTGGGGGCAATAAGGCAGACGGGGGATAGCTTTAACCGTAGGGGGTCAGTTTGAGGAAGTGTAAACCCCCACTGAAGTTTGGACATGTGTTTTTTCTCAATCTCAACAAATGTCGTGTATTGACAAGGGTGTAGGCAGCTGTCCTGGGGAATATTTATCACCTCAGCTCAAACTGTATATAAGCCAAGACAACCTCTCTGTTGGGAGAGAACACCTAGCAGAGGTCTTCTCTCCATGCTGCATGTGAATAAAAGGAAATGGTTCATCACACTGTTATTTTGTAATCTTTAAACTTATTTCGAGTGCAACAGGAAAAATTTCCCTGACAACTTTTATGTTCTTAAGAAGCCATAAAAACGTCCACACCTCCACACAGACCTGCTGAAAGGAGCCGGATTCTGCCTGCTGTGTGTGTCTCTGCTCAGCCCCCCTCCGCAGGCTAACACTCCTCTCATTCACAGGTCAGCAAACACTTTGCGAGGTCCGTGTGGCGCTCGTAAAGATGCAGACACAGGTGTCTGTTGTGAACACACACACACACACAAACAGAAGAAGGGGACTGAGTGTCTCTTGGTCTCTTTGCGTTTGTTATCAGAGCCGTCTGTGAGGGTCTCGGCGCTTCACGATGTTGGACACGTCATAGGTCAACTCTAGTATTCCATCAAAAGTAAAAACTCTATGAGGAAACTCTGGTCCAGCTCTCTGAGGGCGCTGCTTTTTTTCTGCTTTTGACACCAGACAAACAAATAAATCCAAGAACAGCTTGACCCAAAACACCAACCGTACGTCATGAAATAATAATGAAAATCTTTACCCTTGATACCTGCCAGGCTGCATGAAGAGCATCCAGAAGCAGGATTCTGATGGTATTACAGAAATGTAATCTCTGAACCAGGCTAAATATTTGTCTCAACAAAGCTGTGACCTTAAATGGGCTGACATCTGAGCTATTTCACGTTACACTTCCTCATATTTAAAGTTCTGCAGATGTGTTTTTGTGCTCAGGGACAGAGCAGGGTGCTGTTTAATGCCTCTCATCCTCCCACACACTAACGGCTGTTGAGATCTCATGTCAGAAAAAAAAAAAAAAAAAACTCAGGTGGACTGGAATCAAACTTCTGTTTTCCGCTCAGATCTGGCCCAGTTTCAGCAACGTGAAGGACCTTTTTCTGCATTCTTTCATCCATTTCAGTGTTTTTATTTCCTGTGAGAGGAAACTGGGGCACAAAGCAGCATGCAGCCATTTACAATTCAATTCTGCCTGGATGGATGTCGATGACACAACCACGAAGCAAATGAGGAGGAAAAGCTGGAGATAACCGTAATCACAGACGATCTGCAAGCTCTATAATCACCAAGCAGACTCACTGAAGACCTGCAGAAGAGAGCGTAAGACCTGGAGACTACAGACAGAATGAGGTAATCACGCTCACAGCCAATCAGCTTCTCTATTCAAGTGTGTGAGTAAGTTTCCATTAGCCTCTGACCCCACCTTTTGCTCATCACCTCATCTTGAAAATGTTCTCACCTATTGGATTTGCTCAGGCTTTTAGCACCAAAGAGCTGCAGACTGGAAGCAAACTACTTACGCTGAAATGGAACTAGGCCATAATGTAGCAGACCGCGAGGTAATCCGTCATCCCAGCACAACCATTAGCTGCTCATTTCTCCACTAATCAATCCTCTGATCATAGAAAAGCAGACACACAGTGACAGGAAAAGAGGCCGCTGGCAACAATATTGTAGATGAGGCGAGGGAGGTGTGTGTGTGTGTGTGTGTGTGTGTGTGTGTGTGTGTGTGTGTGTGTGTGTGTGTGTGTGTGTGTGTGTCAGTGTGTGTGTGTGTGTGTGTGAGACGAACAATGAATGTGGTGAGGGCGACAGTGGCAGGCTGTGCCACGCTGGCCCACATAAAGCCGCAGAGTTTCCCCCAGAGGGCTGATACTCACAGAGCCGAGAGGAATCAGTGCAGCAGACCGTGCTCTCTTCATATCATTCAACCAACGCTGCTTTCAGGAGCACAATGTGAGTGTTCCTGCCACTAACACACCTGCTTATCACTCTGCAGTGCTAGAATTTCTACCACATGTTGCTGCTTTCTTCCTTTTTTAGTCTCTCTTTGTTTACCCGTCTGGTTACGTCTCACTAAACTACATTTGAACGTTGCACAGGCTACTTCTATAAAGCTAAAGCTCACTCGACAACTCTTACAGCTGACGTTTTTAAATTAATGTATTAATTATGAAATTGTAAGTGTTCAAAAACACATGTAAGACGATACACAGCAAGATGAAAGTTATAAAGCGGTGTATAAAAATACTTCAGAATGCAGGATAAGAAATATTTGGGAACTGTAAATGTTTGCAGGTCTAAAAACATCATGAAAAAGTGCTGCGTGAGTCACACACTCATACTGAGGCACATTTAAACACTGAATGCCTCAGAGAGGGGAAAAATCTTCCTTTGACCCCAGAAATGTGCATCAAAACCAGTTTTTATCAGTCACTGCCTCAGTTATAACCTGTCTGGTTGTTAAGTACTATTTTTGCCCCGCAAAACTGGAGACTGATTGGTGCATGAGCTCTGAAGTTATATCTCCTCTTCCTCACTCACAGATATGTCTTCATACAGGGTCTTCTGTATTCTAGTCCTGACCTGGGACTGTGAGACCGACTGCTGACAGCTGAGAGCTTCAGCCAACTCACCAGGATCCCTGGAGCACTCAGTGACGGCTCCCAGCTCGGCACACAGAGCCAATCATTTCAATTCTGAGACAACTGAAGCTAAACCATGTACACACACACGCACACACACTGACCGCTGCTTATAACCACAAGTTATCTCTCTACAAGAAGAATGCAGAGACACAACCTTGAACTTGTCTGGAGTGAAACTCTTACCCAGTGTGTCTTTGATGTTCTTCACCAGCGAGCCTTTCTTCAGGCTGTTCTTTCGCTCCACGTAGTTTGACGGCACGTACCCCGTCTGGTTGGCGGCATTGCGGACGCGCCACCACGTCTTTGAGTCGTCCAGGAGGTAGAGACGCTCGTTTTTTCGGATGTCAAGTTCCTGGTCCTGCTGGGCCGTGTAGTCCCACTTGGCTACAACAATCACCTCCTCTGTCATCTTTCATGGAGTCCTCCTGTGGAGAGGAAGAGGATCGTGGTGAGCCAATGTCACTGAGGAACAAACAGCGTCTGCACAGGGATCTCAGTCAAAGAAACAATGTTCGAATGTAGAGATGAAAACATCCAAACAAGGGACACGGTTGTAAACACAATCACATCCTCAAACAGCTGCCAGGGAGCAGATGAGACTGTCATGGTGCTTGAAATAATTAATCATGAATTAAAAATTAAATAATACCAACTGTTAATGAGTCACTCACAAGATCCTTTTGTGATTTACATTTTGAAAAGAGGAAAACAATCAGTACAAGCGATGTCTTTTGATCCATTATTCATTCAGGGGTAATTAAGATTGACAGAGACCAGCATAACATGTTTCCTCACTCTTTTTAGTCTTTATTTTGTCTCTTTGGTGATGCCATAGTAGCTTTGCATGATTTAAAGCTAAAAAAAAATCCTGTTATCCTCACACTGGTGTTTCAGAAAAAAAATTTCCAGCCTCTATCTAAAACACTTCATTTCAGCTTCTGTCTCTTTAAGACTCCCTGCTCCACCAACCCCCCTCACTCTGATTGGTCAGCCCTCGAGAGAGGCCTGGACTTGGTGTTGGAAGCCCAGACAGATTCAGGGATTTCTGCAACTTATAAACCTGCACACGTTTGGTACAAACATCCTGCATTGTTTCTTTAAATCTATTCTTTAATATGTTTAAGCATGATACCCCCTCTTTAACGTTCGCAATGATTTCTCCCATGCAGGGTAACTTTAAGGTGAGGTTTTAAATCTCAGTGACAAGTGATAGGTCATTACAAAATAATCCAAATTCAGCCATGCACACGGCTCCTAAACCGCTTATCCTAGCTCACACAGGGCATTAGAGAGGATACACCGGGGGCAGGTTGGCAGTCAATCATAAGGCTACGTTACATAACGCGGCTCAATATGACTTTGAAATTGGTGGAGGTATTTAGCGCCTTAACTGAGAGTTAAATCCATAAATCCTGGGGTTTAAAATACGGCGTAATCTCAAACTTGCTGACCACGAAGATCGCATCCAAACTGCAACAAATATGGTCACCATGGATTAGTGAGCATTTTATTTTACGAATGCAAAACCAATCATTTCAATGAGTGATTCCCTTTGTTACAGTGTCAGCTGATTATTAAAATTGTACAACACATCTCTGATGATGTAATTATGCAAAAACATAAATGAAAACAAGAAAAAGCTGCTCTGAAATAAAAAAAAATCAGTTTCTTTGATGCAGAGCAGCAGAAACACAAATCAACATGTTCATTTTGCATGCTTCTCTTGCACACACACACACCTGAGTTAAGCTCTGCCTATTAGTTTGTGAGACAGACAGTGAGCGATTACACGCTCTATTTCCCGGGCTTCAGGTGAGGTGATTGGACAGAGGTTTGCTGGACCACCTTAACCGCTGAGGGATTACACGGATCTGCTCTGGAGACAGCTCCACAAAAAAACCTGATTGTCTATTTGGAGATATGCATGAAAGGATCAGGACAGTTAAATCCAATTTTTTTCATCCCCACTTTGAGAGAAACTTTTCTGACTGCTACAAACGCGAGTCACGGTATGAGAACCATGCGAGCAATCCAGTTTATATTTGGTCAGCAGCAGGAAACGAGACGACTGGAATGAATGGACGAATGAATGAGGAAACACGTGAAAGGTGCAGCGAGAATTCAAAGAGCGAGTGATTATGTTGTGAAACCTCTTGTTGCAATCAAACGAAGCTGTGCGTTTAATCTTATCTTGTGCGCCGCATTGTGTGCAAGCTTTGATTTATGGAACCTGGCAGTAAATCACCCTGACATAAATAAGAGCTCCCTTTTATGAGGCATTTTAAAATGATTAAATAATTCATCTAAAAAAAAGGGAGCCGTGTTGTAAAAGAAAAACCCCTGCTGAGTCATCGTAAATGGAAAGAACAGTCATAGTAGATGCATGCAAGGAGAAAGCACGCTGGTGATTCATGCATATTTAACATTTGTGCACAACAACAGAAGAAAAACACAGCAGAAAACGTTGAAGATGGTGTGAGATGTGTTTTCCTGAACTTTTATTGTCATTTACGTTTTCTACCGTAATGAGAGGGCAAAGCCACAAAAGAGAATTATGACTCACGGGAAGCAAAGCTGCTCAAATTACACCGAATAAAAGATTCCATTACTGCCGGAAAAGATTGATATCTTCTGTGGAGGCTGGATTTTATGAAATGCAAATGGAGGCACTCCACCAAGCCGGCTGGTTTTCAACCAAAGATGTTTAATTCCACTCCAATTAGGCCACACGCACAGAGAGAAAGATCAGCCATCTCCGAATATATTCTTACTCAGACACAAACTGAAGTGTGTGACATAGAGACGCTGCGTGACAACATCTAAAAGCTGCAGTAAAAATTCAAATGCAACAGTTTGTACAGTAAAGAGCAGCGAATGTGCCTCTGCTTGCCGTCACTAAAGCTGTCAAACTGGATTTCTTCGCAGGCCAGGACAGGGACAGCAGAGGAGAACGAAGGAGGAGGGGGGAGGAGGGTTGTACAACATGCAAACTGGGAGAGTTTATGTTGAGTTCACCATAAGTTAAGTTACCCAACTTTCCAGGAAAATGACATCTTTTACAGTAGCAGAAGGAAGACGGTTGAAGGTCAGTCCGACACGCGAGACGAGATGAAAAACGAAGCAGCTGGTATTCTTCAGAGAGCTCGGGCAAGGAGAGAGGAATTGGCAAATTTATGACAAGATGAAGGACGGTGACGCCAACTCTTTAGGAGACAGGAGGTATGTGAGCGTGCTGCAGCCTCTGTCCGCCTCAGGCTGGATCAGACGCTGCTTTACCTCCTCCTTATTACATTTGGTCCTCCTGGTGCAGCTGGATGGATGGATGAGCAAATGTGGAAAGATCAGCAGGAGGAATTACTGTCACCAGGTTTGAGGTATTGAAATAGAAAGCGGATCAGAAGTGATGGAATTAAAAGCCTCGTTTGTTTGTTTTGTTTGGGAACTGTTCTCTTTCATTTTCCTGCTCTAGATGGCGAAGAATAAGAAGAGCGTGGCGCTGGTCCAGCTCAGCGATTAAATCACACGTCTTGTGTACAGAGGCCAAAGATCAAAGGTCCACATCTGACCTGTTTGTCTTTGCTGCACGTCATTCCCCATCGTCCCATCCTATCACAAGGACTCCCAATCTGCAACCATCTGGTTCCTGTCATCTCTAACTCTCCGTCTCCCACACACTTCCTGTTTCTCTTCAGCTCTTCTTTCAATAACCTAAACAATCTCCTAAAAAACAAGCCGAAAGAATCTGTTTTACAATTGTTTCCTTTGTGTATAAACCTCAACAAATGTCTGTTTTCATCCCCTTTCCTGCTAAAGAGGGGGTGTTCTGCTACAGAGTAACAGTGCTGGAAGTTCAGACTTTCAAACCTCTACAAATTCATACATTGTAGAAATCCCTGTACTGTCAAGATCTTCATCAGTCTTCCTGAAATAATGAGGTCTGTCAACCACAGAGGTCTGCCCATAGCCCTGCCCATGACAGGCCTCTAGAAGGCTGGCCAATCAGAAGGAAGGAGGATTATGAAGCAGGGAGCCTGAAATACATGAAATCAGCTCCTACAGGAGTATTAAGGAGACAGAATAAAGTCTGAAAACAGCTGAATGCCTTCCTTTAAAGTGAGCAGAAATAGCTCCTTTGATTATTTGCATTTCTTGTACTTTTTTTTTTATTATTCCATGATTTCTACTACTAAAATCCCTCCAGTTGAAGCTGTAAGCAGCCCAACACCTCCTGGTTGACCGTATCAATGATGAAGACAATAATCTCCTAAAACCACCTTATAACCTCACAATAAATCCTTCATCTGTCTCTCTCTGTGCCATCGTTTCTTTCCACTCGTGACTCTGTATAAATTGGCAGAAGAAGAAGAAGAAGCTATATTCTCCGATCCCACCACGGGTACTTGGCCTCCCCTCATCCATGATACCCAATTCTCTGTCTCCTTGACAACCTCACTCATCATTAGACAGAGTGATGGGAATGCCGCTCAAAATCAAGTCCAGTCTCCTCCTCTACAGGCAATCACGAGAGGCAGAGCAGCAGATATACCAGCGCTTCTTCTGATGCATGCTAAAGTGCCCTCCCTGTTGAAGTGGGAATGTAATCCAGGAGTGTGTTTTATCCTGAATAATCCACAGGTTTCTCTTTAAAATGTTCTGACAGATGCAAACGTGCACACCAAAAACAAAAATCTTTTGAGAGATCTTGGGATTAAAAAGAGTGAACCCTCTGACCCTCCATTCCTGTGCTGAGGAAGTTAAAAAGATGAGACTTCTGATCCTCCTCTTCAGCGAGTGGGGGAAAGCTCCCCGCCTCTTCAGTGCCACACAAAGAGAAAGAGAAAGTAGAAGAGGATTATAAAAAGGAAGGGATGTTGGAAAGAGAAAAAATCTGGCTGAGCTTTCTCTGTTTGGCATTCAGGTCAATGACGGGCAGGATTCAGCCAATAGGAGATGTTTCCCCTCCTCCCCCGCTCCTCTCCACTCTGATGTTCGCGGTGGTTTCTTCTAACAGGAAGGCTTCACTCCCTACTGGCATCAGTGTTTGAATAACAGGCTGAAACATGAGGAAAACAGACTTCTGGTGCAGACGATTTGAAGAGGCCTTATGGTCGTCGTCACTGACTTTCTGTCTCCAACATCTAAACTGAGCCTGAGCAGAATGAGAGGCCTTCACCATACGGTCAATATTAATGATCACTCACATGCTTACTGCTGCTGATGCTATGGCGATATCACAAAACAAGCTTAAAGAAGCTCACTCAGACAAAAACATTTTCCATCTCTCACACTCACAGGCCCTAGACCCAGGCTGCGGTTTGTGACATAAGCTCATCCGCCTCTTTCTGATGAGGTTTGTGGTTACTCTTCTCGAGTTTCAGGGGAGAAAATCTAAGATGACACGAAAGTAGTAAAAAAAAAGCCCCAAATTTAAACCACACAAGAGCATCTCAAAAAGCAACATTGGGGGTGGGGGGGTTCTCGCTCCCAGCTTAAAATAGTCCAGAGAAAGGCAGCACTCTCAGACCACAAATAGAGCTGCTATCTCTGCCATAAGACTGCACATCTGAGGACAGAAGAAGTAGGATGTAAAGTCTGAAAGAAGAGAGTTTGAAGCTTATCAGAACTAATCTGTCCGTAGCAGAAACAGGGTGCAGAAGTTACCCTGATTTACAGCCAGTTCGGTGAATTGTGGTTACATTCATGGATCTGAAAGTAGTTTTGGAGTCATTAGATATTCAAAAAGCTGAACAGCTTGTGGCTTTTACATGAACTATAAGAAACATACTGGTTATAAGCAGAAGCACCTGCACCGTTTCCCCAGAGTGAGATTATGTGATGTGTGCTTTTATATCGGTTGCTGCTGTAGTGCCTGTGTCCTTGTCTGTGTGCTTGTAATGCTATGCTGCTTTATTGAAGTGACAGTCAAGTAAGGCCCCGTTAACTAAAACGTTTCAACTGAAAACGCTGAAATGCGGTGAAGAAAAATCTGGATTTACACAGAAACACAGAGGAACTAAAAAACGCTGTAGTAAGCATGCCAGGCCTGTAGTCGCTACAACTGTCTTGTCCAGAAGCAGCTTTTAGGGAATCTCCACCAAAGTAGAGTTGAGCCGGTCATCTGGTGGACTGGGGAATACTAAGTTAAAAAGTGGGGCAAATGATGCACATTTTGTGTAAAGACAATCAGCAGATTCAGTAGATTGAGCAGCACAAGCACAGCACGGTAGTTTGCGATGATCATAACAACGGTACTGTTGTCCTGTTGTATGCGCTCGTGAGGAGCAGAGCGTGACGTCAGTGTTTCCACTGAAAACACCCGGCTTACTGTTAACACGGCAAAGGTGTCGGCAGCGCTTCAGGAAATTTCCACTCTGGAGGTTGTTTTCAAAAGATTGCATTTTAGGTCGGCTGAAACGCCGTTTCCGTGTAAACGCAAGGCTGAAACGCAGCAAAACTTTTGCGTTTTACCCTAAAATCGTTGTCATGTAAACCCAAGTTTTGAGCACCCACCAGGAAAAACACAAATCAGCAGCGATGATCGTGAGTAGCACTGAGCAGAAAAACTCCTTAACATCATTTAAATTCCTCAGATATTTTCAAACGCCAACACTTACTCTGACTTGAGCCAAAAGCCTCGTCTTTCAAAACTCAAAGCTCCTTATTTAACGGGAGGTCTGCTGCAGATATTTGCTCTGTAGTTAAGTGTCATACTCATTGATATACTGATGATATTCTACTCTATTTATACCAACAAGTTATGCATCACAGCCAGCAATACGCTTAAGATATTCACTTTAATTTACGCAAAGAAACTATAACTAGTATATCACAATATGCTGATGATAGTCCACTTCATTTAAGCTCTTTTATGATGGAGCCAGTAAGGCAGAACTAAAATAGGGATAGACCGATTATCAGCCAGGCTGATTATCAAGGCCGATATTTGGCATTTTGAGGCATATCGGCATCAGCCTTTTTTTTAATACAACGGCCAAAAAGAAACAAATTTGAAACTGTGTTGTTGCGGCTCTGATGCAACCGCTCCGCTGTCTGCAGTCACTACTCAGTCCCCAGCACTGTCCCACCCACAGTATCATCTGATTGGTTACAAGCAGAGCCATGGCTTGGGTAACAGCTAATCAGCAGTGCAGTTATTACAGTTATTGCAGTTGCATTGAAATGTTGGAAAACTTAATATATTCATTTTTTTATGTTTTCATTTAACTTTATAAAGCATGTTGCTGAGCCTGGGAGCTCATTAATAAACTCATGCTTGAAGGCTTTTGAATGCAGTACAGTGTTGGAGTTTGTATCATTCAAAATTTTGACACTAATGTTTTCACTTTGACTGCAAATTAATATCAGCTTCAATTTGGTTATTAGCCTCCTTGACTACAAATAATCGGTATCGGCCTGGAAAAATCCATATCCGTCTATCTCTAAGCTAGAACCATCAGACTGCTGCACCAAATACTTGTACTGGTTTTGATGTTTTTTGTGATTAAAAGTATAATAAAGCTGTTTTTTTCAAGTTACAAGTAAATATGGGAGTAAATCATAACCTCGTCTTCATGAAGAAAGGTGTTTTATTCCACTAAGTTCAGAAAAATAGGCCCTATCTCTGAAATAGTGCCCTAATTAAGGAAACAAAACAGAGGTCTCAAATAAAAGCCTGGTCATGATTTCTTGGTATTATCTGACATCATTGAGAGCCTTTTCAGGCTGCTCGGTTACTAAAATATCCTTCATGTCTTTTGAGTATTAACTTGAATTTCTTCAATCAGACAAAAGAGGAGATTTAAGGATGTCGCCGTGGGCTTTTTTCAGTAACTTTTTACAACCCGACAATAAAAAAGTACAAACTAGCTATTAATTTATCAAACGACCTCTCTATCTGACATGTGCTGATGTATTGTGCTCTCAGCAGAGCCCAAACACACATCAGACGTGCGAGTTGTTGAATCACGCTGGCTGCTGAAGCAGCAACGTTGTGATTTCTCACACTTCTTTACAAAAACGCAATAAATCTTCACTTCCCCCAAAAGGATGATGACAGAAAAGTGGAATTCCCTTTTTTCTTCAAGTGAACCTTCCTCCTCCCCCCAACCATTCCCTCTTTCAGAAGCAGTTTCTCACATGTCACTTTCACTTTCTGTCACTACTTCGACTCTCCTCCCCCCCAGTGAAGCGAACATTGTTGAATGCGTTTCCATGACACTGTGGGTGGGTGGCCGCGTTTTCTCTGTCAGGGTGCTCCCCAAAAACTCAGATCTGTTTCTGATGGATGAAGTTGAATCAGAGAGCCCTCCATCTGAAGTAGTGTCTCCCTGGTAGAAGGGTTATCTGTGTGTTGAATTCGCTATGATTCTAACACCTTAATCTGGCAGCAGATTGGTGGCAGTGCTGAAAGGTGTGAGCGTGCATTAATACCGTTATCCACTCACTGCATAACACATTCACTGTGCAGACAGACGGGAGGTATTCATGTTTTTTAAACCTGATTTGTGAGAGATGACATGATGCTCGCTGTTTAAATATTCACCTACTAATGAAGAATACCATGTTAACTTTGGTATCATTATTCCATCTTAATCACACTGAAAGATGGAGAGCAACACAGAATCCCTGCTGCAGTCGGCTTTTTCTCTTCATCCAGAAATAACCAACTTCAAACTTTAGTTGTTTACTTCTTCATGCCACTTCACCTCTGTGTAAAACAGAGCATTACTTGTTCACTCTGCTCACCACCCTGCTCTCCAAACATGATGAGACGTCTCAACCCCGTCTCTGTGACGCAAGCTTTAATTTCTGTCTCTTTTTTTACTTTAATGCAGCTTCAGCTCATCAGAGAGGAGGAAAACACCCGTCTCTATTTTTACTCTCTCTGTGACAGCCTGGTATCTGCGTCTCCTGGCGCAACAACAAAAGGCAAACACTGTAAAGCACAGCGGGGCCAAATGTAGTGAACACAGCTTTGATGTACAATGCTGCTAGTTTTCCTTTGACAGCCGGAGACGGAGAAACCTGAGGTGGTGTTTGTGTGTGATGCAGACAGAGAGAAAGCTAGAGGGAGGGACGGAGATAAAGAGATAAATAAAATATGTGGGTGAAAAGCGGGTCACTTAAGTCCAAAGTCAAACAACAAAGGAGAGGCATTCACTACAAGAAACAGGAGAAACAGTTGTGTTTGGTGCATTTCTGTGTCAGTAAGTTATTACAGCAGAATGCAAACGAATGCAAACATCTGGATTAAATGCAAGCGATGCAGACGCACACACTTCACCTGTTGGACTCAGTGGCTTTGCTTTAATACAGTTGAAGGATACTTGAAAATACCCACCAGCTGACTTCAGATAAAAACTCCCTGCTCTACCTCTTCCCTGACTTAACGGTCTGTGTGTGTGTAAACACGCAGAGAGCCTCACATCCATGTAGTGACGGTCTCGCATACTGACGTCATGACTATGAGACATCGACCAGTGTGTCATCCAAACATTTGACCTCTTTTTTTTTTTGTCCATTCGGGAGTCAAAGCAGGAAATCAATAAAAACCACAATCAATGAGAATTAGATCTGATTGAAGGAAGCTACTCTCAGCTTTTCTCTGAGAGTGTGCTGACACTAAGAAATGTACAATTAGAGATGCTTTTCTCCCAGTTGATCAATTTGAAAACACCAGACACACATCCAGTTATGAGGAAAGAGGCAGTAGGTTTTTGCAAGTTTCAACAGTAGAGGAGACAACGTACCGTCCTCACCATCCCATCTGACTTGGTTTCAATGTCAGTGCAGCTTATCTCACAATGCAGCGTTAGTGATTTGGGTGTATTTATGTTCATGATGAGGGATTGGTCCTTGAACTTGGAGAAGTTGTCGATTACTCGGTGGGAGAAGCTGCTCATTTGACAGTAGCCACGGTTACATGAGGAGTTTTCGTCTTTCTGAATGGAATCTTTCTGAATGACTTTTCCAAAAACAATAGTATACATGGAAAGGAATATTCCAATCTCTGGTCTACACGCGCCGCTATAATCAAACAGAACAGTCAATGGGGCATGCGCAGAAAAAATCTTAACCACGTGATTTATCAAAGAATGTCTCTAGTTGCGTCTTTCGTCATATTTGAGCATGCGCTGAAAGAACGCACCCTGACAACTTTCCGTTTGAGTGGATACATGATACCTCAATTGGTTTGGGGAAAGGAATATTCCACCACTGTGAAACCGATCTAATGTCCATTCGGATTGGCACTTTTCTCTAGGAATGAGGTGTATACAAAGGTTAAGTTCTTTCTGAACAAAGAAACAGAACGCAAGCGGAATATTTGGGTCCATGTATACGTGGCTATCAAGAGGTTGCTGAGAGTTCTTTGATCTCAGTGGGTTTTCTCCTCAGAATACATCTGAAAGAGTGAGATCTACTCACATTCAGCGTTAAGTTATGAAGGGACTGTGCCACGTATCTATAAAGTGAGTTTACTCTCAGTTTCACCACCAAAGAAGGTGAAAGATGGAGTGACACGGTGGACAAAGTGATGCAAAAGTTTCACGGGACAATCAAAAGCCGAAGCATGGTTTTTGATTCCTACATAGGAAACCTGTTTGCAATGCAGCAGAGACTTTATGCAAGAGCCCTTTACTACATACACCTCAGAGTTTAACCCACTGAAGACACGTTTCCACCAAGCAGACCAGAATGGATCAGTACAGTTTGGTACAGGTCAGATCAGTAATGCCTGATCCTGTTTGCATTGTGTGTCCTTGTTAGAATAAGTCAGATGCCGATGGCTACATCAGCCACTTAAAAGTGTGACAGCATAGCAGCGTGACACAGTATTCCCTGCAGATAAATCCAACAAAGAAGAACGACACGACACAGTAAACAAAGAGAAATGATGGAAAACATCAAAGCGCAATCAAGCTTTGTTTCTTTATTACAAATATCGCACAGGAAGTGACGATTCTTTCAACCAATCAACAGACTGCAGTGTTTCTAGCTGCAGCTTCTGGGGTCAAACTGGCATGTCTGACACCCAAACAGAAAAGTACCAAAAAGTGGGAGACCTGTGATTTGGAGACCTGTAGCGGTGTTCCTCAAAGTAAATGCAACATAAGGCGTGCCGTACTGAACTGAACTGCTTTATGGAAACAGGGTTTTGGATCGAAGAGGCCGGCTATGAACACCTTTAAAAAGTGAAGCATGAATTATACACAATCTCTACAAACCTGAAGGTTTTCTGGAATAAAGTTCAGAGTTGTCAAGGTTCACTTAAGCCTGCATCTGGAGCAGGTAGAAACATGAAATAGAGTCATTTGATATTTTGAAACTTGGGCTTTTATTTGTTGGAACATTCTTGCCTTGGCCCTTGTGTATTTCAGCAAATCGAAGCCCATTTCATTGGCCAGATGTCTTGAAAATAATGACATGGTCCGAAATGACCTACACGTCACATTGAATGTATACAAGTAAACATTGCATCTGAAATGCAAAAGCTATGACAGAACTGATTTTTCCACTGGACCAATCTTTTAGAACGTGAGGGCGGTGATGCATCAGCTCTGTTTTGTAAAAACAGCCTCAAAATTAATTATGCATAAACTCCATAATCAGAATGAGTCTGCTGCAGGGTTTCTCTCCAAACAAGCTCTGCAAATCTCCATCCTGTCAAAATATGGAGAGGAAAAACAACTCTTAGCCGCTACTTTTCCTCTACACTCCCAGAGGCTGAGTTTAACAAGACTATCCCAAAAAAAAAACACAACAACACACAAATAATAATAATAAGTGCTGCAGGACGTGTAGAAAACGAGTGATGTGCTCTACAACATATTGAGTAGTTTGAGGCCAGAGGCGTGAAATGTTTCCACGCTGCAGTGTCTTATTGGCTTTCAAACTTTACTTTGTTGAAAATGAGCCGCTTGTGGAATCAAAGAGACAAAGCGCCCTCAGCAAAAACTCTGCAGTTCAGCTTTTCTTGGACAGCAGATAGTCAATGCGATCAATTAACATCAGAGACCATCTATCAGGAGCGCTGAGCGGAAAGAACAGATGCTGCAACAGAAGAGAAAACTCAGACATCACTAACGACAACATGATTGTATTGAAAGTCTCAGGAAATACAAAAATCTGCAAGGTGACCCTCTGCAGCTGTCCAAACAGCTTCCTGATGAATCTGACTCAAGCTGCAGTGATTATGATGTTTATTTCTCTAAATGAGCCAATTAATGTCGCAAAAACGGTACTACGAAGCGATTACACAAAATTAGAGGGAGATAATCAACAGGAGAAATAAACAATGATGTTAATCAGAGATGCAGCATAGCTTTTGCTCCACGTGGAAGTGTTTAATCCAAGCAACACAATTGAACTTCAGTTCATCAAACTCTTTGCTGTTTACAATGACCATCCCGGGATGCAGAGGCAGCAGGAGAAGAGCGGTGTAGGCCTGTCACGATAACTGCTAAACGATAATTTTCCAAAATATCATTGCCGATAAACAATATTATTGACAATATTATCTAGATTTTTTTTCCCATTTTTTCATTGATGTAATTATGATAAATGGGATAATAAAGTGAGTACACCATATCAAAAGCAAGAAACTTTGATTTCTTAAGAGTATTTAACTGTAATTAAAAGGTCAGGACTTTTTAAATAAAATAAATTAAACAAAAAATATAATAAATTTAACAAACAAGAAAGAGAAAAAAAATACAATGAAAATGAAATGGACTCTCTTTTAAAAAAAATACATGTCAATGAAAATAATTAATACTAATCAAAAACAATAAAACATAGACCCTGTCTCTAAAGAAAAAAACAAAACTCAAAAAAAATAAATAATAAAAACTATAGCCTAAATAAAAGGGAGTTTATACAGTTCCTGAATTGTTTGTGACATGTCCTTTTTCCCAGTCAATCCGTACTGTCTGTCAAACATTTTTAACATTTCTGGCTTTCAACCGTATTGAAGGGCTGCATTTCTTTGGCAATGTAGCTGTCTTTGAGCGCCCACCATTTGGCGCTTTTATTTCTATTTACTTTGCCGACCAAAAGCCTCAGTAAGAGCGGATTGTCAAAGAACAAGGCTCTGCTGCACGTCCCCTTCTTCTTCTTCGTCGCCACTATTTTCAAACAAATGCGACATATCAGCTCGTTGGTGTTCATGAGCTCACACTTTGTTCATTCTGATAAAAAACAAAATATTCCCACACTGGGACTGTGGCAGGCGGCTTAAGAACCGTATATTTCGTGCCATCACTCATATTAGCGTGTGTTTCCTCCTTACCCCTCAGCTCGCTCGCTTCAGCTCTCTCCGTGTGTACGCGTGAGCAGCCCCTTCTTCACCCCAAAGATCGCATTTTTGACAGATGCTCACTCCGCTATAAATCCGCTAAATCTGCTATAGAACCTATGCACCCTGATGTTAGGAAAGACGTAGTGAGCCATCTTCTCATTCAGCCTCTTTGGTCGAAAGAGAGGAGGAAAACAAACATGCATGCACGTGTCAGTTTATCGAGGCTGGCAAAGCTTAATGAGGACGTTTTTATTTATCATTCAGTTAATTGATTTATTGATTATCGTGACAGGCCTAAGCGGGTGTGTGTTATAAACTACCCTACACCCCTACAAGCCTCACAAATACACTCAACATGCTCACGGCTGACAGAGCCTTCATAAGTGATGGATGCTGCATTATCAATGGAAGTAAATACAAACAGCTGGATCTTATCATCAGAGCCATCAATCACCATCATGACACAACAGACATATTGTAAGATTCTTTTGTTTTAGAATAACCAGCATTAATATCACGTTGAAATGCTCCAGTGTGATATTGAGTATGAGAAACGATGCCCTAGTTACTTTCCTCTAACCTCAGAGTGTTTCCTATTTTTGGGATAAAGCATAATTATGGATTCAAAGAGGAAAAACAAAGAAGAAAAAAAACTTCCCTCAAGGCTCAACTACGAGACGTCTCACTCTGATACAGTTGATCATATACATTACTGTTCCTCTTCAAGAATCCCTTCAAGCAACAACTGGAGGAAGATATTTTCTCTTAATGAGGCAACTTGGGAGGGAAACCCGACAAGTCGGGTCTTCTGTGGGCAATTGTGTTGCGTGCACAGTTTGCATCTTTGAGCTAATTCAACTTGTGCTTTTGATGAGTATGCAAGCCGTGCTACCATAAATGACCCGAGAAACTTGCAATCACCCTGAGCTGCCAACTCCACTCTGAAACAAGCTCCTAGAAGAATGTGTGGTAAAATGAGGTTAGCAGGAGTGGAAACAAAGTACAGAGACAGACTTCTGTCAGTCCTTTCGTCTCCTCTGTTCAGCACAAACCACAGTTGACTCAACCCCAGCCTGAGCTTCACCTTCTCTTTGTTCCCTCTGCTCCATCGGTCGTCTTCTCCCTCAGCTATGGACCTAAATTATTCTCTTTGATCAGCTGCTACCTCGAGGCTCCCGAGAGAGACAGAGAGGAAGGGAGAGCAGGTGGATGTGGTGAGGGCAATGCAGAATGAGTGGTGCAATGCACTGCTGACCTGTTGAACACCTTTAACCCTCCATCCCTGAAATGCAGATGAGAGTAATTCAAGATAAAGCACGAGTCAATGTCTGAGGGAATGGTCGCAGAAGACCATAAAATGTTCTAGGCTATGAATTAGAAATACACAGAAGAGTAAGATTTGTGTTCCTTATTGCATTTAAGGGAAAAGTCCAGACATTGAAAAGGGGCTATTTTGCTTTCCTTTATTTTACACGTGAATTCAAAGTAGGGATGCACGATATTGGATTTTTGCCGATATCCGATATGCCGCTATATCGAAACCCCTTTTGGCGATACTGATAATCACAAGTTTGTTTGTTTTTTTCACTGTAAAGAAAGTTAAGTCTATCCTGTACTGGAATTTATATGTTACTCTTATTGTGACGGTCTTATTTGTTTAAGAAACACACATAAAACAAGACAAAAAACATTTGATTTTACCATAAATAAGAAATGTATTATTTTTTCAAACCCAAGACATTCAGTATTGAAATACAGGAAAATAATTTCTTTAGATCACATGAGCTTTAAATGTACAATGCA
Organism: Halichoeres trimaculatus; assembly: GCF_033239565.1. Taxonomy (NCBI): domain Eukaryota; kingdom Metazoa; phylum Chordata; class Actinopteri; order Labriformes; family Labridae; genus Halichoeres; species Halichoeres trimaculatus. Next base: position 16,097,437 of record NW_027437197.1, read on the forward strand.
TTTTTAAACATAACCAAGTTGCATTTGATTATTTTAGAGCTACTGTAACAACCTGGTGACAGACACAGAGCTCTGCAGTGCAAATAAATGAAGTGCTACATTTTATTTAAGGAGCTTCTTTTTCAGATGGAAAATAATAATAATCCTAACTGAATAGCACCTTATCGGCTGTGCCTACCAGCAGAAATTTTCATATCTGCCGATACCGATAAACGTGTTTTTAAGCTTTTATCAGCCGGTACCAATATTGTGCTGATAATATTGTGCATCCCTAATTCAAAGTAAAAATACTGAATGTTCAAACTAAATGTGCAGTTTTGCAAACCCCTATTCATATGTTGTAGAAATTAGGGATGTTCAATACCCCCTTTTTCCAGATTGGTACCAGTACAAATACTCCTTCATGAGAGCTTACCAATATTACTTGTACGTTTTATACATAAAATTTAAATTCACAGTGACAGATCATTCTGACAAAGACAGCACAGTCACTCTGCCATTAAGTCCAAAATAAAACACAAACAAGTCTCTCTTAGATTACTCTGATTCTTTTTTGATGAATTCACAACAGTGCAAAATAAAACTTACAACTGTCAGAGTTTATGCATTTTTTAAAAATAAGCTGAAGAGCAAAATAAAACAGTTGCAGTTAACACTCCCTAGTTCATCTATGTTGTCTGAACAGGACCTGAGGCATATTTGCCGTGGCGTTAAACCACAACAAGTGGCAGCAACTACTGGCGAGGAGGTTTTACTTGATGTAAGATTTTTTTGCCTTGAGTATCGGCTGCTGGTGTCAGCCTGATACCCAATCCCGATACCAGTACTCGCCCATCCCTATTAACAATCCCTGAAGCTGTCTGTAAACTGACTTTCACGTAGCAAGATCTTGACGAGATTTGCACAAGACTTTCACAAAACTTTCATGAGACTTGCTGAATGACATCATCACTGAGGATCTCCTAACTGCTTAATGACACATTGGAAGGGCAGGCTTCAAATGCCCAAGGCTCTGTCCCCAACAGGCCTCCAGGGCTATCCAATCAGAGGAAGAGGGGGTTTGTGGAGCAGGGAGCCTTAAAGAAACAGCAGCTCAAACAAAGTGTTTCAGACAGAGAGTGAAAAAGGATGAGAGACAGAAGAAGACTTCATTTATTTTAAGCTAAGTCGAATTAAGTTTTCTGTACAAAGATAAGACAGTTGTGATTTTAACAAACGGAGGAGGTGAGAGCTTGTCAAATATTTCTCGGAGGAGGAGCAGATTCTGGGAATTTTTCTATGCTATTTATTTTCCATGTGTGACTGTTATTTTCCATGACGTACTGAAAACATGGTCTAAATTTATCCAGGTTTTCCTAAAGGCCTGGGAACTCTTTCTGCGGCATTAGCTTCTGGTATCCTGTATGTTTGTTTCTCTATGTTACATAACAGCAGCTTAAATTCAGAGCCTGAGCAGTGTGTTGAAAATGAAAATAAAAATGTAAATACTTCTTTTTTTTTTTAACAGGTTTTTCTTTTGGTGAACAGAATCCTACATGAGACAGCAGAATGCTCTAACTCTTACAAGGTTGTAACTGGCTTTGGTAATCCTCAGGAGGGGGCACTGACCTTTGAAATGGATTTCTGCCAGCTGGAAAAAAAAGTTATGGGAATGAGTTTAGAAAGCCATTATGGGATGAAAACAGAAGATATGTCATTCCTCTTTTTCTGCTCTTGAATTCAGGCATGTTTGAGTTATGAAAAAGATGTGAAGAAGATGAAAAAGAGAAATGAGCTCAACTATAGCTGACTACCTCACAATTAAAAATAAAAAAACACATTTTACGAACATCTTTAAATCAAAAGAGCAGCCCCGTTTTCGCTTACTCTTTAGCTGGAAGCCGTAAAGATAACTCCTGGTGTTCTCTCCCTGCCATCACATGAACTGTTGTTTCTTTGTGATGATTTAAGCATTTTGAAAATGTCTTAACACCATCTGAGCTCTTCTGCTCCTGCATTAGTTCCAGCTCTGTGCGAATTCATAACTTGACATTTACAACTCACTCGAGTGCCACCAGGGTGATTTAGTGCGGCCGGGTGGCATTTCTGCCTCTCTGACATGCAGATGATATCATCCTTCCCATGAACGACTGCCACGTAAAGAAGAAACACTAAAGCATCACGTTCAGCAGGAGTCTGCCAGCGGCTCTGCACTGCCCTGCCGGGGGAGACCAAGGTCACGCTCAAACAACCGTGTTTCTGCAGAGCCAGAACAGCAGAGAGGGCAAATAGATGCCCTGCAGCAAGTGCACATACAAGCGTGTGTGTGTGAGAGAGAGAGCAACAAAGACGTGACTCCACAGGCCCAATACAGTGTGTGTGTATGTGTGTGTGAGTGCGTGCAGTCTCTAACTCTCAGGAGAGCCCTGTGGCTCTCTGAGCCATACATCTCATAAATAAAGCAGGATTTCCTTCAGCTGTAGCTGTGAGTCAGTGTGTGTGTGTGCGTGTGTGAGAGGCGGAGACAAACAAAGTGCACAAATGGATTGGGGGGGGGCTATCATATTGCTTCATTGAACAACTGAATCAACTTCCCATCACACAGCAGCACAATTCAGAACAAATGAATGAAGACATGACATGCACTCCATTCATGTTCATGATCCATTAAAACATGTTTGGGGCAGAATTATAAGGTTAGTGTCTTTTAACGCTAAAAGACAATTCTTCCAAGCCAACTGAGAGGTAACTAATCAAGAAAGCAGGAAATCAAAGAAAAAAAAAGATGCTTTGGATTAAAAACAACTGCAACAATTCAAGTGAAAAACTCCAGGATGTGGGATGAGTCAGGTAAGGGACTCATGAAAGTTTTAGAAGCTGCTGGAGCATCTGGGGACTTGTTTGTAGGAGCATCGCTGCGGCAGATTGCAGTCAACTACAGAGCTCCTCCTGACATGAGACTTTTGGATAATAAACAGCCACTTATTTTAAAACAAGAGGTTGCTTTAAGCTGTAGAGACAGATTCAAGAGTTGGAGAGTAAGTAAAGCAGCACAGTAGCATACAGAGTGTACAGAGAGAAGATAGCAAAGCGGTAAAGTGTCCTGGCAACAGTTTCCCCCCTCATTAGGTCATAATCAAGCACTCAACAAAACCAGTGATAAACTGTTGTGGGGAGAGCTGGTTGGACTGAAAAGACTACATTCAGGACCAGAGCGCAACAAAGGGGAGAGGGGGCATGAGTCTTTGAGAATTGGTGACAGGCAGTGGGTCAGCACATCACAACTATCAACTACTGTAACTGTGGTAGCTCTGGGAAAAGCTACACAGATGCATAAAAACTGCACATTGCCGACTTTGTTTTTAAAGAGGGGGTATTGTGCTTTTTTCAAGGCTTTATTCCGACGTTCCAAGGCCCACACGGTGGATTTACATGATTTACAGCACAATAAATCACCATTTATTGCTGGCTGGTGTTTAATAAACCCTTAGCTCCGCCTCTGTCTGATATGCGGCTGTCTCTTTTAGGCTCCCTACTCCACATACCTCCTTCTCTCCGATTGGCTAGCCCACAGACGGCCTGTCAGGCACAACTTTGGTGTTAGAGGCCCAACTCTCCAACATGTTATAAACCAGTTTTTGTTGACCTCATGATTGTGAAGATCCCTTGAAGATAAAGGGATTTCTTTAAAATATAAACATGTTGAGGTTTGAAAGTCTGCACATTTAGTTTAGACATCCAGCATTGTTACTTTACATCAATGTTTATATCAATTTGTTGGCTACAGGGTGTTTGCCTTCTGACCCTGGGCCTTGTAGTAGGGATGGGTACCTCTCACATTTTAAACGATACGGTTCTGATTCCTGGTACCTAGCAATCGGTACCGGTACTTAACGGTACCAGTTTTCGATACTTTTTTGTGTTTATGTGGTAAAAAATATCAATTTGTTTAATAATAGAATATAAAAATACTTGGATTTAACATATTTATTCTTCAGTATATAACCTTGCAATGCTGTCCTGCATGTCATGTCCAGCATGGAAAATCACCTACTCTTCCACTCCCTCACAGTCACAAGGATGCACTTAGGTACCTAAACATGGTACCTTTTGGTTTTATCTGAATCGGTACCCAGTACTTTTGACAGAATTTGGTCGGTACCTATAAAAGTATTTCGGTACCCATCCCTACCTTGTAGCGTGAATGCATGAATTAAAAAGCCTCACAGCCAGTTTCCTCTGCTAACTGTCCATTATAAAGTGTCTGCTGTGTCTTGTCTTGTTCACAGTAACTCTGACACATACGAGTGAGCTGGTGGCAAGTTTTCACTAGAATTGAATTCCATCCATATAATCCCTCCTTTAATGCATGTCCCAGCAAACACACGCACACTATTGATACGCCTAAAGAAGCACACACTTTCTCACTCTCTGTGGTTTGTGTGGGCTCTTCTAATCACAGAGATTTCTCAATGATCCTGGAGGATAAACATAAAAAGACGTTTCTAATTCTCACTGCAGGCTGAAGACTCCTGAGTCATCAATGTGTTTACGCTCAGGGGGAGTGTCGGAGTGATGAAATCACAATCATTTCAGTGCAACTGGACATCCAGTGCGTGCTTATAGATCGTGACCCAGAGGTTTGCACGCCATGTGGCACAGAGAGCTGAGAGTGTGCGTTATTTCAAATCCAGCAAATTGCAGAACAAGCTTATTGCAGTGACCCATGTCTGGTTGAAGGTGTGCTAATCGGGAAAATCAGCAGATTTCTTAAGACTAAAGACGGCACAGTCACAGAGTCTTCTCTGAGTTACACTTCTGTTATTCACCTTCACGCTGAAGAGGCTGTGAAACAACTCACACAGCAGAACAAGCATGCTTTCCTCTACTAAGAAAAAAGATTTAACTGTGTGCAGGTTAGTATTTTTCAATCTTTAATGAAATGCTTCATGCCTGTGGCTACAACTTGAAAAAAAAATGAGAAGCAGAAAACATTCAGTGTTGATTAAATATGCATGTGCCATAGTGAATAAATTTGCTTATTATGCTACTTCTTTGTTATCTACACCTTGTACAAGACGTTCATTCAGAAATATTAAATTAGTGAGTTTAGATATCAGTGTTTCAGCTCAAGTTTAACTTCTGGACTTGTGTTTTGATCACCTTAAAGCAGAATAATCAGACATCAGTTTTCTAAATTTAGCTTGTAGTTACCTCTGGAATTAATGTTAATAAGATGCAGCTGCTTTAACTTGCTGCCAGAAATGTTCGCCATTTTATCCTGTGACAGCGGGGGGGGGCACAGAAACAGCTGCTGAATCCTGTTGGAAGCTGAAGGCGTCTGTTCGCTCGCATAAAGAAGCCACGATAGGGTGAAGTGTTTCCATGCTTTTCCTGCCTGAACTTCACGGCCAGCAGGTGAAAGGAACAGCTGGAAACGTGTCGTGTCATGGAGGAAGATTGTGTGTCCGTGTTTCAGTCCTTTCCCGGGCTAACATTAAAGCTGACAGTGCGTTGGTAATTGGTCATTCCAAATCAGGATTAATCAGGGCAGAAAATGTCGTGGGATCAGAGATTCCTCTGGATCAAAGCGGGAGCGGTATTATCTCAGTTTGCAGGAGACACAAGGTCTGTTTCAACTAGAGTTAACATTAAAGAGATGAGAAACGAAGCAAAAGGTTACGGTGGAAGGAAATTATCCACATGCCTGTGTCACAAAATGTGAGCAGCATATGGACTTTTTCAGCTCTCATTGGGGAAAATCACTTAACAAGTGTGAATCATAATGTTTACTCGGGCTGCGGTGCCTTTCAGAGTGTTCACAGTTGCAGTGAGGATTGTCAATGAGGCTGAACCTCGGAGGGACGCAGCGTGTAGCGTGGGCTGCGGCGCTCTGAGGGACACTTTGGATCGTGGATCCTTCTGTGAAATGCAGATAAGGCCTCGCACTCTGGGTGAGATAACTCTATGTTTGTCTACATAGTGACGGTCTGTGCGTCTGCACAGCCATAGGGGAGAACGTCCACTTAATTAAATCAATTAGAGCATGAAGGGCCTGCAAAGCCTTGGCTGAAAACAACACGATGGAACAAACTCAAACTAAAGACTCAACTTCAAACGTGTGTGAGCTACAGAAATCTCTACATTTCATATGCCATCCTGATCACTGATCACTCCGAGCAGCATGCGCAACAATGATGCAAATTTCAAATCTAACACGGACATGCTTTTAAAATCCTTAAAGCTGGGGTATTCTGCACTAAACATGCTGATTTCCAAACAGCCACATATTCATATGTTGTAGAAATCGCTGAATCTGTCTGTAAACAAAACGGTCCTCTCGTTATATAATGTCATTGCTTAAAAATAGGACTGTGTACCTTTCATATTTGAAACCATATGGTACCAATGCCTGGCTGGTACCTGGCAGTCGGTATCGGTACTCGATTTCCTGTACTTTTTTTGCATTTATGCAATGAAAAAAAGAATTTGTTAATAAAATCTCCCTTTTTTCAATTTATCATATTTATTCTTCAATATATAACCTTGCAATGCTGTGTTCATTGTCCAGCATGGAAAATGGTCTACTCTTCCTCTCCCTCACAGTCACAAGGATGCGTTAGGTATCTGAAAATGGTACCTTTCGATTTTACGTGAATCGGTACCCGGTACTTTTGACAGGATTCGGTTGGTACCTATAAAAGTACCTAATTACTCATGCCTCTTTAGAAAATTTTTCACCAGTACTGAAAAGTTGGAGGTACGGGCCTCAAACACCAAGGTCTGTCCATAGCTCTTCCCGCCGCACAGGCCTTTAAAACGCTGGACAATTAAAGAGAAGGTGATTTGTTGAAAGGGGAGCTTAGAGTGAGAAAACTAGGATCATTTTTAGCAATAAAATGTAAAGCTACTCAAGGGTGACAACAGGGACCGAATAAACCCTAAAAATGCACAATACCCCTCTTTAAAGCCAAATTTTGTCCTGTCTTTAACCGTAAATAGTGTTACTGTAAGATAGATGATTGTGTAAGAGTTTTCTCCTCTCTTAGCTGGAGGCGTTTCATGCTTTCAAATACACACACAGCCTGAAACAAACTAAGGCAGCTAACATGGCTCCCTGCTGTCGAGTTTAAACAACAGGCTGAGGACAGGAACAATAGCACAGATATTTGGACACTGTGAGCATTATCTGTCATTGTTTTGCCAGGAAATCCTAAGTTTTTGATAGTTTTGATGGGAAAAATGTCAATTTTCATGATGAACCTGTGCTCAAGTGTGTGTGCAGACGTACATGAGGTCCTGAACTTTGGTCCAAGGTTTATCGTCTCCTGCTAAGAGGTCTTGGGTTTCACTGCTCTCTCTGTCTCCCTTCATGGCTTTAAGTACCAATTTTCTACTGTGTAATATGAACCCCACACACACACTGGAGGAGAATGTGGGGGAGCTGATGGCTCCTGATTACTATTTAACAAGCAGTTCTCAGTCTGTTTATGAATTTATGGACGTGTTTCTCTGTAGGGAGAGGAAGGGTCAAATTTACAATCTTCCTGAAAGTAATCTCCCACAAGACCACAGGAGGTTTACAGTTTCCTGAAGTCCTGAGTCTTTTGTCTTCTGTCACGTAAAACAAAAAAGTGTCAAAAATGAGAATACTTTGAAGTCACAATCTTCTGTTATCACCACTTAGGCCACCTCAGGTCACAACACCATCATGCATCATCCACACACCACAGAGTCCACGGCTGGGGCTTTGTGTGGGTGTGCAGCTGAGATACAGTACCATGGTCTACCCCTCAGTGTCACAGAGACGGATTAGGCTCAGCGCCCGGTGATGACACAAGGACACTGGAGCCAGCAGCCTGTTAGTTCAGTTGTTGGGCACGAATTAGGAAGTGGCGGAGGAGGGAGGTGATGATAGAGATGAAGGACGAGGAGGAGGAGTGAGTGGACAAACTAACAGGAACAAAGAGGAAGCAAAGAAGAGAGGACTGAAACTCTAAACCTCTGAGAAGAAGCAGGAAAAACGAAGGTGTTGGTTACAGGATTAAGAGACGGAGGCTTCTGTCTGGATATCAACTGTTTGTCCAGAGCGGTGAAGCCTTAGTTTTTGTTTATGTGCTGACTGAAACCAGAATGACAAACTGGACCAAATTTACACAACATGACAACCTGTGCCTTCTGTTTCATTCTACCACAAATCCTCTTCCTCAGTCATGGGATCACAGACAGGGGGTCTATTGTCATAACGGGAGGTTCTGTCCGTTTAATGGCCGTCCATTCCTCAGATTAGACATGATTACAATGACAATAGGTTGACCTTTATCTCACCACCAACATTATGTCTGCTGACCGCCCATCTGTGCCTACACTTATTAATTCCTGCCCCTCTCCGACAGAGATTAGGGAGGCAAACGCTTGTTCGACACAAAGACTAAATACCAAATTTGACAATGATGTCTACTCCATGCACTGTTTCTCCTAGAGGAACAAACCTGGATTCACAAAGGAACTGTAAACACACAAGGCAGTTAGTCAAGGATGTAAAACTGTTGTTTTTGTCAGAGAATCTCTTTAACTTTGAGTCATAAACTTTGAGAGGATAAAGCAAGCAGACTTAGTTACATTACTGTGTAATAAATGCATTCTTGAGAGGTCAAGCCTCTAAAATTGCAATGAATTACAGTATTATCATCTAGGGTGCATACCACCATTAAAGGTTAAAAGAATCAGGTGAAACCAATGCAGAAAAGGGACAAGATTGATAACTGATAGTGGTTAACTGGGATATTTGGGGCCTTGAGCAACACTGCTTTAAAAACAGACATGACTCTGTAGTGGAACTCACTGCATGGGCTCAAATTCACTTCAGAAACCCCCATCTGTGAACACACAATGAGGTGAGTGGTAGAAAGATTAACCAGTTATAAAAATCAGCCTCTGTTTTCTCCTGTTTTGATCGAGGTTCATGATAAACTCTGGACTTACATGAGTTGTTTCTGTCAACAGGTCAAGCCTCGTACACGAGCTGAAGCAGTGAAACATTTACCACAGCTTGTAAATATTTAGTCTCATCCTATTCAAAGGTATGAATTATTTACCATATAAAGTGCTCTGAAAAATGGTAGGTACTAGACAAGTACTTTGAATCTAACTATGAGTTTTTCTGCAGTTTTCAAGGGTTAGGGAGCAAGATAAAAAAAATCCACAGTCTAACAGAAATAATTGATTTTAGCTTTGTGGATAAGAAATATTAAACTTTTTAGATATTGCTATGTATCCTCTCTTACGTGAAAAACTGAAATGATCTTCACTGATAATCAAGAGTATGTCTCTGCTGATAGAAGCTAAAGTAAGTCTCAAATGCTTCAAAAAATGTAACAGTTTTGGCCTTGGAGAAAGTTGGACAAATTGAGATGTTACTACACAGCTTCGAGTTCAAACGTTTTTCATGGACATTATTCTATGACAGTGGATATTCATTCATTCATTGAGTTAATTTTTGACAAATGGATTAATCATTATATGTGGTAGATTATTAAATGAGTGTGTGAGGTCAAAAGCTTGCACATTTTTATTCAAGACACAGAATTAACTCTTAGCTAGTTTCAGAGATTCAGAAAGATTCAATGTTGAAGTTTTATGATATCTACAACACTGTGTACATGTTTAAAAGGTTTTTTCATGATGAAAATTCTGCTATCAGCTCTCCAAGTTGATGATGATTACTTTTATTTCCTCAACGTGAAAGTAACGGGAACAGCATGCAGGAAATCATTTGATCTGCTCAAAGGTTGAAACACTGAGCAAACAAAGGTGTTTAATGCAGACTTTTACTGTGAACACCTTGCAGTTGTTTTTCGAAAGGTTTTAATTTTTAACTAGTTATGGTTCAGCAGAACAGACAAGATCAAATTCCAGCCAGATAAAAAGAAATCACAGCAATCTCACAAGGTTCATGAGATTAAAAAGTGAGCCACCTGTGAGGAATATTTTAACACTGTTCAAAACTAATCTTTGCTGATGAGATAATAAGCTCGGTCCTCATGTTTTTCTTTTTTTATGTGTGTGTGTTTGATTGCAGAGTAACGAGCCGTGATGAATTAATCTGCTGGTTTCTCTCCACAGTGAAGCTTGATGAACCTTAAATGTTTTCACACTCTGTAAGTGATTAAGTGTCACACCGTGCACATCCTGTTCTTCGTGGAGTTTGTCAAACAGAGTGCAGCTTTAACTTTAAAATATTTAGCTTTAAGGGTTTATTTAAATTTTTACTTGACAGTGTTTCATATTAGGTACCATGGGTCTAGAATATGCTATCTTTTCATGATGAAGTTCAATAATTATAAATTTATTAATCCAGGATAATTAAACAATGAAAAATCTGTTCGTTAATAATGTAACTGGCTGTTGAATAATGAATTTGGAGATGGGATGAAGGACTACCTTATTTAAAGAGGACTAACCTGTCGCAACTCAATGTAATTAGTATGAGGATGCTCCTCAGAATGTTTTAAATTGTTTTTTTTTTTTATTATTGCACAACTTTTTTAAGTTGTCTGTTACTTTTTTCTCCCAATTCCATTTTTTTTTGACAAAACTCTTAAAATTAACATATATTTTTCATGATAATGTGTCTTCCTCTCACTACTCTCTACTTCATATACTTTTTTTAATGATTTGAAAAGCATTAAATTCCTTTTCTAGCAACAATTAACACAGTGTCTCTACTTTATTGGACTTGAGGTTGTAGATTACTAACCCATAGACGACCACAACTGTTACTGACTAATTTTCGGTTATGTAATCAGGGAATGAGCACCAACATTACCATCATAAGTATCAGTATTTTTAAAATCTTGTACTTGAGGTAAAGTCATGAAAAGTCTAGCAATTATCTCCAGATCTTTGATATTTTATCTTGATTTGCAATAGAACCTTAATATAAATATAATGGAATAAAATAGGAAATGTGTAAGCACACTGAGTACATTTTTAACACACTTGAGGGCTTAAAAATGTCAAGTGTGCAAAGCATTCTCAATCCCTGCAAAGGCTGTGACCTTATGATGTAAGAGAGGAAGTTTCTGCAATACTGGCCCTGCAGTCTTTTATTGCACTTGCCTTCTACATACCTGTCATTGCTGAGTGAAACTTGCCCTAGACTCTGCATTAGGATCTTAAAAGAGGGTGTGTCTGCAGAAAAGGTGTGCCTGCTTTTCTTAAACGCAGAATAAGATAAATCCATATAGTAAAAACAGAACCTTGGTCTAATTCTTCTCAAGAAAACAAGAAGAAAACAGATTTACGGACACTTGGATAAGGTTTCTCCAGATGGAAGGCAGGACAATGCAATCAATCAGACATTCATAATGAGGATAGGTGCTGCAGTTACAATAAGAGCCACTAGAAACAACTGACAAGCTCTGCATGTGGCACCAGACGCCTCAGTCTATGCTGTTATGGCAAAATGTGGTTCATTGTGTGAGGTTCAGAGAAGCCCTGACTCATAAAGCACTCTGGTGGCGTACAAAAGATTAAATATCATTTTCAATTCTAGAAAAGAATAAAAAAAATGCTTCAAATAAGTTGAAGAAAGCAGATGTCTTGAAGAGAAGAGACGACTAGAGACCTGCTGTTGATTGTTGTGTCAGCCTGAGCTCACAGGCCTTTGAGAAGTGGTAAAAATGTCGGAAAATACATGACTGACTGGTGTTAAACTACACGTTTGATAGTGAGAATGATCATTTAAGCCGAACAAACGCTCTATTGAAGCAAAACAAGCACAAATGCAGGATAAAGCGAGGCTCTCGCTGCTCCACTTCACCCACTCAGTGGACAAAGACCCAGCGTCAAATGTAGAAAGTGAGACGAGAAAGCTGCCATTTCTGAGGCAACTTTTACGACTGTTTGAGAGAAACACAAACACAAACAAGAATACAACTTCAGCTGGTTTTTAGAGCCAGAAAAAAAGCAGGGTATCCCGTCTGACTGTTCTAACTTAACACACTTGGTTTGCGGTTGCAGCCTTACCTTAGTGTTCACTCCAGTGAGAATGGGCAAACGGCGACACACACCAAAAACAGAACCGAAGGAGCCAAACAATAAAAACTAACCCGAGACAAAGCGACAATAACTGGTTTTACATCCACATATCACCGGATATCCAGATATTTCTTTCTTTTACAACACAGACTAAGCATGTACTGCCCAACCTCGCGTATTTTTCTGTCGCAGGCTGACTGCCTTCTCATCAATCACTCACGTCAAGCTGAACCGCATGGACTTTACACTTCCGGTTTGATATTTCAAAATAAAACAGCGAATGGGTCGCTGCTTTGCACAACTTGCAGCTGTATTATCTGACTTAACTTGACCACTTGTGTTGTTACCATTCTGGACTGTGCAGGACTTATTATTATTATTATTATTATTATTATTATTATTATTATTATTATTATTATTATCAATAATAATACTAATAATAATAATAATATTAATATTAATAATAATAACATCTCTTCAGTCTTCAGTCAAGAGTCTTCAAGAAAAAAACTCTGACTGAACAATCTTACGATACTTTTTTTGATAATACATAAAAAAGTAAGATTATCAAAGAATGAAGTACACAAGATAAATACATAAAATCAATTACTCATAAAAAAAATTAAACAAAATGTTTTATTTATGGTGAGGTTAAAACTACACTTCACCCCTAATGTGTTCAATATCTCTTCACCATCTTAGTATTTATATTTTTTTATCTTTACATAATGAGTTTGTGCAAGTTTTATAATAATATATTAGTTCTTAACATACTTCTTGTAATAAAATAATTCAGCACATATTTTTCTATTCGAGATTGATTTTTTTTTACATCATTCTATTTCATATATTATTATTGTAATTTTTGCACTTTCCTTGTTTCTTGTTCTCAAATTTCCCAATTGAGGAGAACAAGTAAAAGGGTTGTCTTCTTACACCTTATGTAAAGTTATAGGATTTGGATCATGTTTGCATTACACAATATTTAGCAAAATACCCTGATGCAAAATTTTTGACTATTAGTTTATCTAAATTCACTCCAATTCAACCAAAAGTAGCTTAAAAACAAAGTTACCTTTGAAATAGCTATTAAAAAGTAGAGGCTTTTACTTTGAAAGTACAGTTCTTGTCTTCCGGCGCTAATCAGCTGTTTTCCGTGAGCTTGTCTGCCGGTCCCGTTGTTGACGTCACCAACGCCGGGACTCGCACAGGACAACGCCAGAGGAGAAGGGACCGAGTCTACGGGACTATAACGCCCCTTACTGATTATAAAAAGGAAGTTAGATTATTACTACAAACTGAACTTTATTTAAAACTTTCTGAGAGCTCTCTGCATCCCTTTAGAAATAAAACGGCAAAACTACAAGCAATAAAAAATGAGATTATACATGTAATTATATTTTGTAAGTTGATATCAAATTTTATTATCCAACACAAACCTGTCCAGTTTTGACCGGATACATCAGCTCAGGTTTTTGAATCAAGATGCTATGTTCAACTTAAATCAACTTAAAGCCCCAGTGAGGAGTTTTTGTCTGGTTTACTGTCACTTTCACTGTCAGAAAAATATGACTTTTAACGAGCCGTGTGTTTGTTTTGAAACTAATTTTCTTTCTTCAAGTCAACGTTTTAGGTAAGGTATTAATCAGTACAGTTATGTAGCACTGTTTTTTAAGGTAACAGGTAAAGTTGTAAGTTTGTACTAAATGTCAGTAGCTAGCTATATGTAGCGCTAGCAGCCCGATACTAAGATGTATCCATAAGCTAATGTGACAACAAGCAAACTGTCAGTTCATACAGTAGTTTAGTGGCTGTCCATACATAGCACTCCTGACAGCTCAATGCTGCGAGAAGTGTCGGAAATGTGTATTTTTAGTACTAGCATGAGCATTGGCATGACATGACAGGGTTCACCTGAGTCCTGGTCATGTCAGAGCTAACGTAATCTCACTCACATTTCACTGATGGACTCTCAGACCACTGCACAATAACTGCTGCATGTGGGTTGGAATGAACATTATCACAAACAGCTTAGCCCTTTTAGCCTTTAGCTTGGGCTGTATCACTTAAGCTTTCTTCTGCTTTTCTGTCCTTTTTCTGTTTGACACTTAGGCTCCTATGTTCTCTGTCACTGCAAAATTAATCACAGAAACCATTTTCAGCAGGAAAAACACAACTCTCTCTTCTTGCTTCTCAACTTTGTCTTCAACATTTGCTTTATTTTATTTTATTTCAAATTTAACCACTACTTTAGTTCATAATTTAATAATAATTGATGAAACATGCAATTGAAATTAGTTTTTGATTTTAGAAGGCTTTTACTGACCTCCTAGCTCCTACTTTAGGGAACCACTGGTTTGAAGAATGGAGTTGAACAATGAAAACATGTTAAGTCTTGTACATGACAGACTAGAATAGCGTATTGTGCAGTGCAGTTAAATGACTGTGAGCTCTTAAAGATGTGAAGGAGTGAATCATGAGCACACAGTGACAGCATCAGAATGACATGAGCTCAGGATTTGTCATCTTATCATCAACGTTCCTTCGGGGAAGTGTCCACTATAGAGGCTGAAAATGCAATTTTTTTGCCTATAATGCTATATTGGTGCAGTTTTCATATTTAGAAATCATTTCTCTGTTGTCTCAAATATCCAATAATCACTTATTTCACTGCAAAGATAGGAAAAGCACACAGGTTCAAACACATAAATTTGTTTCTTGTTCCACAGCACCCTCACCTGGCTAATTTCATTTTTACAACTAAACTGGGAAATGAACATCTTTCAGGGTTTGTTTTCAATTTTTTTATGGGATGTTAAACTGGAATTACAGACCTGGAGAAATAAAATATTTTGCTGCATCCAGAATTGAACAAATTCACTTTATTTGAAAGAAAAGTGTCTCGCTCTCAGAGATCCAGAGTCACATTGTTGGGTTTCCCATCACAAGGGGGCAGAGCGTCACAGAGGGAGCGGTAAACCTCATCACACATTCAGAACTTTACAAGACCACAGCTGCTGAGTCACTCTGATAAAACTCCTGCCTGTTATTGAACACTGTCAACAACTTACAAGAGTCCAACTAGACATTAATTACTGATAGAGGTAAAATCTGTTCCTGCTTGATTAGATTTGATGGTTAGAAAATGAGTCTCTTAAACATCTGATCTCTGGGATTTTACTGTGATTTGACCAGACCAGATACCAAACTCTGGGTGTGTTTATTGAAACAAAAAGAAGAGACTCCAAGGCACTCTCTTAATACTATTAAAATGCCTTTATTTTTATCAGCATGGTCATGTGGACTTTAAAAACATGCAAAAAATTTTTGCATGACTTCCTGATGAAGGCTTGATGCCGAAACGAGCCGAAGTTTGTTTTTAAGGTCCACATGACCATGCCGATAAAATAAAGGCATTTTAATAGTCTCAAGAGAGTGCCTTGGAGTCTCTTCTTTCTTTTTCAAGGACCTTTTTAATCCCTTTCCAAAGAGCACCTCAATCAAACTCTGCGGAGTCCAGGTTAGCGCTCCTTCTCTTTGTCTTCTGGATGTGTTTTATTCTGCTCTGAAACTAAGTGAGTCAAGATGGGGTTTGCTTGGCTTTTGGAGCCTGTCTCAAGTGGTAATTTGAGGAACTGTTTTTTTGTTTTGTTTTGTTTTGTTTTGTTTTACACATATTTTAAACTGAACTGGAAAACTAAAGCACTTGAGTAAAAAAAAAAAAATGTCTCACTCCTGATTAAATGTTTCATACCTTGTTGCAAGCTTTGTAGCAACAGGAACGGCATAGATCTTCGCACATCTACTCCTCGGGCAGGTGTGTTAGATGAAGACAAAAGAATCCAAATTTAACAGAAGAAAACGAAAAATCCCACACACTGGCCAACTTCCTTAGAGAAAAAAACTTCAGTAATGCGCCATTTTGGTCAAAGACATTTGTCAAGCAAATGTGTGTGTCATCAGACAAAGCCATCTTAAATAGGAGTGAAAGAATTGGGGGGGGGGGGGGGGGGGGGGGCTTTGTAACAATAAAATAATAATTTTAAAAAATCATTGCCAGCTTTGGAGCATCAAAAGTGGCCAGCCTCATGTTAAATTGTTTTCATTTTTGATCAGGATAACTGAACAATCCACATCAAAACACAAAAACATCCCTCTGACGTAGATGTAATGTTATACACTGATGTTACTTCCCTGTGCGGTATTCAAAGCTGCTGCAAAAGTGTAAAACGACTGGGACAGTTTCTCTCTCATACCCTCCTCACTGAAGGCCAAGGAGGGCTTGACTTATTAATCATGGCTGAGTAACACTTGTCAGCGCTCTATCTGCCGCTGCTATAAGCAGGATGTCTTCCATTTTAGATCCACGCCCCTCATATTCTCACTCCCCACTCCAGATCATCCCACTGAGTGACTGCTGAGAGCACTGCAGCCGAGCGCAGCTTCAGTTACAGCCGCCATGGAAATACAGGTTTATTCCTACAGGAAGACGCCGTCCTCAGAGTCCGCTTGAAAAGAAGTGATGATGTGTGTGTTGAACTAGTGGCTTCTGTGCTATGTTACACATTCAAGGCCCTGGGGAATGTAAATTATGAATAATGTGCAAGACACGTGTGTGTGTGTGTGTGGATGTGTTCTTGTTGTGGGGTCAAGGGATGCAAGATTGAGTTGTCAACTTAAAGATTCCAATCAGAAATGACGCCTGTAAAAGACACGTTAAACATCTCCCTCACCAAACCTCGTCAGAACAGCAGAATAACTAAGAGCCTAACAGCATTACAAAGTAGATACCAGCGGACACAGTTGGCATCCAGCTGCCATAGCATCACCAGCCTCCATCTCCCACCAGCTCCCAGAATCTTTTGGATCTGTATTCTGGTACACGAGGCTGGGAACGAGCTGCCAGAGTGCCACCATGACAGCTGTCCATGCTTTGCTGCAGACAGAATTAGTGAGATAAACACGGCCAGAGACAGAGGGCCCCAGTTGTTGCCCAGATAAGTGAGGTGGGAGGAGAATGTGGCTCTTTTGACCTCTAGGAGATGTGAGAGAAGAAGGAAGTTATAAAGACGAGATTGCCATGTAAAACCAGAGAAAGAAAGCTATACATTACAGGTTAAATAAAGACTGATGTTTGAACTATCTTCCTGGAAAACTGAATTGGAAAAATCACATTATCATCCACATTGTTAGAGAGAATAAGGAGTTCTAGTATGTCTTAATGTAATGATGCTCATGTGACTTTGCATGCAACAGTGAAAAAGAACAAAGAGAACTCCAGCATCTAAATAAAGTGTCTGGTGACTGCTGGGGCTGAAACATCCCACCAATCCCTGCAGGGATTTAGTGGTCTGGGAACACAACACCAGGCTGATGACTGAAGATTTGCTGTGTCATATATAGAGAGCCACATCACTGCGATGGCACTGAGGGAAGTTTGAGTGGAAATGAGCACGGGAGGCTTTTAATCATGGTCATGAATTGAATGTCAGAGGACAAAGAAACACAAACTTCTGAAATGTGCCGAGGAGACAGGTGCACTCCAGCCAGAAAAAGCTACTCCTGCATAGTACTCCACCTCTGTCATCTACATGGAGAAAAATGTTCATCTAAACCCTCAGCTCTCTGATGCCACAGCTTCAGCATGATTCCTTGGCAGACTTCACTCTTGCAGTAAAGTCCCATCTTTGTTAGAAAAACTTTTATTTAATAATTTTGCATATTTATCTTCAGCGTCTGCCACATGATAATGTAATGCAATATTCTGTAAAAACACAAACTCATTGCAGAATATTTAAAAGTCACATGCTGTCAATATTCATCTCCATAAAGTGATTCATGGGTTGGAATCCCCCAAGTCATTCAGGGAAAAGTACCTTCAGCGAGTTTCTTGAATGAAGTAGAACGAGTTCTGGGACACAACAAATTTTCATCATTGGCTTTGAGCCAGATTTAAATCATACTCAGAAACATTTGGTACTGGGAAATGGGCAGAGGAAGTCATCCCTTTCCCCAATCTTTAAAGTTTGTAGAGGCCTAAGAGCATAATGTTACTTAAAGAGGGGGTCATTTTCTTTTTTAAGTCTTTATTCGGTTTCTCTCATGCCTCTGTAGTACCTTCACATGATTTAAAGCTCAATACAATTCCTATTTTCTCACGCTGGTGTTTAAGAAAACCCTAATTTCTTTTTAGCTGCTGTCTCCTTAAGGCCCCCATCTCTACAAGCTCCCTTTCCTCTGATTGGCCAGCCTTCTGCAGGTCTGTCTGCGAGACGGCTATGGGAATACCTTGGTGTTTGTGGCCCACTCCTCTAGCATGTAACAAACCAGTTCAGAGATCCTTTTGCAATGACCTTTTCATTTCAGCAAGAACTTGAGCTCTTTAGCTTTAGCTTCTCTGTACAGGTGCAGTGCTGACTATATTTTGTGGGAAATAAACTTTCCAATAAAAGAATCCCACTTCAAAATTACCAACCTATCCCTCCTACCTGTTATAGCCTACTACAGGTAATAAGCTTAGCTTAGCTTAACAAAAAAGTTGCCATGTTTTTGCCCTTTTATGCTTTTGTTTTGTTTTTGTTTTTCTGTACTTCCTCACATCCCTCATCAGCCAGGTTGGCTCGGTAACCTACTCCTGCATCCTGCCCCATCCTGTCCTTGTGCTAAGTTTAGCTAACTGTTGCTAGCAGTAACTCTATATCGAACAGAAATAGAAACTAATGTGGTTACCATCCTCTCATATAACTCTCAACAGAAAACAAATTATAATATTTCTCTAAACCTCAGACAATCCTTTGTATACATAAGGTTTTCAACATTATATTATGACTTTGGTGGTCCTAAACAAATCGGTGCTGCACACTCCCCAAGCTGCAAGAAACCTTATCCCCACAAAGGGAGCCCAAAATGATTCCCTCCCTCTTCATCAAGGCTAATTGCCCATCTGAGACGTTTATTATGACGTTGCACGTTCTCAGTTGCCCGGATCCATTTCAACCTGTTTGACAGCTTGCAATGGAGTGAACTTCCTCCAGAAGATTATACAGGGTCTTGGAGGACCCAAAGAAATTCCAGTTCAATTGGTTGCCGTTGCAGTAATGATTAACAGTCCATTGGTGTTGATGGGGTCTGCCTGGCTTGACCTTTCTGGTTGCTGTATTTGCAGCAGCAGTAAGCACCAGGCTTCAGCATCACGATAGCTTCACGGTGCCCAGACAGCTGCAACTTTATCCCCCTGGCCTTAGCAGCTGAGTTGGAGGCCTCGAACCGGAGCAGAGAGAAAGGGGGGTGTGACTTTGTGCCAGCTGAATACAAGAAAGATGCAAAGACTAAGAAGGGGAAAGGTCTTGGGGGCACACCAGGGCAGGCTTGGACCATGTTTCACTTTGACGAAAAAAACCCCCACATCTTCTCCTTGAGATATTAATTAGACCATACATCTGTTTTTCCCTAATCAAATTATTTACAGTCCTGGTCCTGTTTTCTGTCTGACATGCTATCATCTGATTTCAATTCAGGTTTTTATTTTTTTTCTGCGTCAACTGCACAGCATGTGAATTTCCTTACCACTCGTTTCAAAAGTGTTTAAGGTGTCCCAAGTAACAGCGCAACTTAACTGTCAATGAAGTTCAGTCAAAGTTAAAAAGAGCTGTCAGTTGATGCAGGGAGTTAGTAGGTCAAAACTTACATTGTGCTTCCTCTTTCTGTTTTTTTTTCTTTCTCAAGCAGAATGCTGCTGGACCTTTTCATCAATCAGTCCTGTTTAAAACTGAGACTACTTAGAATTTAACGTCTTGGAGAAATGAACACTTGTACATAAATTTGCATAAAATTAATGGAATTTTTGGCAGAACCATGTTCAAGGAAAGTTGATTTGCCATGTATTATATATATATATATATATATATATATATATATATATATATATATATATACTATTAACGTCAGTGAAAGCCAATAAGTTGAAGGATATATCACCTATACTGCAGCCAGTCAGTAGGGGGAGCTCTAGATCTTTTGGTTTCAATTGTGGTGTTACCATGTGGAAAACGTGCCAACATGAAATGGTTAAAAATATGTGATGTCATCATGTTCACCATGTGCTCCCCTGCTAACAAGCAGAGCAACACATGCTTCATAGCACAACAAGGGATTCAGATGAGTCTCATGTGAATATTATTTGCTTATCAGGCCATTAGTTCCAGATAAAAGAAAAAAGATAAACCAAATCATGGTCTGATGATAAGCATGACGTCCAAATACACCAAATACAAACAATATGTACTGAACAGACATGTGAAAGTCAATATTAGTTTATTTGGCTCATTTTTCCCCAACCAGGAAACAAGTAGTCTGGGTTTTGTGAAGACTTTTGCACAGATGTTCAAGACCTAAACACTATTCATGGAGACAGAATGAATATCTGTGCATTTACACCAAATCTTAAAGCCATCCTGGTAAGACTCATTGAGATGCTCGGGTGTTGTCTAAATGTGTAGACCAATTAATTAAATGCACATTTAAACACCTACACACCAGTATGTAAATACAACTAAACACACACACACACACACACACACACACACACACACACACACACACACACACACACACACACACACACACACACACACACACAGATATAATACTTTGTGGAGCTATAATCTCTCTCTGGCGGTCTACAAATAGAGCACTTAAATGTTGTGACGCATTCTCTCATTGGAGAGTGTCCAGAGACCCCAAGGTCAGGAAAACCTGCCGGAGCAGGAGGGAGAAAGAGGGGGGAAAGTTTAGGATGAAAGACAAACAGGGAGCAGGGAAAGAGATGTGTGCGGCAGTGTGAAGAAGAGAGTGGGGGTTCAGAATATAGTGCCACAACTTTCTCAGAAACCATGCAGGCGTCTGTCAGTACCAGGCCTGGATGGTGTACCCAGCACCGTAGGATGTTTGGGATTGAATGTGTATTCCCCTGTGAGGGGGAGTATAGGAAGGTAGAGACAGATGTGACATTTGAGGAGGACTGAATCTCACAGGAGAACAATCTTTGACATTTGACCCTTTACATCCTTTCCAACAAAAGGCTAGAGGAAACCTGGTGTGTTATATAAGAGGTTAGCATATTTGTGTTACATTGTGGTTATAATGAATCATGGTTATTGCTGCAGGAAAGAAAACAGAGTTTGAGGAGGGTAATGGGGGAACAGGAGATGAAGTGATGGTGTAATAAAGCTGCTGTGGATGGGGAAACATAAGTAGTGAAAAATGGTGAAAAGAGAATCACAAAGTGAGTTTGAAGCCGGGTGAACAACTGAGTGACCTTAAAAGGCCAGGTGGTCTTATTGGAGGCTGTAAGTGAAAGGGGGCTTGGGGGTTATCTCTGTGAAGCACCGCTGTATTTATAGATCATCTCTAAAAAGACTCCCCCCTCCCCTTCTCAGAAGCCCCTCCCCCTTTTTCAATTAGCCCCTGATGGGTGGAGTACAATGCAATCAGGAGTTACTACAGCCCACCCAGAGCCTCCTCTCTCAGTCTGCCACAGACTCCGCACAGGCTCATACTCCTCAGACAGGAAGGTAAGACTCTGTTCAACCGCTCCACTATCCATCCATCCACCCCACCTGTCCATCTTTCCACCCATTCATCTTCATCCACCCTGTCCTCTGTCCTCCCAGGACACAGCTGCTCTCTCTGCCTCCCCATCCTTCTGCACAGCACCTTTAACCAAATCTCCTCTTCCCCTTTTTCCTGCCCTCATGTCTGTCCCAGAGACTCCCTGCTCCTTTCTTCCATATTTTTTTAAAATCAATTCATCCTCCAAGAATGCACAACCCATGCTGACCCTCCTCTCCTCTCGTCCTTCATTCAGGTGTCAACTTCTTACATGTTTTCACAGATTTGATGAAACAGGTCTCTTTTTTCCTTACTTTTGTTTTTTCTTTCCACGCTGAACAAAAACAGAGATGCAACCTGCACAAAAACTTGCTGTCAAACTTTCAAAGCATGCAACTGAAAGGCTCAAATTCTTCTTGGAAAGATCTCAACAAAGGAGTAAAATCAAAAGTAGTGGCTTCAAATCCCCTATTTCAAGTCTAAAGAGTTGAATTGAATTTGTAACTTTTTAGTTATGTTCCTTCACTTCACATGTGAGCCGTGCACCAGGACTCTATAGGATCTTTATCAGTTTAAAGTGTAATTCCATTGAAGGCTTTACTCTATTATCTTCTCACAAGGCTGTTAGTCGCTGTCAATGTAAATCCCTGGTTAAGTGAGCAGATTTTTTCAGGGCTTTATAGGAGAGGGAAAACACAGGTCACTGTTAGAAAGAGAATTGGTTAATGGCTTGCATCCCTTTGGATTAATAGACAGCACATAAAGGAGTCCTGTGCATCTTGTAACAATCAAGAAATGATAGAATTGTTTTTTGTTTTTTTTTACTTGAATAAGGGTTAAAACTTTCTGCATTTTTTTTTTTTTTTAGAAAACTGGACTTTGAGTTGATCATAAAGATGAAACTGGTTCCTTTAAGCTGTAAAACTTTGTGCAGACACACTGAGGTGTGACTCTTTCCATCAAGGGCACCACACAGAGACCCCCCAGATGGGCAGCCTCAAAGAGACCCCGAAGCTGGGAAACAGCTGCTTGACATATTTGCAGAGCTCAAGGTTTTATTTGTGGTGGTTGAGATTATCCCTTTTTTATTTTTAGGGGTCAGATAAACCCTTATATAAGCTAGGTGAGTCATGCTGGGAGCAGCAGACAATAAGGGAATGTGGGAGGGGTTGGGAATAACTGAGCAGAAAGGACAGACAGATTAAAAGTCTCAACTTCACCAGAGGTAAAGGATACCTCAGGAGCATCACCGATCGGTCTCAGAGCTAACGCTGGACCGTCACAGAGAGATAAAGGTGGAGAGGTTTGGCCAGAGATGGAAGATGAAAGTGGAAATTAGATTTGACATTTTTTACATACTTTCATCTTGTTGCTTCTTCATCTGATCAAAACTTTGCTGAGGAATTAATGGACACACACTCCTTCAAATAATCACATTTGGGAGAATAACCACTATTTATAAACAGATCAAAAACAACCCAAATCTAATAAACAGCCTCACCTCGAGTTGGTCATCAAAGACTTCAAGTATTTAGGCGTGAGTGGGATAACCAGAGGGCTCAATATTCGGCCCCAAGCAGCTGCAGAGTGAGGCTAACCATTACTACAAATACCATCCAAACCCACTTATACACTGTCACACACACTTACTTATGTACACACACGCACAATGACAAGGGATACAGTGATCCGGCGCTGACAGCTGGACGTGAGGTGATGGATCGGTCAGCGTACGGTGGCGTGGAGCGCGTTGGTATGCAGCAGGGCAAAGTTGACTGTCTCTAAGCAGGACTGATAGGAGTTATAAATAACCTCCTCATCTGTCACCTTCCACTCCTGACGCCCAGAACAAAATGAAAGACTGCTGGGAGATGAGAGCGAGAGATGAAAGGGGGGGAGAATAAACTGAGATGTGGAGGATCTTGATGCTAAATACGTCTTGGAAAACATTTATTGTTTGGAAACAGTGATCTCTGATGAAAAGCTGAGAGTCACTGCAGAGATGTTTTTGTTGCCAAGAGACAGCACTGTGTAGGAGGCTGTACATAGATGGATGGAAATCAGAGTTTGTATTGCTGTTGGTGTGAACTTTCAAACTCTGTCTCACTTTTTTAGGTACTTGACCTGGAGTCAAAATGACCGAGCGCTACGACTGCCACTACTGCAAGGAGTCCCTGTTTGGGAAGAAGTATGTCCTGAGAGAGGAGAATCCATACTGTGTGAAATGCTACGAGAGCCTGTACTCCAACACCTGTGAGGAGTGCAAGAAGCCAATTGGCTGCAACACCAGGGTAAGAGATTTCACCCAGAAATTTCATCCCTTCATGATTTCTCTGTGGGCCCCTGGCTTCATTCTCATCATGGCTCTAATTACCCATCCGTTGCTCCTGTAGGATCTGTCCTACAAGGACCGTCACTGGCACGAAGAGTGTTTCAAGTGCTTCCAGTGCAAGCGCTCACTGGTGGACAAACCTTTCTCCACCAAGGATGAGCAGCTTCTCTGCACTGAGTGCTACTCCAATGAGTATTCTTCCAAGTGCCATGATTGCAAGAAAACCATCATGCCAGGTAGGAAAACACACAGATGTGCTATGAACAAGATGATAGAGAAGAGAAAAAGAGACCGTGCATTCTTTCTCTTGCAGAAAAAGACCAAAATTACAAAAGATTCATTGATCATCATTTTCCTTTCTTCATGTCTCTGCAGGCTCCAGGAAGATGGAGCACAAGGGGAACAGCTGGCACGAGACCTGCTTCACCTGCCAGAGATGCCAGCAGCCAATTGGCACCAAGAGCTTCATCCCCAAGGACAACAACAACTTCTGTGTGCCCTGCTATGAGAAGCAGTTTGCTATGCAGTGTGTGCACTGCAAGAAGGTTGGAGGAGTTTTACCCCCTTTTACCCCCTCTGACTGATTTTCAGCTAAACCTGCCTACATTCAGAGTACTAAAAAGTGTTGAAGTGTCACTCTTGTTCCTTCTTCAGCCCATCACCACCGGCGGGGTGACCTACCATGACCAGCCCTGGCACAAGGACTGCTTCCTGTGCACTAGCTGCAAGCAGCAGCTGTCTGGTCAGAGGTTTACCTCCAGAGATGACTTCGCCTACTGTCTCAACTGCTTCTGCAACCTTTATGCAAAGAAATGTGCCTCCTGCACCACCCCCATCAGCGGTAATCACTTCATATTCATTTATTTGTCTTCAAATGACTCTTCATCCTGGACGTTTCTTGACTTATCCATCTCTCTTTCAGGCCTTGGAGGTAGCAAGTACATTTCCTTTGAGGAGCGCCAGTGGCACAACGACTGCTTCAACTGTAAGAAGTGCTCTGTGTCCCTGGTGGGCCGTGGTTTCCTGACTGAGCGTGACGACATCTTGTGCCCAGAGTGCGGAAAAGACATCTAAGCATCTTAATGAGGGGCGAAGGAAACCTCTGATTGGATGTTTTAAGAAAGACAAAGATGAAATAATTGCTATCAGAGCATTGAGAAAAGCCTCCATAGCGTCCTTACTACCTAGCATCAATATCAATGTACATTGCTGCCATGAAAAACTACTAACCCTGTTTTTGAATTTAGAAAGTTTAAGTTCTTACTAATATCATAACTGTCAGTTTTAATGTAAAGAAAACAGAAACATGTTTGCAGAAAGACTCTGTATGATGCTTATAGACATGAGTGTGCAGTATCCCTGTATGCGTATGACAATCATCTTTTAAGTGTAATAACCACTGCTTTGTGCATGGGCTAGCTTGAAGCTGTAGAGGATTTGTGAATGAGTTCTTCTATTACCAATTAAACATTTCAAAACTGTGACTCAAACTTTGAATTCAGAATCATTCATAAAAAATGGATCACAATGTTTTTATATTTTTGTGCAAGATAAACACAACATCTGTGGATCCCCTTATCAAGCTCAACGAATTAGCATAAATATCAGAATACGGCCTGACCAATTTTTCATGGAGTGGCTGAAATTTTCTTTCTCTAATAAAATCAGCAAAAGTCACAAACTGTATTGAAAGATTTTATTTAAAAGACTGGTTAGTGCAAACATGACAGCAAAATGGACAATAATTTATAACACTGTGTTGCTGCGTCCAAAACTGGATACTTGTGGCATCACATTGGGTCTGTGGTACATATTGAATTTATAGGAAGTCATTTTGTGTTTTTGAGGAATTCCTGGATGTTAACTTGACTGGCCTTGGTTTTAAAGTATGACTAATTTGTGGTTAAAAATAAATCCAGTTAAGCGTGGAGCTGTAAGACACAAAACTTTGTATTCAGTTAATAAGTCCATTTTCCGCTTGTCAGCCAGTGAGCTCAACGTCGCAGCTTATACTAGGAATTCATGACTGATGGAGTCATATGATGCTGGGAGGAAGTGCATTAGTGTGCTGTAAACAGCATACTAACCATCATGTTAGTATGCAGTACACACTGTTTGAATGTGTAGTAAATTAGGATGTGGATTTAGAAACTGTCTGTGTCCCGTTTGATGAATCCTTCTAAAAACAATGACTACATTTCAGAATAAATAAAATTCAAAACACGCCTTTCTTGCTCTAGATCAGATTCTTTTGACTTAATTAAGCAATAAAAAATTGTATTATGGATGTAGGGTTAAGTTTTCTGTATCTGTGGTACTTTGTTTCATTTTTTATGTTGAGTTAATGTTTTACTATCTTCCACCCTGAACAATTTGTGAAGTAGCATAATGTTTTTAGAAAGACAAACCTCAGTGGAATGAAGTTCATTGAGAACACAAATGTCAAACGACAGCTTGAGCATTTCCAACATAATCTGTGGTTTGTATTTTAAAAAAAAAAGGTTCACCAGAGAAGCTACTGCCTGACAATCTATTAATGAAGCCTCTCAGGTAACCACTTCATAAGTTCTTCCTAGGACTATGCAAAGGACTATGACTAACCACTCCACCTGTCCCTAAACTAAGTCATGCTCAGAAACAGAATATCAGACACCACAAATCCTGCACATTGTAATGTAAAAGACAATCTGTCTAAAAGTTCTGAGTGTGTGAGACTTAAAGGAACATTGCTGATCAGTGACAGTAAGGGCACTTCAGGTCATGGAAAGAAACACGGAAGCTCTTTACTGTAAAAACACACATATGGATGATCTTTGAGTTCCACACCATCAACAACCAGAGCTGTGAATGTCCGTCAGTCACTCTTCTGAGGTTGTTGTCCCTTCTTGTGATGCTGTTAGTGGGAGAACAATGATGGAGAGAGTAAGAGGTGTTTGGCAACATTTACTGTGAGTCTCGGTTTCCACAAGGACTGTGTGAAGAGAGGTCAAAGGTCAGGGCCATGTCACGTGCTGGATCTTTTTCTTCGCCTCTGGAGATTTTAACGCATCCTGAGGAAATAGAAGAAAAACTTTAGCAAGGAGCACAAGAAGAGTGGCTAGTTTTATCTTTTGTGCCGTGTTTCATGCATCATGCTTTCTTCATGCATAACTGTGTTTAAAAAAAAGTGCTTACACAAGCTGCTTCTCGTTTGAGATTGGCTTTGTCAGCGCTGTGATGACTGGATGAGGACGAGGCAGAAGATGAGGATGTGTTTCCAGATAACTTGCGGATGGGGTTGGACAGGTTTGCAACTGGAGGCGGTTTTAACCGGTCTGTGATTCCAGATGATGCAGAGGTCCCTTCTGGTTTCTTTACTTTAAGTGGGCCAGAGTTGGAGGAACTGCCGTCGAACACAATCAGAGGTCTTTTTCTGTTGTGGTCATTACTGGAAATAAAGATAAACATTACTCTTTACTAAAACAGATTGAAGTCCTGTTGATAAAGAGTGTCTGTGATCTTGTATTAACAATGCAACCCTCTGTTTCCGAGATGTGCAGTAATTTTTATTACTGGTGCAACACTGTCTTATAGCTCTATGAATTTTTAAACCTTTGTTGTGCTACATTTTAAAGTCATATTTGATTCTTTACTTATTTACTGCAGTAAATCGTTTTGTAAATACATTCAAGGCCTCAATTATTTTTTTTATGATTCATATTTTAATATCTACGCCTTAAATGAGTGTAATACTGTAAATTTGTGGGATGAATAAAGGATTGTCTCATCTTTCCTGGCTGGTCTCACCTGGTCTTGAACATGCAGGTGAGTCATGAATGAGAGTAAAACAGAGGGGCAGGGATATAGATTCTACTTTTTAAAGTGGTGTTTCTTTTTAATGGATCCACATCATACATTCATATATATAGCAAAGTACTCGTAGTTGTTACCTGTTTGACCTGTGACCGGCTGGAGTCTGCCTCGCACGGATCTTCTCCATCCGCCTGCCCCAGCGGCTGTTCGGGAGAGACCTCTGCGGCAGAGGGATGACATGTCGGAGGTACAGCTCCGTCAGATGGTCCCGATTCTCACAGCTCCTGGTACTAACGTGTTTCTGAAAAAAGGACAGAGTATTATTAGTCCAAACTGCCTGTTATAAAACATTCTAACGTGTGCTAATATCAAGAAGCAGCTAATATAAACAGTGAAGTGTTAGCCGGCACGCTAACATAACGCCGCTCTTCCTCTTCATACAGCTCTAAATAAAACTTTCTCAGCTTCTCTCTGAACATTTACTCACATCACGTAAGATTAGCTGCATATACTCCTGAGATAACAGCTCAGGGTGCAGTAAAAGATCCGGATCTGAGGAACAGACCGCTTTTCCATCCTGTCCCATGGAGGCCGCCATATTGAATCCTGTTGTGCTCCTCCTTCTTCTTCGTGGGTTTGTTTTAATTTGATTTAATTTTTTTTTTCGATAATATATATATATATATATATATATATATATATATATATATATATATATATATATATATATATATATATATATATATATATATATATATATATAATTTTACTAACCAAAAATAGATAGATAGATAGATAGATAGATAGATAGATAGATAGATAGATAGATAGATAGATAGATAGATAGATAGATAGATAGATTTTTCAGTGTACAATATCTCTAATATCCAGTCTCATCTTTGTTTCCTCAGCCTCCTCATTGGTTCCTCTTTGTCAGCCCCATATCTTGTACATTGAATGATACCATACTCTATTTGTCCTTTACCTCCTCTTCCCACAGCTTTTGCCACCTTTCCTTCATCTTGTGTTTTCTTAACATTCTGATTTTTATGTTACTATACAGGACAGCTGATCCAATGTCCAGTTGCCTCTTTTGGACATTCATTACCAGCTTCATGTCCAGTAATTCCTATATTAGCTTGTATCCATAAAATTATGAAAGTCAGTCCTAATCATATTGATTCTGTACAATTTTTTTTTTTTTTATTTCTCATAAAATGTCTGTTCTACTGTATGACATATCCTGTTTGATGCTTATTGCTGAATGATGACTCGTTTCTTCGGCCCACTTTATTGCAAATAATGTTAAATCTCATTGTAATCCCATAACACTCTGCGTCACAGCATCAAGCAGGGGATGAAGTTCACTCTGATCTTCCCTAACTGATTTTCTGACCATTAAATTATTTATATTTGTCCTTGTTTTATGTTATGAAAGATGCCTATTCTATGCATTTTATTATTCCCAGAACTTAAATCTAATGGAGGAAAATATCTGTCTATTATTGTTTGCAGGTTGTTGTTCTCTTGTTGATGTGGACTTCTGGCTTAATTGGAGTCATGCATTTATGTCAACATGTCATAAAGCCTTAATTAGGCAATTAGGCCCAGTTATAAACAGTTTCAGAGCAGATATTGTTGTGAACGGCCCTTCAGACTGTACATTCTTGTCTCATTCAGTCATGTGTTTTCAGTCATATCCTGTTGTTGATTCAATCAATTTGGGACAAGACTCCTCAGGAGACTGGATTAAATGTGACATGTCAAACGTTAGCCAATTAGCTCGCCAGTTTCACACAGTCTAGGATAGCTTGTGTAATATTCAATTTTACATTGATTTATTTGTTTACTCAGTGACAGATGCTGCAAAGTATAATACTTAGGTAGGATGTTTTTTATGTCAGGGGTTGCTAACATCAACTGATACACTGATGATCCAGTGTGTGATTTCACCTTGTATCATGGTGCTGCAGAAGCATAAGATGCACGGCTGTTAACACAAAACAGACATGCACATATGCACACAAAGGTATTGTGTTTAGTGTTACAAACTGCAGATAAACAAAAACACATCACGCAAGACTGAAGCATTTCATTTCTTATTCGCAAATCCATTTTCCCCACCTCTGACCAACCTGCAGACTTGACAAAACATAACGTTTTTCAAGCCTTAAAGCACATCTATGGGTCGGTACTGACTCAGTCTTTTGTGGGAAACAGCTGTAACCTGAGATCAAAGGAACAATATGCAGTTAATGACCTGAGAGGTCAGGCTCAAAGTGAAGTAATGAAGTTAGGACAGTAATGTAATGTAGAAGAACATGAGACCTCAATTAGGCTGAAAACCATGTGTTGGTTGTCATGTGTTGGCATCAGATGAGCGGACACCGATTCATGTTTTTGTTTTGTGGTTGTAGGGAAACTGTGACAACATGTAGGTGATGATTCAGGATTTAAAACAAATCCAAAATATCATTACATGTTCTTACTGATAGCTTTTAAAGAAAGAGAAAAATGGCCTTGGACAGCTTTACATTTAATTGGTGGATATGTTGATATGTGCCCATGTGAGTCTTCTGCCTCAGTTTGCAACTTGAAACATTTTCAAAGGGAAGAAAGTCAATGATTTTTCCTCATTCAGGAGAAAGAGAGAGAAACAAAAGAAAGAGAAAAGGAAATGATTTGGTTTCATGGCTTTTATCGTCATAAATAATCAGAGTTTAAGATTTGAGCATCAAACAGAATAAGATGCTGAGGTTGAAAACCTTTGACAAACAGATGGGATGATTGATAGATCAGCTGATGGATGACTTTTAACCTATTTGAAGTATTTGTCATTTTTAAACCTGTTTTTTTTGTTGTTGTTGTTTTCAAACCTCTCTAACAGATGCTTTTTTTCTGCTTTAGGGATTTTAAACCAATTTTTTTTTTAAGTTTAACGTCCTCAGCTTGAAAACATTGCCCTTTTGAGTGCCAAATGTTAACACATAATACAATGTTAACACGCTTTTGAATAAATTTTAATCAGTCAATTTTGAAAAAATAAGCTTATGACAAAGATTGTCAGATGGATTTCAAACCCTCTCTTAATCATTATAATCAAATGAGATGTGTCACTGTGGTCACAGGCAGCTCAAAGCTCTCTGTGTCACGTCAAAGGATGGTTTTGTTGCCAGAGTTAAGACGTCTGGATCACAGCCAGCGTGCGGCATTCGTTCAGCCGCTCAAACTGAACGGATGGTGTTATGTAAGAGCAGCATTTCAGTTGAAGAGATGAGGCCGAAACCAAGGGAATGAAGCTGACTTGTGCAACAAAAGCACAGCGCCATCTTCCTGTGTAGTACAGCAATACAACCTCAACTGACATCTTAAAATATACCCAAGAATAAAATCTATTTTAAAAAAGCATACTTCAAAGGGTTTGCCAACAAAATGAACACAAAAAGTAAATTCATGATACTGAGCATGAATTATAAACCCCTGTGTGTTCTACATTTGGTGAATTGGCGCCAAAGTGAAAAGATGTTTTACTTTTTTTCCAATGCACGAAAATGTGTTTTCACTGCAGCACACACAGTCCTCTTTTACAAACTCTATTTATTCACCTGGTTTAGTCTTCCATGAAACAATAATACATTCAAGAACATATTCACATCTCCAAGAACTGACACATCTTTGATAACACATTCATGGTTTAACATAATACTTTTATAAGGCTCTGTTTCAGCACAAATTTCACTCAGTTCTCCTTAAAACGACCGTCTACCTGAACATCTCGAAACATTAATACCCTGTTTTTTTTCTTATGAAGCTCATCACGTTACTGACATCTAGACTGCTCAAAGACAGAAACTCAAGTATGGAAATGGAATCACACTGATGGGAATGAAGATTAATCAACATAAGTACAACAGGTCGACGGATACTGGTTTTCCAGGGCAGATACTGGTACCAATGACCTCTTGTTCATGATAACCAAAAACAAAGGCTCTGAAAAATGTTTCCTTCTTGTTGAAAGTAAGGTAGACTTGACCCCTGATTGCTCATGATGCAGAGAGTTCAAACAGCTGTTTGAACTCACACCGCTGACTGCGTCTCGCTGCACACATAGATGTTACTCGGCCTCACTCTCCGGCGACTCCGGCCCGGCACTCTGGGACACAGTCTGCAGCTCTTGGGGATGAACTCCTGACAGGCCTCCCTGAACTTCCTGATCCTCCAGCAGTAGATCACCGGGTTGAAGACCGTCTTCAGGTAGCTGAGCCACAAAGCGCCAATACTGATGGGATAGAAGA
Organism: Halichoeres trimaculatus; assembly: GCF_033239565.1. Lineage (NCBI taxonomy): Eukaryota > Metazoa > Chordata > Actinopteri > Labriformes > Labridae > Halichoeres > Halichoeres trimaculatus. Next base: position 16,129,486 of record NW_027437197.1, read on the forward strand.
CGGAGCTGTAGTAGAACCGCCGGCTGAACACTGCGAGCAGGCTGACCACTGTATGCGGCAACCAGCACACGGAGAAACCCACAAATAGGATGAGGATGGTGGTGAAGGCTCTGGTCTTGAAGCTCATGTCCACCTTGACCTGAGGAGGCTTCTGCAGCCCGGTTAGTCTCATTTTGCTGACCTGGTTGAGGGCAGGCAGGCAGGAGTGCTCGCTGGTGTGGTTGTGGATGCGCAGGGTGTTGCGACGCACCGTGTTCAGGATGCACATGTAGGAGTACAGCATGACAGCAAATGGTACAAAAAACACCGCAACAGCCAACAGCACGGTGTATCCTCGATCTGCAAGAGAGTCACTGTATCCCAGAACACACTGGGGGGCCCAGGAACCTCCGATCCCTGCTGCACCCGTCCTCCACCCAACCACAGACGGCACAGACACGCATAGACTCAGCACCCAGGATCCTGCGATCAGGACTTTGGCTCTGTGAGGCGTCAATTTGTCCTGACGCTGTACGATGATCAGGAAGCGGTCCACGCTGATTATGAGCAGTATGGACACTCCTTCAAGAACGAACAGCCAGTACAGCATGATGGACGCCCGGCAGAAGCCATTCCCAAACCTCCAGTCAGCGATCGCCACCGTAAACGCAGTGAACGGCATGCAAAGCAAAGAGAGCATGATGTCTGAGAACGCCAATGTTGCAAGAAGGAGGTTGATGGCAGAGCGCATGGCGGGCTTCTGGTAAACAATCAGGCACACGATTGCATTACCGAGAAAACCTATAGTGATCATGAAGATCATTACGGCCGCCAAGGTCACACGCAGAGAGATGGATATGACTGGCGTTGAAGCTTCTGGTGGGACACTTTGTGCAGCCTCGTCAACTCTGTCCGGCTCCATGAAGACACACTCCTCCAGCAGGCTTTCATTACAAAGAGCCATTATCGCTTCAGTTATCAGATGTCAGGTATAGAGATTAGGCATGTTTAATTATTGTTGTGGTGGTGTTATCAAGCTGTCTTCATGTTGATGCACAGTGATACCTGTGAGCAAAAAAGAACAATGAACAACACTTTGAAAAACATTTTTGATGTCATATTAGACTAGTTAACCCATACAGACCTAACAGAATCACAAACATTGAGAACAATGACTTTGTGTCTCATCTGATGATCCCAGTTTCTCAGTGATTCTTGTAAATGTGAAACAGCGAGAGGTGAATGATGTGCCTGTGATGTGTTAGCGTTACGTAAACCACAGACAGATACAGTGACACAAGACAGCGAGGAGCCGCTTACGAGTCTGAATGAGGTTGATAATTAACAGCCAACAAACAAACCTTCACACCACCTCCTCTACAAAACACCCAGTCCGTGTGATGCTTCACACATGAGCTAAACACACACCATCACATCACAGCACACACCCATACTGTTGCCTGCCCCCTGTTGAGTTAGCAGAAGCTCGTTCCTGGGTGCAGACTCTGACGGCTTGAACACGGAGGAATCTTTAGGTGGAGGATGCCAGCACTTTTATCAAAACAAAGGTTGTAAATTCATGGAACTAAAGTCACAATGTTGGATTAGTCAGTCAAGAAAATGTAAAGCTAATTACTAGATTAAAATGATAAATTTATGTGATTAAAGTTGCAGTGGCTTTAATAATAATGCATTGTTTGGAAATTAAAACTAACAATACAAGATCCAAATTGATATGTAACAAGGAAAAAAAGATGTAATGTTACGGGATTTATGTCATAATGCCTCAAGGTCTAAGTCTCATTGTTATAAGATTAAGTCATGATGTAACAAGTGCACAATTACAGTATTTTTAGATTAAAGGCATATAACTATAAGAGGTAAATGTTAATATTGGGAAAATTAAGCCATAAGTTATATGAGAATTTTTTTTATGATTGTAGGCTACTTTTAGGGGCCTTTTGCCCACAAAAAAGGGCAACGAAAAGTTTCAAACACACTCTTTCATAAAAGGCTCAAAAGGCCACTCTGGCACCGTGGGTTGTGGTGTACACGGATGGGAAAAAACCTAAGGTCCAAACGAATGTCCAATTTTTACAAAAACGTGGTTTATTTAGCCAGAAATCAAGCAAACACAGAACAAAGGAAAAAATCCCTGTGTCTCTCCCACTCCTGTAAAAAACACATTTGCCCACCCAGGTGCGTGCTGGTCCCTACTGTGCGCCTACTTATATAACCTAAGTGCCACCGTGCCCAACTTAAATAATAAACAAAACACCCAAACTAAAGGAATGATAAACTACTGGAATACTAACAAAAATGTAATCATAATTAAAACAAAATTAATTGATTTAAAAATAGTAAAAAATCTAAACGCTAAACTAAATTCTAAACAAAACAAAGAAAAAACACTTAATAGCTCATACACTACTGTTAGCCTGTATGCTATTTTGAAGGGATATGTCCTAATTTTTATTTTGTATTCTGTGGCCCCAATCCTCTGTTGCAGAAAACTCACACTAGCTATTTTTTGTTTGTTAAGTCTTTTTAAAATGATTTAGTGCTTGGAGTTGAAATATTTTAACAAAACAGTAGTCTGTGTTAACCTGCAGAGGGCTCCACCTGCTCATCTTTAATAAACAAAGAACAGACAGGTGGTTTCACTGAGCTCAGCTTTAGGATTGATGATAGGTAATAAGAGAAAAGGTGAAAACACACACAGAAGTGTTATCTATGAGTAAGATTCTTCTCCTTTAAATAAAACTGATGGTATGTGAACTAGATTTCTCCATTTCAACATGTTGTAGTGGTCTCAGCAGCCTGATGTGTACTGATGCTTGACGTTGAGATGGTGTGTCCTGTTTTTCTTGGTTATGTGTGATATTTTGTCATTGTACGCTTATCAAGAGTGTGTAACGGCGCCGTCAGTGAGCCTGAACAGTGTGTTCTTCCCCATGAGCCTGTCTCTCTCTCTCACACACACACACACCTGTGTTTCTCTCGATCAGAGGAAAGACCTGTCTGCATCTCAGAGCAACAAGAGGAGGTCCTCAGATAGAGGAGACCGAAGCTACACACAGACAGCCTGGTTAGGATTACAGCAATAAACGGATTCATTAATCAGATATCAGCAGACCTACCTTGTTGCATCTGATATCATGTTTCATGTTCGTCTGCCGTCGAGGCAATCAGCCCACAGATCGTGTTTCTCTGCCGTACATGTCGAGCCTCTCCCGAAATAACCCACTTTGATCATTTTCCTGCGCGTATCGATCACCATCGTGCCGCCGCCTGCGGATGATGCTGACGCCAGAGGAGCAGGTGGTCGCTCATTTAAAGGAGCAATGCGCCAAAAACACATTTCTCTGGAAAAAAAATAGTGGTTTGAATGCTTCAATTATTGTACAAATCACACTGAAAGGTTTTTTATGTAAAAGATTTACATTATGGACAAAATAATATGAAGTTTAAGGGAATATTTTTTCCCAGGGCCTACAGGCAGAATCCTGACTAAAATATGCAGACAAATGTTTTCGCATCTGTTTAAAGGAAACAATACATGATTTATCTTTGTAGTGAAGAAAAATGTATGTGGTATGTGAAATAACTGTGAAAAGCCACATCCAGTACAAAAACTCCCAAATTTGATTATATGATTATAATTTATTCCTCACATCTAAGCCTTTTGTATGATCTAAAATATAACTTCATGTCAGGTTAATGTGGGATTTTTTTATTCCTCTGCAAAGAAAATTAAAAAAATTATAGATCCACTTTACAGTTTTGTCCTTGTAGGGTAGCTACATAACAAAATCCACTCATTCTTGGTATATAATTTTTTAGAACTCTATTATCTATTGTTTTGGGACCTGCATGGGTTACATTTTCCAGCAGGTGGCAGCATCACACCTTATTTATCAAGAGGAGAGCGTTTTAGAAACATCTTTGTTTTTGGTGTCCTTTTTAAAAAAAAAAAAAAAAAGATTTGTAGAGATGTTTTCATTCACTTTTTCAACCAGAGAATCTCTTTTTCTGCATTTTTTTTGTCTTGTGTTTTTTAGCTCCTGTTTCAAATTAAAGTATTGATTAAATTGTTTTATTTTTTTCAAGAGAAGATGAATTACACCAGGCTGAAAGAATGCATACTTAGTCCAGGTGTGCAGGTTTTCATCCTCATAAGAAAACTGGTTTATTTCCTCTTCCCACTACAACACGCTCCGTTACATCCTCTCACTCAGCACGCAGCCACAGATTATTTTCATGGGCCTGCTTGTCTAAATTGGCATCATGCCCATGTGTTGAACATGCCCATCAAACGAGTTCCACTCCACCGGCCTGGCACATGCATGCTCGTCACGTTCAGTGGCACCAACACAACAAGCTCGCTGCTGAGAGAATTCATTTCCCCGTCCATTATTCCACAGATGTTTGCTGAGAGACTTTGGCAGCCCGTCTTTAACCAAAAGAGCTAATACTAAAATAACAAGAGCAGAGGATAAAAAAATGTTAATTTCATCTGTTTTTTACATTCTGATGTAAATAAACTCACATTAAACCATCCTTAACACACTTGTTTGGCCTTTTTGGTCCTGCAGCAGAAGTTTTCACAGAGAGTGATCCAGTGTTGTTAATCAGTGTTAGACGGTTCAACCAAATCCTGCAATGTGACAATAATTAAAAGCAAAGAGTAAAGACTCATAATGTGCAATACTCATGGATAAAACTTTGCAGCTTGAGTCTGTGCAGGTGTGTGTGTGTGTGTGTGTGTGTGTTTATGACTCTGAGGCACTAACAAGTGTGTGGGGGGGATTATCAGGCAATAATTGCTTTATGTAAAGTGCCTCTGAACAGGGCTTTAGGAGCAATTATGAGCTATAATATCAGCGTTTCTTATTGGAGGAGCTAATGGCATGCTTAATGTTTAACTGCAACATTTAATGATGCAATAACAAAACTCTAATTTGGAATAACACTGAGTTAAATAAGCACAAACACTGGCTGCACACGTTGCTCTCCATATTTGCACGTTCACTTCATTGATTTGATTTTTTTTTTTACTGTAACATCATCAGCCCCTACCTTCAGATCCCTCCATTAATATTCAGAGAGGACACCTCAGCGCCGTGTGATGACAAAACCTCTTTAAAGAGCTTTTTTATCCCCCAATTCCAGCCTTATCTCCCATCTTTACATCGCTAAGCTTTCAGGGGATCACACTGCAATCCCACAAGCTTAGATTCTGCTTCCACTTTTTGCACAGAAGTTGGGCTCTTGGAGACATCTTTCCACCACAATATGATGTAATTGAGGTTTTTCTTTCATGTCAACATGTGTTGAAGGTGTAGAAAGCTGGTCAGACATAGTTTTAGCTTTTTAAAAATCAAAGTTACGTCATGCAGACGAGTTCTGTAACGCTGCATTCACACATGCATAAATCTCCTACAAATATCAGGAGGGTTTTTTTAAGTAGGGGTGGTCTGCAATTGTACACGCAAAATTTTCACCCTGACTTTACTCAGAATTTACCCAGCCAGCTTTGAAGTTGACCTTATAAGTGAGCAGGAAGGATGATGTCAGGGGAGCACACTCCTTCTTAAGAAGAAGGGTCATCTTTAAGTTTGCACATTCAGTTGTTTTTCTTTTACTATGTATGCATTACACTGTTGTTTTTACAGCTTGTGTTCAGTGTCATGTCCTGCTTTTCAGAACTTGTCCCCCCATTTTGTCTGCAGACGAGGACTTCACACTTTGAGGGGCGTGTGTACAAGCAACTTCATTAAATTCAAGGGTAAAATGGGTAAAAATGGATAAAAAATTCTGGGAAACTTTGGGAGGACACGTAAGAAAGGCAACTCTGACACAAATTTCAAAAGCCATTCTGACCATTTTTTAAAACTTCTTTCACTTTTTGTTTCAACATTAACTTTTGTGGGCAGGACAGCTAAAGGAAGGCATGAAAACAGAGGGGCGAGGCTGGGTTGGTATGACGCACAGGACACTGACATTTTGCAATATCAACCACTTTCCATGAAAACACCGTTTAAAAAAAACAGCATTTGTCAAAGAAGAGCTATATTAATTTTTGACTCTGTCAAATGATTGTAGAGTTTTTCCATCTTCTCAAATTTGCAGGAATTTATCTTTAAGCTGAGACAAAGAAAGCTAAAACGAGAACTCTTAAATGGTTATATAATGGTTTTTACATTTTTGTAATTTACCTTTTTTTGCAGGAAGTGGCTCCATGAGAAGATGCAGAACAATTAAAACATCCTCTCTGTACTTATTGGCCGGTTAAGAGTTTGAAATTAACCAAGACTGGCGACGACTGACATGTACATGTGGAGGAACAACTTATTCATACCTGCAGGCTGCTATTTATAACCTACAAGGCCTGCCATTGTTTAACACACACACACACACACACACACACACACACACACACACACACACACACACACACACACACACACACACACACCTTTAGAGAGACACACACTCTCTGACTGTAACTCCGTTTTTCAGTCATGTATTAACTCAAAGGTTTGTGCGCATTTGCTGCCAGCTGACCTTTGACCTCCCTCCAAGTGTCTCAGCCTATTTTCGTCTCTCCCCCGTTTCTCTTTATAATCAGTGATTGGTCTGAGTCGCCGGCTCATGTGTGCGTATGTTCCTGCTGGTGGTCACGTATGTACGTCTCACATGCAGAGAGAGGAAACCCTTTTTTAAAACCTGCCTTTCTGCCAAACTCATCATCTGTGGCAAAAGATCCGCCGCCTCCTATCCCTCCATCTCGCTGTCACCTTGGCAACCGCTGCCGAGGTGAACTGCCAGCTGGGATAGCTGACCTCTGTTGGCCGCCATCCACAGAGCTGCAGTCCATCCATAGCTTCTCCACAGCATGGATGTATGTGAGTGGACTGAGAGGAAGGATAACACTGAGTGAGCAAGGAGGCAAACTTTAGGAGCAGCGACCAGTAAACCAAACACAACAGACGTGGCTGATGCCAGGTTATACAGATCTATGTCACAGAGTAACTTTAAGATAATGAGGGAGAATATGCTCAAGATGTGCAGCAAGAAGCGTGCATCATTTGCTTTCTGCTTCAACTCACAAAGCAAAGTTCTGCAGCTCTTTGCAGTTTGCTGCAGTTTTTCCTAAATTGACTGTTTCCACTTTGCTGCAGTGCATCTTAAAAAGTTTGTTCTCACAGAGACTCCAGCTTGTGCACAAAAATATAGGACACACAAAGCTGAAAACTTTGGCATTTAAGCGCAGAAATAAGCTCGAACACAGAAATCAAATATCCAGTTTTTCTTTCCTGACAGCTGTTCTCTTCAAAATAAGACCTTAACATGTGTGTGTGTGTGTGTGTGTGTGTGTGTGTGTGTGTGTGTGTGTGTGTGTGTGTGTGTGTGTGTGTGTGTGTGTGTGTGTAGGATCAAGTATCTTAACACACCTCTTTCCTTTTTGGTCATATTTATTTAAATAATTATACTATTCCATGAAAATAAACACAGTGGAAAAAAATAAATAGTCCAAATCATCACAGGAATACACAGCAGAATAAGGTGTACATGATAAAGATGAGGGAGTTTGTTCAAGAGAAGAAAAAAGTGTCCAATGCAGGAAAAACACAAGAGTGAAAATGTTTTGAATGTTCTTTCATGTTAAACTGTGTCACCACAGAAATCCACCGACACACAACACAAAGTGAGAAACATGTTTAAAGGAAGGGAAATTATTGCTCAGTGAAAAGAAGGTGGTGCAGCCTTGGGACGTCAAACTCTCAGCGTTAATGAGGGAAGTCAGGGGAGTTTAAATATTACAGGGAAATGGAAATAACTTTCATCGTTGGGAGCTTTTAAAGTGTGACTGATCAAATATTCTTTTCTGGGAAACAAACCTTTATCAGTTGACAATTCTTTCAGCCCTGTTTCAGTTCATCATCCCAAAGGCTGAGTTATAAAGCTGATGCATGAAGCAGATACACATCCTGCTCTTAAATGGATACACAACATTACTGAGGGTCAAAGGTCACGCAGATCTGTAAGAAAAGTTCATCAACTATCAGAATTTTTCAGGAAACATGAAATATTTTGTATTCAAACACTTGCAGTCAGATTCTTTTCACGTGTCGCTGTACATCCTCTTGCAGTCTATGGAGGGTGATGGGGTGTCAGGTCCCATGCTCCCCACCTGCGAGTACGCGTCCTCCGGAGTGCGCGGCAGTCCAGGCGGCGTCATGCGCTTCTCTTTCTGCCTGCGGTTGCAGAACCAAACCCGGACCACCTCCTTCTCCAGCTGCAGAGTGTCCGCCAGAGAGTTGATCTCCTGCGCGGAGGGCTTTGGACACTTGAGGAAGTGGCTCTCCAACGCGCCTTTTACGCTCACCTCGATGGACGTGCGCTTTTTCCTCTTCCTGCCCTGTGTGGCGATCTTGTCGATGCTGGTGGGGCTCCCTGTGGTGGAGTCGGCCTCTTCCAGCCATTTGTTGAGCAGAGGCTTCAGCTTACACATGTTCTTGAAGCTGAGCTGCAGCGCCTCGAACCTGCAGATGGTGGTCTGGGAGAACACGTTGCCGTACAGCGTGCCCAGTGCTAAACCCACGTCCGCCTGCGTGAAGCCCAGCTTGATGCGTCGCTGCTTGAACTGTTTGGCGAAATGCTCCAGATCATCAGAGGTGGGGGTGTCTTCGTCTGAGTGCGGGTCGTGGCTCACGCCGTGGTGCTGGTGGTGGTGCGCGTGGTGGTTATGATGGTGATGGTGGTGATGGTGGCTGCTGTGGTCCAGCTCCGGGGACTCCCCGCGCACCAGCCCCGCGTGCATGAGGCTCTGTCCGGTGTGCGAGCTGAGCATCCCGTTGACAGTGAAGCCCCCGGGCTGAGAGTAGATCAGAGACTGCTGCTGCTGATGCTGCTGCCCCTCACTGATGCTGATGTGCGCAGTGGAGGAGCCTCCCCAACTTCCCGCGTGCGCCTGATGTGCTCCCAGATGTGGGGATCTGTGGTGCAGAGCGGAGCCCGAGTGGAGATCCTCCCTGTTTCTCTTCACGTCCTGCGGCTGGGAGCTGGGGGGCCACGGGGAGCCGGCCTCGGCTGCAGCCACCGCAGCTGCGGCTGCTGCGGCTGCCGCGTGAGGCAACGATGTCACCCACTGGTGGGCATGGCTCAGCATGTGGCCACCGTTGCTCCCCACCATGGCACCCTGCATGAAGTCACTCTGCACCATCTTGACTGAGGGGTCTCCTCTGTAGCCTGAAGACACCGTGGTGACAGTGGGGCTGCCCGGCTGCATGCCGCCTCCTCTCCGGTCGGAGTGAAGCACCGGGCCGGATAAAATCCTGCTGCTGGCGAGGTATGGGCTGGAGGTTGCTGTTGCCATGTCCCAAAGCATCAATGTGATGGTGTGTTTATCTCTTTTGAAGCGTCAGTTTATTCTAATCCATCAGTGAATTCAGTCTTAATCAGCAGGAGCGAAAACTGAGCTTTAAAAAGTGACGCGAAACTCTCCAGAGAGGTTCAGGTGGTGGTTTTAAGCACGAAGCAGTTTACAGATGAGAAGACTTGTGTGGAAAAAAAAATCTTTATGTTATTCCGGCGTAAAGAAAAAACAACAGTCCTCAAAACTTTTTCTGTCCCGGTAGCTCAGCTGTGCGTAATCCACGATCCACCGATCTGATAAAGCAGGAAAACACCGTCTCCGGTCCAAACTGAACAGCTCTTTAACAGCTTGTGACTGATTTCTCTGATGTAATCGTTAAACAAACGAGATTAAATTCTTAACATACTTTAATAAAGTATTCCTGTTTCTCTAGTTTTCGTTTATTCCATCTGCTCTAATCGATGCGTCCTCCACGGAGCGAGGGAGACGAGCATGTGTGTTTACGCTGTGCCAAAGCTGCGTATTCCTCTCCCATCTCTATCCAATTAGAGCAGAAAGGCGCTGCAGAGCTCCCGCTGATTGGACGCACGGGCGGAGAGGAGTGTGTGCGTTTCATTCGAGCCTCGGGTGAATAAAAGTTATAGCTGCAAGAAAAAAAGCAGCGACGAGGAAGAGGAATTATTTAAAATGTAAAAAAGAGACACAGAAGTGTGTGACTATACGGACGCACAAAATAAATCACGAGAGATGTGGTGAGAAATTCTATAGCAATGAAAAACTTGCTCCAAAATGTAGGAAAATTATAAGGATTTGTATTCTTATCGTTAATGATAATTATTGTCATTCAGTGCCTTAAACAAACTCAAATGTTAGCAGCATTTAAACAGTGATCCAAACGCAAAGACTGTACGTTGTATGTACCATCTCTTTGATATCAACTGAGGCTGATGTCAAGGATACTTAAGTCTTCTTTGGGCACATAGTAGATTTGTACGCGTCGTGCATCTTAATGCGCTCAGCTTTTCTCATGGTAAAGGAAAGGCCACAGTGGCGTGACGCACGGCGCTGAACCGAGCGCACAAACCATCACCACTATGATACTTTCCATCCTCAGGAAACAAGCTGGATCTTTTTCACGCCGCTCACGTTATGGACTGCATGTTAAATAAACGTGTTTTGGGCAGATTTCGCCTCGGATTTCAAGGCCTTCAGAGAGTGAAACATGGACTCAGACGCAGGAAGTTTAGTGAGCAGAGCAGAGACCAGGTGCAGCCTTATAAATGTGCTAATTTATGTTTTTCAGCGGATTTGTCTTGGATGGTTTCCAAAAAGGTAAAAGATAAATGGTCAGAAGAAATGTGTTTGCCCAATCTGCAAGTGAAACAGACTTTTATCACTGCACCCAAACACACCTACACTGCCTCCAGAGCTGTTTGTACAAAGTTTGGAAGAAGAAATGCAGTTTGTAGAAGTGAAAAATATGCTTTATGATTTGTCAGCAGAGTTTTTGTTATTCTAGATCCGCTGTGTCGTTAAGCTGAGCTTCTTTAAAGCAGATAAGCTCAGATGAAGTCAGTTTTCATTAAATTCGCAGAGTAGTGCAGATGCAGTTTGTGAAAACACAGCTGATGGAGTTTGGAATAAACACGTTCTCAAGTTTTGAAGGAAAAGGACAAAAACAATTCAGCTCAACTGCTGCTGTCAGAACAAATTTCACAGCACAAAACTGTGTGCAGTGGAAAAAACAAACAGAAATTCAGCTTCAACGCTTTTTAAATTGTTAAAATGAACACAAACTGAAAGTAAGATCCCAGCTGGAAGAATACACCAAGATCCAAACGAAAAGGCATATTTTTAAATGTTTCTCTTGCTGGTGTAGTCTCCTGTAAAAACTTGGTGGTTAGATTTTAACTAATTGCTTATATCAGCTTTTTAAAATAGCTCAGCCTACATGCACTGCAAAACTAAAATTTTTAAACTATTTGAACCCAAAAAGTTTGTTTTAACTTTTACTCCTTTTTTCAGTCTTTGCACACTTAAGGATTTGTCAAACATTTCAGAATAGTTCATTCAATTAATTTTAGTACAGGACAAGGGAAGAGACTTCATCACCGTTAAGTTTATTATGTAAATTTTCATGTTTCATGGATGAAACACCACAGTGTGGCTCACATTTGGTTTCTTGTTTGCTTCTGTACAGCCACATTTTATTGTAAATATAAGACATGATGATGGGTTTTTAACCTTTGCTGGGTAGTAAAACACACGCAATCTTATTTGGTTTCTGGTTTGGCAAATTTATCTTTGACTTGTGTGCAAAAATATCTTACCACAAACACAGGGTAACATCTCAAGGTGACACATTTAAATCAGTAAACGTGTTCAAAACAACACATGAGGACACGAAGCAGGGGAACCACCAGGGATTTGGCCCCATGAATATCACATTTAGTTTCACTATTTCACTCAAGCAAAGTATTATAGGACCTTTCTTTTGGCATCTCAGGAAAATGCTCTTTCCTACACATTCCGCTTTGTACAGAGGACAGACAGTGTTTGTCCTGAAGGCAAAAGCTGAAAGAGTTGGTTTAACTAACATCAACTACCTCTCTATGATGATGTAGTCTAAAACTTTGGGGAACATTAAATTTTACTCAAGACTGTTTTTTTCTCCACTTTCACACCACCAAAAAATCCTATATTTCAAGCATACAGAAGTTCTCTGAAAACAAGAGGATCTTTGCAGAGTAAGATTAAAATTAGATCTGAAAAAAATATTCTAAGTTTTCAGTTTCACTTAATTTACTTTGATGTATGCCATTTGTTTTCAACCATAATACGAAACAAAATTCTATAATCTGACCTTCTGTAGCAGAGCTGGCTTAAAGCTGGTTAACATCTGCAGTCTCTCACCTTAGTCACAATAAAACATCACAGAGCCATGAATAGGCAATGGAAAACACTGGACTACAACCAGAAAATTTAAGAAATGCATGATGTGTTTATTGTATAGCACTGAAGTAAGGATTTTTATTTTTTACCTGCAGTTTACAAAAAAGGAGGAAATTCCCCTTTGGTGCTTAAAGCTCCTGTGAGGAGTTTTTCACAGGTTGTTAAAAACAGACTAAAATAAATGTTAAGGCTTCTTTATGACTTAAAAAAAGCAGACATCTTCGGCAAAAACAGTCTTTTTCTATTTTTTAGTTGATTTTAACACGTTGAACTTCCGCTAGGGGGTAGGTGACAAACTGGAGAATTTTGAAGCACACTGAATTTTTTTTTTTTTTTACATTTTCATCAGCAAGAATTTAGAATAAATAACATGTTTGAATGCTGAAATGTGCAGAATAATATCTTCTGTCAACTGAACCACTGCAGGGACAGGATGTAAATTTTTGTCAGCAGAGGGCGCCAAAATTGGCACAAAGTTCCTTGCAGGAGCTTTAAAGTGTATATCAAGCTTTTTTCCCCCTAAGTTTCCTTCATATCAGTAGTTTTATGTTCAGTATTTGTACTCAGTTAATGACTCCATACTATTTAGCATGTGCAGTTAAATAGGTGTCACTGTATGTGGAGGGATGTACTACAAACATTAATGTTAGCCTAAAAGTTATCATGAGGATTTAATTGATCACTAAGTGACACATTTGAAGATTTTTCTGACATAAAAAGAAAATCAGTCAATAAATGAGAGTGGCTGTTTATTCCATGGGTCATAAAACTTGTAACTCGATGATCCGAGACGCAGTAAAACACTGAAACTGTACAAAAAGCAGCTGAATGTTTCGAGCCTCGCAGCACAATGTAAGAAACCAGACGGGTCGGGGAATGCAGTAATGTTTTTCATGTGTTGTGCTGGCTGGTCGCAGAGCTGCCTCTCTATTTGTTATTCATGAAGGAAGCTGGGTGAAGAGGCCTTCTTATGATGCACATTTTTCTCCCTGCTCTCTACCTCTCCCTCCTTAAAACGCCCTGACAACTAAGCCAAGGATCTGCAGTAGTTATCGTGAAACTGCAATGAATCCAGCATAACAAACACAACAGCGTCTGCTAATTGACGTTATTTTTTCTTTTAGATCCTCATCAAATCATTCACACAGACACGTCCGCTCCCCCTCTCTGTTTCTCTCTCCGTCTGTCTTCCTCTCTTTGCCCTCTGTTCAGTCTTCAATATGCAGATCGGTCCATTTCTGCCCCTGGGCTATTTTCTTTGGTAGACTTTTGAAATATGCAAATGCTTCCAACAAAAAAATTGCAAAAGAAGAAAAGAAAACCTTCATCTGGGCTCCAGGAGTTTTCCATTCAAGGAAGCAGATGATTTTTGCAGCTTGTTCCTGCTCTTGTTCTTATTTGTTTTGTCAGTCAGTTACAGTAAAAAATCACCTGACCAGAGAGAGCTGCTGCTGTTGTTGTTGTTGTTGATGCATTTCCACATTTATAAAGTTTGTTTACTGTCTTTACAGTCAGAAACAGATCTCACTTTGAAAAAGTTTTCAATCAGTTATTGATAATATTGGAGATGCAAATCAATCAAACAATGAGATACCACTCATGTCTTATCTTTTCATAGTATGTGGGATGGTATTATATTATTCTATTGATTGTACTGTTTTATACCCTATTTCTGCATACCATATTCTATCTTATGCACAGTAAAGTACAGTGGTTCCCTAACTTTATGGCCCAAAATTTCCTTAATAGAGTTACTGCAGAGAGGCGACCCACTGCTGTGGGAATACAACAACAGAAGAAAAGTCTTTGGATACTTCAAATAGCTGTACAGTTTTAAAAAAAGACAACCTATGTGCACATTTTGCTGTTTCCTGAATGAATCTGCCTTTACTGATACCGTCCTTCCCTGGTTTAGTCACTTCAGGGGCAAAAAAATCTAGAAAACAGATCAAACATTCTTTTTTTGTGAAGTTTTATATAAAACCTAACCTTAATATAAGTTTTTATTTTTACAATAATGGATTAAATATGCAATTTCAAAAAGTTTTTGGATATGGAAGGTTTTTAGTGACCAAACTATCAGTGTTTTGTGATCTGTGTCATTGCAGTATAAAGTTTTATATCATATAAATGTCCCATAACATCATATTATATCCAGTGGTATCAAATTGTACCACATGTATCGTGACACCTGTGTGGCCATGTCATGCCATGACTTCCATGCTGTACTGTGACATCCGTGCCGTACGAATGTCATATCTCATATTACATCACATCGTATCCAGTAGGGCTGGAATGATTTTTGGGGTGCCAATTCGACTTAAATTGCAAGTCTTTGATATTTCCGATTTTTGAAATTTAGTTCCCTTTCCAAACACCAGCCCATCATTCAAAAGTTGAATGATGATCATGATGATGATGATGATGATGATGATGATGATGATGATGTCTACAGACTATAGTCATATTTTCCCAATGTTTGTACGGTATGTTTGTACCGTACACTGTCATGTTATATCCTAACTAGTGCGGTCAGATGATTGAAAAATTAATTTAATTAATTAGAGGATTTGTAATTGATTAATCTGATTAATCACATTATAATCTCATACCTGCTTAAGGTTTCCCAAATAAAGAATTTGAATTCTAGGATATTACAAAATTGTAGTGCATGACTGATCAAATGAATACATGAAGAAGAGAAGATTTGTAAATCTGCAGTTTATTTTTGTGATTGAATAAAACCCAAGTCAGGGCATCTTGTCCAAAAAATTATATATTCTAAAATGATATGTCAGGCTGGAGCAGTTTCGGTGATATGAAAATTCTTTTTTACATAAGCTTCAAAAAATGATTTTGTTGACTGCCCCATCTTCATTTTTTTTTTGTAAATAAACTTGCAGTTCAAAGGCCCTAGAAAAAATTTGCTAGCCTCACTCACAATTGTCCCCTCCATTTCTGTTGTCACCTCGGCTTTGTTTGGTTTGATAAGCTGTGCATGTGTGAAGTGAGGTGTCGCTGCCATGTATGGGTCCTTCAACTGGCTAATATTAATATGTCTGTGTTCGTTGTCATTGATGTATGTAGAAATTAATTCAATTACAACCGTTTACTGCGTCCATAGAAGTAAATAATGTTTTTCAGCAGGGGGAGGCGGGGTCTGACAGAGTTTGTCAATCAAAATCTTGCTCGTAAACCACTGTGGGTAAGAGCGCTGCGCTCTTTGGATGAGAGATCAGCATGGATATGAGGAGAAGATGTTAGACGACAGAGGCATGGCAAAACGCTGCAAGTCTGATAAGTTTGGACAGCTCACGCTCAAACTGAGGATGTGTTATGGTAGGTCAGAGAGAAAGAGCAGCGCGATTGTGAGAAAAAACGACAGAGATCATGGAGAGGATCAAAGGGTGGAGCACCCAAAGGCCGTAAAAAAATGGACGTCTGCTTGCTCTGCTCGAAGTGAGGTCTCCATAAAAACTGCTCCCCCTGGTGGCTGGCTGCAGTATAGGTTAAAAAATCTGGCTTTCCAGCCATTCCAGATGGGCTGTAGTCAAACTTAAAAAAATGTATTCTCCTCGTAGAAATGTTTTTCACATCTGATTGTTGTGTTGATTTAAAGATTTAATTTGGCTGTCTTGTATTCAAGTCCTCTGTGCCTGTGATGGGGGAATTTTTGCTTCAAAACCGCACAATGGTAACTGGCAGAGCCACACTGTCCACACTATATACAGTCTATGGGAGCGCCCAAGAGGAACGCAGTAGTTTTGATGTTTACATCGTCATAGCAAACAATATTATTTGGGTCTTGAAAGATCGTTGAAGATGTTCTGAAAATGGCTTGCAGTCAATGAGTTATTCTTTTTTTAATTTTATAATTTAATTAATCAATTAATCTAATTAACGTGTTAAAGTGACAGCCCTAATTATAACACAGCGCATTGTCAGGTACTGCACCATACCCTGTCTTGTTTTTTTCTTTTGTATCGTACGGTAACATATTTTTATTTTGTGTCCTGTCATAAGATATAGTTTTGTGTCATCTGTTGCCTAATCCTCGGCTTCAGTGATAAATGAAATTAATACAATTAAAGGCTCAAAATCAGCTCTTTGCAAAATACGTTACACCACAAGGGGCAGTGCCCAGAAATTTTATTCTATCTGGCAATGTTTTTTAACTTTTATATAAAAAAAATGAATGCAATGGACATAATGGGTTAGAGCTGATGATCCTTTATATCTTAGGTAACCCTTTATTTACTCACTTGTGTGTTTATTAACTCTTATTGTACATTGTATGTGTATATTTGGACATACATGTGTATATGTGTGTATTTTTTAGGATGTGTACATGCATATTATTGGCTTATTTTGTTTATCTAATTTTTGTATTTACTTCAATTTGTCTTTGACAATCTTTTTTATTTAACTTTTTTATCATTCTTTATTTTTATCTATTTATTTATTTCTCTTTGTGTGAGGTACATTGGGGAAAGGGGCTCGGTTAGAGCTATGTTTTTCAGTTCAAACTGAAACATTATTCATGTGTACATGCCAGTTTTTCTACACTTGTTAAAAAACAATAAACAAGACCTTGACCAAAAAAAAAAAAATTGGAAGACTAATCCTGAGGTCTTATTCTGGACTATCTCAACTCTTTCTCAGTTAACTGTAAATCTGAGTGCAGAGTTTAAAAGCCACAGACTAGGTATGCTGTCAGTCCCAGCTCGTCCTGTTGTGTTTACTGAGTGAAGCAGTCTGAACGCTGCTGAGAGAAGACAAACTTCTCTGCGTGCCTTTCATCCCCACACTCATTCTACTCCACCTCTTCAGTGTCATCCTGCGGTTCTGATCATGAGCGTGTTTGACCTTCAGCTCTCCCTGAGTCAGAGAGATCCTTCGCAGTGTGAGTCTCTTACCCACAACCCCCTGCTGTGTGCTTAAATCAGAAGCAGGAGGCAGCCGCGGAGAAGAGACGGAGAGAGAGGAGAGACAAAGTGTGTAAGAGAAAGAACAAGGGAGAGGGAGAGAGGAAAAAAAAGGGGAAATGATCAAAGTACATCCATTTCCAAAGTCCTCATTCACAGAGACGGAAAAATATGAGACCAACACAAACAACAAATTCAAATTTAAAGGCAGATCTCTCTGAGGTTTGGCCACATGTCTGAAATCTCTGTGATGTGCTGCTTCAAAATTGCTCTTCAGTCAACAGCCGAGTTTAAAGATGAGTCATCAGGCATGAGAAGTTTTCAGGGACACACATCAATTTCTTAACAGCGCTTGATGTGGTGGAATTACTCACAGCAAAAGTGAGAGGGAAAAGGAAAAGAAGGAGCCGTGTTTATCAGCTGGAACAATAGTCAATTAGAAACCCCTGCTGTGATTTGAACGATGACACCCGACGGACAGATGCGCCAGTTAAACGCTGCGGTGGTTCAGCACATCACGAGTAAAGAGGGGAAGTTAATGTGTGAAAATTACATTCATTAATCCCAGTAGATCAGTTGAAAGGGGCCAAAGTGGCACCAAACAGCACCGAGGATACATCCTCACCAGGGTGTTACCACACTTGTGAGCATACAGGTGCTTGCAGGTGTGTCCCAGCCCTGAAATTCACCTGTTCCTAAGTGTCTGTGTGCATTAACATAATGGTGGAAGATGTCCAGGGAATGATAGCCTGTTACAAGCTGCATATTTATGCTAAGCTAACAGGCACGGGAAGAAACGGGAAACATCTGGAAAAAAAGAGACAGAGGAAATTGAGGGAGGATGATAGTCAGAGGGTTTGGAGTATTTAGATATAAGAAAAAAAGAGAGTAGGGATTGAATGTCTGCAGAAAATAAGACATGGAAGTTGGATTAGAAGAAAGGAAGTCTATGAGATTTTAATTTCCTTTCAGAGTTTGTGAAAGCACATGAAGTGGAAATAAAAGACCAGCACATTGCAACGACATTTGTGTCCTCCCACAACAGCATCTAATATGAAATGATCCGTCCCCTCTCTCAGAGTCCCTCTCCGTCCTGCTGCAAACACCATGACAGAGAAACTCAGTCAGGAAATACCTGCAGCTCTGCAGCCTGTGGCTCTGCACAACTGCAGCCCTGTACCCAGGTCCGGTGCTGAGCCAAGGCAAACAGTGGGAGTCCCAGAAGGCTTCAGTCTGGCTCAGTCTGGCCGGCTCTGAGTCTTTCATGAATGGACAGATTTCTGTGTGAAGCTCCACGCTCTCATAAAGGCTCTCTGTGACTCAGATGATTTCTCAGGTGGCTTTAGAGGAAAGGACGGACGTATCACACTCTGAAATATTAAGTGATTCCTGATACAAGTGGCTGAATGCTTTGTGGTATTTTTAAACATTAATGTGGCCGGTTACGCTGGCTTCCAGGAGATTATAACTGCATGTTTTGTCATGTAATTTAATAATGACATATTTGTTCATTCATGTCTGAATTATCTGAGCAGCTCAAGAGCAGCGAAACAAAAGAACATGAACACATCTTATCTTAAAACACACCGATCAGCTGAGACATCAATCAAGACACCTTGGAGTGGAATCTAATTAAGCAGACAGGATGAATACTTTTAAACTCAGCAGGTAAATGGCGTCGTGCAGCTGTGGTACTAACACTTATTCACTGCACAGTGTGGGGAAGCTCACATCACAAGTGTGCACACTTTATGTGTTAAAATTTCTCACAAAAGCTCATTTTAGAAGCCCAATAATTTTAAATTTGTGTTAAAGTAACACATTTAATGTTTTAAGGAGGGATATCATGCTGATTATTTTAAGTGCAAGTTTGGAAAGATGTTGTACTTCTTCAGCGTCACAGAAATATTCAGCGTGTCGCACTTTGCAGATGTACTTCTCATTTTTCTTAATAGTCCTACTCTTGATTGGGATGCAGTCAGAAAGTGCTGTTATAGAGCACGAAAGCACGGGGGCTTCATGGCAACGTAACGATACCACAGCTTTATGGAAAGTGATAGTGATGTGCACAGCAAACAGACTGATTTCTTAAAACCCATCATGACTTTATTCATGAATCATCCTCATGAGAGGAGCAAGGGAAATTCAAATTTCTCCAAAACGGCAGAAAATTATCTGTCTTATAATAAACATGTTATATTGTATTGTATCAAATACCATCATAACATATCTTAGTATTATATATCATATCACATAATGTTACATTGTATCCAGTACCATCGTATTGTACTGTATCAAATTGTACTGTATCCAAATGTTGCATATCATATCATATCATATCATATCATATCATATCATATCATATCATATCATATCATATCAAATCATACTATTTTACATTTTTAACCGTACAGTACCACATCGTATCCTATGGCACATAATTGTGTTGTATTTTAAGATATAACATCATAGTGCATGGTATCATATTGTATGATAATGTATGATTTTGTTATATACTGCTTTGTTTCGTATTGTATTGTATCACATCCTATCCAATCGCACACTAGAGTATCATATCACATATTTTACTGCATTGTGGTTTCCTGTCCCATACATCATATCGTTATACAGCATTGTTTATTTTGAACCTTGTATATGAGTGCTTTGTGTTACATTGCATTGTAACCATGGACTGTAGGGATTATCAGTCTACGTCATCATAAAGATGCGCACGCATCTCGACCGCAGAAGCAGCATTTAGCTCCATTCTTTCAGATTGTTAGTGTTTTTTAAACACTAAATTCAACCTGTAAATGTATGTTTTTTCTGTGGACAGCTGTCAAAAACAATACTACACAATAGAGGCAACTTCTGTCAAGTTTCAACCGTTACAGCGCAACCGGTGTTTCAGCGTTAATAGCGGCCATGCTAACTTTTCAGCTAATGGCAGCTGTGATTAACGGCCGAGAGTCACCAGTTAACAGGGTCACACTTTATACTGAAACACCAGCGATGTCTGCGTGTGTGAAATTTAATGTGCAGTCTTTATCCAACCTTAGTTCACCAGGTTTGACTGCAAACAAGAAAAAATAACTGCTGATACTCAAAATACAGATTTGACTTTGCTTATTCAGTGAAAAAGTTGGTTTGGGGCTGAGGTTCTGACCAAACATGGACTCAATATGGACAGTAAAAAATGAGTGATCCTATAAATTATGATTAACAGAATCAGATTTTATGACCAAAGTAAAATAAGGGAATATTATGAAACAATGTTTACATCCTGGTCTGTCACATTTTGATAAGTTTCCACGGATAATGCAGTCATGAGCATCGAGTGAGAGTTGTGTTTCCTCTCTGGGTACACGCTAGGTTTCTCTGCTAAAAACGTTTGTCCACCTAATATCTGTCCACTTGCGGATCTTGACATTAAGTTAAAAAAAGTGTTTTTTGGTGGTCAACTCCTCCACATCTGTTGACAAACCATTACACTCCGCAGTGCTTCTGCACCCAAGTCGTGCACCCCCTGTTGTTGATAAACAAATAATCCCTCTATAAAACATGGATGTAGTCTTACCGACGTCACCCGCCTGTTTCTGAAACAGAAAATGAAGCATATTGGCTAGCGCAGAGTTTTTATTTGAGTTTAGCTATTGGGTGACTTTCCGTCACGTGACCTGAGCTGTGCTCTGATTGGGTGAGCATGATCTAAATATCCTCTGAACCTCCGAGTTAGAAAAAAAATCGTACCCCTCATACAGTGCGTGTCAATAGAAAAATTAGAGATTCAGACAGGAGAAAATTTTTGAACCAGGCTGTAAATGAATTAATTTCTGTTTTGAAAAAGGCTTCTTTTGGCTTGGTGTGTATGTGGCCTCCAGTACTTCCGGAGCCAGCCTCAAGTGGACACTCGAGAAACAGCAGATTTTAGCACTTCAGCATTGTCTCATATTCTTAAGACCAGAGGTTGCCGCGTCATTGTAACCTACTATTTCACATTGCATTGCACATCACATCATGTTGGATTACATCCTTTAGTGAGGATTATATATGTCCCTCAAGGGCTACATCTTGAACCTGTGACCAGTGTGTGCTGGTTTCAGTGTTTGACTCGCCACCTTTAAAACCACATCCTGTACAGCAGCAGCTCACCTTCCCCTGTCAGACCTGAAGCTAACACCACACGAGCAGGATCAGAGACAACCTTGGCATGCACGCAACGAAAACACAGCCTACTTCACGTCTCGCTTTGATGTACATTATCAAAGACCTCTCCTCCCTGGACCAAAGGCTACTATTGTTTTTGTTGTTGTTATTGATATTGTTTTCCACCCTTATAACACAAAGCAGTCTGACCATGACTCTGATGCTAATGCGGAGGTGGAGAGGGTGTTTTAATGAGCTGCAGAGGAGATCAGAGGGGCTCAGGGGGTTAGAGAAAGGGAATAGGTAGCACCGAACATCAAAACACAGCGAGTACTCCAGTTCCTGCTCCTCACCAGCCGTGACCTTTCAGGGAACGAGTGGATACAGGATGGGATCATGGAAATTATGAAAAACTGCTTTTTATGGAGACAGACAAAATAGCAAAGGATATATACCATATCTATGAATGTTGGAGTGCATCCCTGCGTCGTTGCATATATCCTGAAATGAAGTGATACTCGCAAGGAGGAAGATTCAGTTTAAAATCCTCTTAAAGTCTGACTCACTCAGTCCACACTTATTGTTTTAACAGTTAAAAAGTAAATCTTCATAATGTGACAGTTATACAAAAATGGACAAAAGCTCTGCAGGAGACATTAAAAGGTAAACCTGAACTGATTGGAGAATAAATCCTGTCTGAACATTTCCAGCTCTGACATCAGAACAATTTGTTGTTGCTTTGTTTTCCTAAAGAAGCCTGAACATGACTTCAGACTGCGTCTATCTGCTCCTGATCTTCAAAGTCACAAGTGTTGTTTGACTGAAGGCTAACAATTATTTCCTTGTGGGTGCAAGAAAAACTTCTAAGTCTTCAACTTCTTCTATCTTTCTCTTCACATGCTCCAGCACTGCTCCTAACTTTTGGAGCCGTTTTCACAAGCCGCTCGGTGAATACACACGTGTCAGTCTGTTTTTTAACCACAGCAAAGTATGACCCCTGTGCTGCTGCTGTCTGATATTTTGTTTTCCGAGCTCCCGCTGTGATGAAAGTTTATGAGCATCTCTCTCTTCTCTCCACTGTTTGTATAATGAGACGATACAACAAAACATCCTCCTCTTCTGTTGTGGTACCTTTAAAACTCCTACTTTGGAGCACCGACTGTATGGGAAGGGATTTGACACAGACATGAACTAGTTTCATGCAGAGATAGATAGGCAGCGTATGCAGGGAACTTTGATATCTTTGCAGAAATGGCCTGTAAACCGAGTCCAAAATTATCAGAAATGCTTAGTCCAGGTGTAACAGAGCTGGTAGCACAGGTGCTGCACGAACATGTTATCTCTCTTTTCCATCACATTGTTAGATCCTACAAGGGATTCACCTAGTGCTGCACGATTTGGGGAAAAGGTGCGATTTGCGATAAGGTGGACAATATTGCGATTGCGATTGTGCTTGCGATTTAATAAAAAAAGTTGTGTCATGATGAGTCTACAGACTTGCTTGGTTATCATGGAGAAAAATCTGAATTGCATGTGTTGACATTGCGATTGCGATTGTGATATCCTCTTTTGCGATTACATAATTGCATGTGCTGACATTGCGATTACGATTGCGATAATCGTGCAGCCCTAGATTCACCGATCCAACTTTTCTGTTTCCAATACCGATACATGGGCCAAGGTATCGACCGATACTGATACCAAACCAATACCAGCGTTGAATAATAACCTGCATGCTCTACTGTGGGATAAGACTGGTAATGTTTTGGGTAAAAGGCAAAAAATTAGTTAATGGAATTGCTGAAGTTAAAATTTATTTAAACTATGTAATATTTAAATGTTTACCATCAAAGCAATACTTCAGAATGTACACAAGTTCTTTTCAAAGAGGGATGCACTGATCCGATCCTGGTATTGGGTATCTGCGCTGATCCAGCCTCTCAAAGCCGGATCAGGTATCAGTGGGAAAGGATTGGTCCAAACTTGACACTAAGGTTGTACTATGATTTAGTCTACAAGGTATAAAATTTTACAATCAAATAGTCATTTCTAAATTCTGAAGCATTTTTTAACCAAACAACTGTTCAACATTTAACCACTTATAGTTCAAATAAATATCAACTTCAGTTGTTCCATGTAGTACTTTTTTTTTGTCTTTTACTCAAAAAATATCCCTGGTAGAGCATGCAGGTTATTATTTAACACTGGTATTGGGTTGGTATCAGTATCGGTTGATACCAAAGCCCAGGTATCGGTATTGGTATCCGTATCGGTATCCGTACCAGGAAAGCTGGATAGGTGCATCCCTGTTTTCAAATGTAAACTTTTATACCCTGTTGACTGGTAATGCAGCTAGAAACAAAGCAAGTGCATCAGAAGCAACATTTCAAATCAAGTAGCAAAGAGCGCTGGTAAAACGAAAATAAAAGGCATAGAGCTGTTTGCCTGGATCGGCACTATGGATCTCTTTCCACCGATACCAATTGAGCCTTGAGTGGCACCGATACACCTAGGGATGGGTACCGGTACTTTTATGGGTACCAACCGAATTCTGTCAAAAGTACCAGGTCCCGATTCACGTAAAATCAAAAGGTACCATGTTTAGCTACCTAGTGCATCCTTGTGACTGTGAAGGAGAGGAAGAGTCGACGTTCTTCCGTGCTGGACATGGACACTGCATTGGAACGTTATATATTGAAGAATAAATATGTTAAATCAAAAAAAGAGAAATTTTATTATTAAACAAATTTATCTTTTTTACCACATAAACATAAAAAAGTACCGAAAAATTGGTACCGTTGAGTACCGATTGCCAGGTACCAGGAATTGGTACCGTATGGTTTCAAATGTGAAAGGTGCCCATAAATACAACGATAACTGATACCCCTGATCGATATCGGAGCATCCCACCCAAAAGTTTCAAAAGTCTTGCCACCAGGAACATTTCAGAAGTAGATTAATTCATTCAAGGATGCAGAAAACAGAATCCATGAAGATCCATGGAGAACCCTGCAGCTCTGACTCCGACCCACTGACTCTGTCGTTCTGTCCTGTTACACAAACCAAAGGAGAAATCTATCTGGAGTCTCGAAACAAGACTAAAGTTCAATACGCAGAGCAAAGTGCACTCAAACCAGGCAGATGGGATGAAGGAAAAAGAAAAGACTTGTTTACCTTTCCTCCCCTTCTGGGTGGAGGGGGATTCATTAGCTGCTGTGTAAATCAATCTGCTTCTCCTTAAAGGCCTGTCAATTTAGCCCTGATGTCTGGCAGCCTGACATCGCTCACTGGATATTTAACTTGAAAGCCAATTAATCATCATGATTAATTCACTCACAAACCGCACGGAACTGTTGGGCTTTACCTCCTGGAATAAGAGCCCAATTCGTCCGACTTGAAAACAGAGAGGGAGAGGAAAGTACTGGAAGTGTCACGGCTTCGTTCACTCTTGATCAGTCTCTCGGTGCGGCGCTTTCAGCTGCTGCGCTGCACTCTGCTCTGTGTGTGTGTTATTCACCACTAACACACTCTCACACTTCTACACACATGGTCTTTTTGCGTGATTAAAGTGCGTCTGGTTTCAGATCTGTGACGTTGACACATTTACACTGTGAATATAAACTCACACGTGTAACGAAGTGGCTCGTTTCCAAACGAGAAAAGCAATTTTAAACACTGGGGGAGCTAATACTTTGTTAGCTTACTTTTATATTTCCTAGTCTTTCTTATGCAAATGCAGGTAAAACATATATGTTTAATGTGAATATGTAATCAGCTCAGCTAATGGAAGTGACCTTAAGTGTGTGCAGAGTTAGAAATGGTTCCCTGCTCTGTAATCATCTCTCCAGGTTTCCTCAATCAAGCAAGATTTGAATCCATGCATTTATGAAGTTAAAACTCCTGAGAGGAGATTTTCGCAGGCCATTCAAAAGGAAAGAGACAAAATAGCAAGTGACATTAATTTAAGACTTTAACAGCGTCACATCATCAGAAAATGTGCAACAGAAACATCTTTCTGCACGAGAAGTCTCTTTCTTATCCACCTGAATCCTTGGATGTGATAGGCTGACTCAACAAAGCGATGGAGTCAGAGGCTGAATGATTCATGACACCCATTGGCTGACTGATGACTTCCTGTTGCAGCTGCTTTCATGAAGCTCTCAGAGATCAATCAATCCATCATATTTCCCCAGACAGCACTGAGAGAGCGTCCTTTAATCGCAGTCTAATCATTTTAGAAGCAGCGAGATGATCACTGTCATCATAAAGTCCGAGAGCAGCGGCTGACACCCGTACTGACAGACTCGGCACATTTCACTCAGAGCGTCTGTACACCTTTGCCAAAAGTGAAGGATCCTTTGTGTGCTGAAGCATCTGTTAAACACATGTCACAACTTTAGCATTGTGCCTGAGGTACACATGCAGCCGGACTGAAACCTTATTCTAAGACGGAGAGATACCTGTGGTTTCTGAGCAGAACGAGGACTCCGCTTTGAGGAAGAAAAGTTTATTCTTTTACAGAACGAACTGCTGGACACGCATCTTCGAGAGTGTATGATTTGACATTACGTCTAATTATTTGACACATTGGCAAAGCTCGAGTTTGGCAAGGACAAATTAATTCACAAATGCTAATCAGTCTGGATCCTCTCCATGCTGTTATATTTCTAAGGGGCGTTATTATCTGGCACAGACTGAAATGCCTCTGGACGCATCAGCTATTCAGAGCAACAACACTTGTCATATAGCGTTAGCCAGCTAGGCTATGCAGCTATAACCAAGATTCAAGACTTAAAAACTGCCTCAAGATACCTCAAGATATCAAATCCATTATAAACCAAGGGACAACATCAGCTTTAGAAAAATGAAGACTATGCGGACAAAATAAAAGTTGCTGTTCATCGAGAATCCGCATGAGGTTAGCTGCAGAAAGACCAAAAACCATGTACACACCAAGCCCTAAAAATAGACTTTTACAACGTTAAAAACATATTTACAGCCTGGTTCAAAAAACAGCGGGATTTGAAACACTAATATTGCTTTTGGCACACACTGTATAGTGGATGAATTTTTTCTAACTCTGTGGTTTAGAAGAAATTAAGATCGTTTGATTGTCCAATCAGAGACAGAGCTCAGCTCACGTAACTGAAGGACGCCCTATAGCTGTCAGAAAGGAGGCTCAAAGCCTGCGTCATATCCAATATGGTCGCATCTGCTGATTGGCTTCATTTCACTGTTTCAGGAACAGACAAGTGACATCCTGGGGACTACGTCTATATTTTATACAGTAGATGCTCTAAACTAGATCCACAGTTTTGATGGCGGGACTGAAACCGGCCTAAACCTTTGAGTCTATATAAGTCTGGACGGCATGCCTCTGTCTCCTCTTGGTGAGAAGTGAAATCAAAATACCACCTTAATGAATGCTGACACAGACGCTACCTGGCTGGTCCATTCTTGTGTTGATTTGAAGCGGACACTCACATTTATGGGAAGTTTAAAGGCTGCTCAACTGTGGCTAAAAGCATCTTTTTCCACCACACGATACCGAGAAGGGGTTTGCACAGAAACAAACTGCTTCCACATGACTGCATGAAGTAAATCAATCATTGGAGCTCTTTAAATTGACTGATACACCCACACCCTCCACACACACCCTCCCAGAGAGTCATACTCTGCACCGACCGTCGCCACTCTCACTCCGGCCTCCTCTTACGGACATGAAAGCAGCAGCAGACCTTCCGTGCAGGCTTGTATCGGATCTTAATTAAAAAGCTTGGCATATTATTTGCTGTAACAAAGGGAAATTTGGGGGTTCATTTAAATCCAATTAGGCCTGCGCTGATGCCTCGGGAGATGAGAGAATAATTGCTGTTTGAACACGGAGGTCTTTGTTCTGGGCTCGGGTAAATTGATAAAGGCACTGAGCGCGCAGTGTGGAGACGGGATGGGGCTATGAACTTACAGTACCAAGGCCTTAACACACCAGGACGGGATAACAAGACAATTAAAAGCCTGCTTCCTTGTTGTGATGGAGCTTTCTGTGCTGCAGGTGTGACTGCAGAGATCAGTGGAGTTAATTGCTTCAGTCACTATTTCTTTTTAGTCTAAAGACAATCAAAGAAAAACTATTCCTCTAAGTGAAATATATTTCCTGCTTTTATCATTTATCTCCTCCTCTCTATCACTTCTCAGAGGCTCATGTTGCCTTGTGATCAATAACACACACAACACCCAGCATCTTCAACACACACTGATTTAACTCTAATGACATGCATCTCTAGAAAATCTAAAATCTGATGATTAAATGTGAATAAATATGCATTAACCTGGGCACCTGTACTCAATAAAACACCTTCACAAAGAGAAGATACATGCACACACACAGACCAACATGCTTTAGTCGTGACCTTTGACCTTTAACCTGCTGATCTATTGATTGCGTCTGGCTGAGTTTTTAACCACCACCAGCAAGAAAAGGGACATTTGTTGGGCTCAGATATATCATAGTAAGTGTTGTTTGAAATTTTAAGAAACATTTTAAAGCTCCAGTAATGAGGTTTCAGTTATTGTTGTTATGGCGCCCCCTGTGGTCAAAATTATATCTTTTGTTTATCTTCTAGATTTCTTTCTGCGCATGTTCAAGATGTTTTTTACATCAAAGAACCTTTTCTTGTTTCTTCTACAGTAAGTTGTGTCACTCATAAACGTAAACCTGACTCCGCAGCAGAGGTCTTAGGTATTATAAATTAGGAAACAGGAAAAAACAGGAGCTTTAATTCTCTCCTGTAGTTAGACGACAAAATCATTTCATTTCTTTTTCTCAAATATATATGTATAAGATACCACCAGGATAGAAATTTACAACTGAGGTTAGAAAACAAAAACTGGAAAACAGCAAAAACTGAAAACTAAACGTGTTTATGTTGTGTTTTTAGTTCAAAATATTGTATAGGGCTAAATATGAGCAGCATTCGCCAGACAGAAAAAAAATGTCTTATTTCAAGATATTAAAAGACAAAATTATGCCTGAAACTGCCAAAGGGGTAAGAAAAAAAAAAGGATGTTTAGTTCCTTTTTCTTATTTCAGGAGACAGTAAATGTTGTGCATCCTATTTTTTGCATTTTCAAGCGATTCAGGCAACATTTTTTTTCTTTTAATAACTTTAAATAAGAAATTTTTCTGGACTAGTCAAGTGAATGTGGCTCACATTAAACCTAAAAACATCAATTAAACTCAAAATAAGACAAACACTTGCTTAAATTTTCATTTTCGCAAGGTGGCAAGTGTCCAGCACTAAATCTAGAAGTGATGGGATTGAGTTCTTAAAGTGGTGCTTCCATTAAAAATCACAAATTTACTTTAAGCGGTGTTTAAATCTTTAAGATTCAAACATCTTTTCAGCTTTCCAAATAAAAATCCTGCTTTCTGCTGGATTTACACAAAGAAAGCAAAGCCTGCCTGAGACTGTGATCCATCACTGACTCTATGTGTGTGTGTGAGAGAGTGTGTTTAATGCATGCTCATGTAATTAAATTACCAGATCGATACCACTGAGCTGCTACTAACCTTATGACTTACACCTGCTTCTTGGCGCTGTAGAAATATTCTTACCTCGCTCCAGAGTCTTCCTGCTCTCTACCTCTCACCTCTCATGCCGTGCTCTCACCTCTCAGATGCTCGAACACCAAAATGAAATCTTTTTTCTAACCTAAACTCCTCCTGAGCTCCCTCGAGTTGCTCCTTTGGCTCGGAGAATCCATCCAGGAGAAAGGTAAACACCAGTATACACAGCACGGGTCACATCTGGAGCCTCCTGGGGGGTCAGAGGTCACAGGAAGGAGGTGAGAGGTCAGCTCTCTGGCTTTAGGCCAAGGTCAAGGTGGCAGAGGTCAGTGTCTGAATTGTCAGCCTCATCCTGCCCTTGGCCTTGAGCTGATCAATAGGAGCAGGGTCTCTGCCTGCGATCAATGAAACATTTACATTTAGCAGGTCACTCAAACACAAACCCCCCAAACCACCTTTTTTACCCAGCATCCTCTCTCTGTTGGCAGTTATCCTCTCAGGGTTGTTCTTTTCTCACTGACTTTTTTATCTTTGTTCTTCAGGTACAAAAGCTGCTTTGTGTCTTTAATGTATTTTGTTTTATTCCAGGTTTAAGAGAGCGACATTTTAGCTCATTCCTGTCACTTCTGACACCTTCTGTTTAAATTCTGCATGGTTTTTCCAGACCCCGCTAGTATTGGGAGTCTCATCCATGGAAGAAACAGGTTAAGACTGAATTAGATATGAATTAATCTCGAAGTTCATCATGCAAAACATAGATCAAGTGTATGGAAAGCTGTATGCTACTTCCTTCCTTTGAACAATGGGGTAAATAGCAAGCACTCGAAATATTCCCCCCCCCCCCCCCCTCGTTCTTCTTCCTGTCATGTAAATCCTTTACAAATAAGGCAAAAGCTTAATATTGTATTTCTGGTGTAAACTTGTGTCTAACAGTCCGCCGTTATTAGCCGTCCTCTGTCACTTTTTTATCTCCCCTCTTGTTCCTCCCTGTTAGCTCCTCTCCGTCTCAGAGCCGCTCGCCGCTATCATGAACCTCCTTTCATTCTCTGTGGCGTCTCTGTGACATGGGACATTTAGACAAACTGAAGCTATGTTGTTTGGACAGTGCTTCCTATTAAATGGCCCTTCCTTTATATTCACACACGGTGCATTTCCAGTCCCAGAGCAATTATACACATGACTACACTTGGAGCTAAAGGAACCGGCTGAATCTTTATCACCAGCCAAAGAGCAGCAGCACTGTGAGTCCTACCCAGCGCTCGGCCGTCTGTGCCCGTGTCTGCAGTCCCGGTCACAGAAGAGGGAATATTATTTAGTTCTAATCAAATGACCACGACTTGGACAAGAGAAGTTAGCATGCAGCTCAATTAGCATTTTGCATTGTTGGCAAAATCACTCCTCTGAAAGAGCCGAGATAATTATTCACCACAAGTCAAAGTTGGTTTTCACCAAGCTTCAGTGAGATCACCTCATAACTATGCATAGAAAATAAGAGTTTGAGTCCAGACGGCAGAGTCATGTTGCTGTTTTTGGTGTGGGGTAGAAAAGAAAATGAGACTTTCATTAAGCAGCCTTTCTAAAAAATAAAACAATGTTACTCAACTAAAATTTATGTGTTGTAGTGCATAGAAATACAAATATCCAAATGTCTTCCAGCAGCCAGGTTGCACATCTTCTTACCTCTCCTGGACTTAAGAGTATCGGGAAATGTTCCACAGCTCAAAGACTCTGCTACGACAAGGACAAATGCATCCCAAATTGAGTGGCATTGCCCTTTAACAGTAGGTACGTCCTGGCCTTAGCAGTGTCAGAAAATCTAGCAGCAGGACGTTTGAAGATGAGGGAAGATGTTTGAACGTGCACCCTCTCCTCTGTGAAGAGAGTCATGTATTATTTACTCTCAGATCAGCCTTTGGGTTTGATCTGGGTTTGACTGAGAGGGTCTGTGACTGCTGGAAACGTCTGCTGAGGGGATGAAGGTGAACTCGTGACCTCCAAACAGAATTAGGTCAACATACGAGCATGGATCGAATGTAAAACATAAGAAATGCGTTGTCTTGTATGCATGAGGAAGACGTCTCCTCTGCGTTACATTATCAGACAGCTCTGGGATGACGTACAGTCCGCATGGACCTGTGTTAAGTACTAATAGAGTCATGCACATGAGTATTGGTAATGTGTTGAGACTACAGGGAGATGTGTTTGAGCCAATCCCTAATTAAGGAAGCAACTCAGAGCACCGTGCTCCTCAGTGGCTCGACAAACGAGCCTTGGCTGATACGCTCTTTAAGTCATTAGCAGCTCGGATTCAGAGTCACAGCAGCAGAGATCATAACCTTCAATCTACTGATGATGGAGCAGTGACTTCTGTCCATATCAGAATATTAGTTCAGTGCACAGAAGAGACTGGGTCTGTCAACCAGGGATGTGCAGAGCTGGGGTCAGGGTGCCTAACATCCAAAATGCCCCTTTTTCAGCTCTTACTTTTATTTTGAAGAGGTGGCTATAAAGGCCTGGTTCCAGCCCTTGTTTTATTTGTGTGTGTGGGGAAATTTTGTTTTGTAGATTATTTCCTGTTGCAACAATGTTTCTTGTCTGTATACCTTACACTGTTGGAAAGGCTATCTATAAACTGAAAAAATCAGAGCCCAGATACAAGATTAAAAACATCAAATTTGATGAGATATATCTCAAAACAAGTGAGTTTATCCATCTGTGCAACAAGTTATTTTTCCTTGACAATAAACCTCTAAATAAGAATTTGAAATCTTAATCTTTAAATTAAGTAACTTGAAAACAAAATGTCTGAAGCACAATAAGAAAACATAATACATGCAAAAATGTGTAGTGTCTTTCTTTTGCAATCTTGATTTTTGCACTTGGGACAAAATTATGATAAAGACGTTTTTTTCAGATTACAAGAATGTGTCTGTGCCAAAAAGTGTTTTTAATATTAAAGCAAATAAAAATGGGGCTTAAGGATGAGTGACTGTGTCAGGAGTTGTGGTTTTATTTGTTTGATGTCTCCTCCACATTGTTTTTACTTTCTTACAAGTCTGAGCCATTCAACTGATTAAAATATTTTTTTCAACTCATGTATCATGTTTTCATCCCAAATTAAGCATTTAGAATCTTGAAATAAGTTTTGAGTTTCACTAGACTTTTGGAGAGCAAACCAGTTTAGCATCTTTAATTTTTTTTTTAATCTGAATTTTAAGATCCCTGACTAATTGAGACAAAAACAAAAAACAACAATTTAAGAATACACCATAAAACAAAAGACAAAAAAAGTTACAAAGGTTTAATGTCTATATCTAAGACTTCAAGTTTGTGGGTTGTGCCCATAAGAAATGTGTTGAGCCTTGTCTGCCGATGCCAAACAGCTAATTTTGCCATTGACTTTTGTTCCATGTTGTTTGGTGGATTAAAGTTCTGTGAAAGTATCTCCATAATATTTATCTCTGTTCAGCTCCCTGTGATCCTTGCAAGCTAACTGAACTGTTAAAGCTCTTGTTGCATTCTGGGTAATGTAGTATAATTTTAATTTTCTAGCTGCTTTTTCTGTCAGTTCGCATGCGACACTGAAGAGAAGGCCTGCATGTCAGATGTATTAAAAATGTCAGAGGTCAACCTGTGTTGTCTTCCCTGGAGAGCTGAGCTGCACTCTTTAAACATTTTTGTTATCACTACACAAAGCTTAAAAGAATACAGATGCAACCCTTTTTCTATTTAAGGTCAAATATTGTTTAATTTTTTCCCCGGTGACTCACAGACAGACAGTGAAGTATGCAGAAGTGCTGTGAATGGACAAAGGCTGCCGTAGCAGGCGGGCTGCATTTGAATAACAAATCTGTGCAGAAAAAAGCAGGTTAACCTTCAGACTGCTATGTACATTGATTCAGTGTTGAATATGCATTCACAAGATTTATTGTCCTGCGCTGATCGCTCTGTGAAGTTGGACAAACGGCGCTAAAAGATGGTTTATCCTGATTCTCCCCCCACCCACCGCCACCCTCTTCCTCTTGTCAACGCTCGGATCTACAATCAAGATAATCCATCATTGTGGCACATAATGCAAAAAAAGATATTAAAGTCAGTGTGAGGAAATGTATTCACGGGGACTGAAATGAGAATAAAATGCTGCTTAAGCATTTAGTGAAGGTCATGAAAGGAGAAGAGTACAGGTGATGCACTTAAAAACCAAATCCTGCAACAGAAACATTTGAGTTGATGGTGTCAGAGTCTGAAAGTCTCAAACCTGACTTTAAACCAGGCATGTCCGGAGTCAACCATGGCACTGAAATGAGCCATGCCCTCTAAATTATGTGCACAAATTCTGTCAAGTGCACAAACAAAACTGAAATATATCCAGTAACGTCTCACTAAACTGACGCTCCATACATTCTGCAGAAACTCAACAACTCCTACAGCTGACGCCTTTAAATGAATGTTTTTATCATGATGGGAAAATGAGAGAGTTTAAAAGCAAAACAGGCAAAAAGTGGTGGGTTTTAAATATTTTTTAAGTTCAAAGTAGCCTGAATTTGACAAATAATCCTGATAAAATCCTGATCCTGATCCTGCAATAAAAACATCCTGACATTTTTCCCCCAAATTCCCACCTAATGAAGAGTTTGCTGATGTTTACGCAGCATGCAACACTGCAGAAAACTGACCACTGATCAGGGACAGGTGAGGTTTGATTTCAGCAGTTTGTAACGATGGCACAAGGATGTTTGATGACACTTTTATTCCAAAAATCACTGAAAGAAATAGTCATCAAATAGAGCATTCACCCCCTTTAGAGCACCTGTTTCCTCTTTTTCCAATTTGAGTGTTTAATGTCATGTTTGTCTCAGATTTTCCTTCAGAAAGTGTGCAATATTTAAACTTTTACATGCACACAGATTTAAATAAGCTCTATGTAAATCTTAAATCTCACTGCATAAGTCATCATGGATGTGAGCGCTTGTGGCTCCCTGGAAACGGTATCAGTGATTATTCATATCATTCAGAGCAGTGATTAAATATTCCTTTTACCCTCAGAGCAGTGAAACAAATGAAGCACGGCTTCGTTCTAACAGGGCCTGACACGTCTTTTAAATAATGTTTATTTATCACCGGTAACATTTACCAGCCTGCGTATGCTCCCTCTGGCATGTGACTTCCACCGCCTGCAGCCCGCCAACGTCTCCTCACATGGCATTTCCTTTCTACTTTGTGAAACTTTGCAGAACTTTGAGTCGTGTTTATGTGGACTCTTCAGTTCGTCTTCAGATATAAACAAGAAAGAGAAGGAGAGAGGGCGAAATGAAGGGAAGAGATTCAGTAAACACAAGTTCACACAAGGAGGAGAGAAAGAGGAGAAAGTGAGGAAAAAATAAACCTTCAGCAGAAAAGTGAGGCTGAAGCTTTCCTCAGTTTGTGTTTGGGATGTTTGGATTGTCCTTGCATTCCTAAAATTAAATCATCACAGCTTTAAAGAACCAAGCAGAGGATTTAAAAAGAGGTATTTGCAGGAAAGTAAGGGAAGTACCATAATTACAATTCAAACGTATGAATTAATAAATGAATATATGAACATATTCATTTATCATCTGCATGGAGATACATTATTCACCACCCGCGTTCTCCTTTCCAAGTAAGGGATATCATTATACTTCAATTAATACAAAGTCTACTCTTTCCATTGCAAAAACCAAACACCACCGTCTGCGCATTTTACTTTCAAGGAATGTCAGCCCTACTTGGGGTCAAAGGTATGATTTTGCAAGTTGAAACCAGTATAAAAGCACAGCAGCAGCCACAGGACCAGGACTCACGTGAAGCCCGCGTGGAGGTGAAGCCGGAGAACAGGAGCGTTGGATTTGTTTACTACTTTAAACGTGAGAGAATTTTTCTTCTTTGGTCAAAGAAGCTGCTGAAACATCAGAAGGTAACGTGATCTGCTTGTGGCTTTTAATTTGAAATCCAGCGTCAGGTTTTTGTGTCTGTTTTGCTGCATGAAGGAGAAATTGATTCAGTTTATTGAAGCAGATTTCAGTCTAACAGAAAAGTTTAAATTCTGAACTTCTGACAGTTTTGTCCTCTCCTGTTTTCCCTCGCTGATGGATCATTGTTGCACATTCCTGTCAAAACTTCACCAAAGTCCTGCTCAGGCTTCCGTAACTTCCTCCGTGAACACGCAGTGGATGTGACTCTGTCTGCACACATGTAGTTCAAGTGTTAATAATAGGGCCTGCTTTGCTTTGCCGTAATCTCAATACATAATGTGTGATTTTCATAAATGTTACTCTAATGAAGCTGCTTTAATGAATACACATGAAGAGTGAAACAAAGCATTTGAATCGTAACATTAGAATTGTATATTTCTCTTCTGTTAAATATGTTAAACAGTGTTTGCTCCTGTTTATTTAGCTGAATCCATTTACACACACTGACATGTTTAAGAGCAGCCAAGATGACAGTGCCCTCTTGTAATGTTGCATTAATAAACATGTGGGACGTAAAGACACACTGAGGGCGTTTGGTTCAGAAAACACAGATCAGGAAAGATTTGATTGTTCGGCTGAGACGTGCTGACCGAGTATCAGCGGTTTAAGAATGAGGATAAGGAAATAAAAAGAAGTTATTATTAGAATTACTGCTGTAAATGACCTGTGAGGACAGGATGGAGGAAAAACGACCACGGTGTGAGTGGAACAGATTTGTTTCAGTGAAACCAGGATGTTTCTTATAAACTGTCAATACTTTGGTTTTTATCACCCTGAACCTGAAAGTCTTTAAAATATTTAATTAGAAAATTTATCTCAACTCTTTCACACCTCAGATATGTGGAAATGTGTGCATCAATGGGACATTGTGCTGGACCTAATTTCACTACAAGCACAAAAAATGTATGTCTATAAGACTTTTAGGAACAACTCTGAGTATGAAATGAATGAAATAAAAACAGTGTTTAATCTCTGAGACTGGAAAAACATTGTAAGGAAATGACAGTACTGTGAATGTGTCAAGAAAATAAAGACTTTGCAATTTATTAAGAAACAGAAAAATATTCTAAACCCATCAAATCAATGTAATTGGGCGTTTTTGAACATATATTAAGCTGTTTAAATTTGTTTTCTTAAAAATTAACTGAGAAAATAGCTTTTTAAGTTTTCATGATGTATTTTTCCTTTTTTTGTTTCAAGAAGAAGTTTGGATAATTCAGTTTAACTCAAAAGGCTAATTTCTTTGTTAATTCTTAGAAAAAAAGATTAAAAAAGATAAACGAGTGTTATAATTATATTAGTCGTTTTAATTTTTTTTTCCAGAATTAAGTAAGAAATTTGCCTTATTTAAGTCTTTATAATGTATCTTTTTTATGTAAAGAAGCTTCTTCAGACTTTTCTGTTTGGATGATTCACAGACAGTGGTTTGATTTTAATCCCTCTGACTTCTGTGATCTGTCTTTGTGCCACCGTTTTACAGTTTTTTATGCTTATTGGTCTTTTTATTTGCTTTGATTTATTACTTAATTGACATTAAAGATCTGTCAGTTTTATCACTTTTGTTTGTTTTCTTTGACTCATTTTGTTTTTGCATTTATAGAATCTCCACTCTCTGTTCTGCTTCTGTCAATTAAATCACTCCATAAACATCTGTTTTTAAAGGTACAGTTTTTATTTTTATGACATGTAATAGAAAACAACACAAAAGAGGTGGAAACATTTATAGAAGTTAATAAAAAATATCAAGATGACAGGTTAAGAGGGGAAAAAGGTAATAAAAGTGCCAAACTGTGTTGGCACAATTGAACTCTGGAAAATAAAAGCGTGCACTCACTCACTGCTCAGGAACACTAACAGGCTCTGAAGCTACGCTGCCTGCCTCGCATCATCAGCGGCCTGCGTTACAACACTGCATAAGAAATGATATGCACGAGGTGGGTTTGAATATTCATGAGGCGGATCCACCGGCTTTTTGTGCTGCGGCATTAATTAATAGCTGCAGGGGAAGCTGAACCCAAATACAGAGAAACACTGAATCCCAACAGAAAGCCTCAAAAAGTGAGAAAACGGTGACCAGTGGGCGCTAAAACAGCATGAAATACACTTTATTAAGGATTTCACTCGTTTCTTTCACACTTTAAAAACACAAGGAATGAAACTGAAGTGAAAAAGTTGGTGGAAACTGAAATCTGCCTTTGTTTAGCATTTGTGGATATACATGTTCTGTTAAAGAAGTATGAATATTCAGGGGTAAAGATGGCTGAAGAGTCCCATCATCTCCTACACAGTTGCTCTGGCAGTTAAAAGCGGGCGGCTGAGAGGAGTTTCACTGTGAAAGACATTAGCATGCCTTTGAAACAAGAGACCTTGAGCATGAACGAGGGCTTTCCACACACACTTTGGAATGTAATTTATATGCACAAACTGAGGTGTGAGGCCGGAGCATGTGAGAGGGGCAGAAAGGAGCCTCTCACAGGTGTAGGTTTTACTGGCCAACAATGTCAGAAACGCTCGGTGTAGACTTGATTAAAAGCATGCAGACGGTGAGTTTAAAGACACCTGACTGATGTTTCTGTATCCCGCTCTGATCTCCAAGATGTTGCTTCATGGAGAAGATTGTATTTCATCTTCTAAACTGATAAAAGAGTTGATTTGTTGATGACCTGAGTTACTTTTCCTGCCACAGCCACCGGTGACCTATGAGCTCCCCTCTCTGAATAATGCATGCCGATTATACGCACAGTCCTCTGAATTGTAAATCCTCACAATTATACAGCCCATTGTCTATTCATTATTTCAAAACGAATGGGAAATTATGTAAAACTATCTCTAAAGAGGAAAGCAGCGTGTAATATGACTTGCCATATTGTTCATGCAATTCAAATACTTAGCTTTTTTCTGAGAGTTGAAAGTAATCTGATTTAAATGAAATCTGACTTGCATGTCGTGTGGGATTATGATACGTTTGGAAGATAAGCTATGATAACTGTGCTACGTGCTACGAGGTGAGAGCACTCAGGCAAAGAGTGTTTTCCAATTAACTTAAACCTCCCTCAAGGTTAAAAATACAAGTGTAGACTGAGGGTCCGACTCGTCTTCTTTTCCTCAGCAAAGGCACCACCTCGAGAAAACCCCTCAGATTTAAGGCGGTTATCATTTGGTTCTTTGGTCTCAGCGTGCTTTTATTAGCCTTAGTTTCTCGTATGCAAAGGTCAAACCTCAGATCCTGCAACAAAACTCTTAAAACAATTAACACTGGTGCCTCTGTGTGACTGATCACTGTTATAGAGTCAGATTTATCCCCTGTGACTCCAGCCATCAGGTCAGTGTCAGATAAAGTGATTAACTGCTCAGAGAGTTAGATTTTTTCAGCTTCATTGGGCTTCAGTTTGTTTGTTCACGACAGGAATTAACTCTACTAAATGTAGCTTTAAAGAGCATCAGTGTCCAAGCCTCAAGCTTTAAGTTTTAAGTTTGCCTGCTTCCTTCAAATCTGGGACAAAAACTTGCATTTAGCATCCAGCCCTCTCCTCTTTCAAGTTTCTTTTTTCTGTTAAAGATGCTTGAGGGTCACTATAAAGACATACCTGTACAGTCTGACTCTAGTAAACTGATTTATATTCATGTATTTCTCTGTGCTGGACTTCTTCTTTTTTGGTTGTTGTTGTTGTCATGCCTTTAATGTGAGATGGGTCAGGGATGAGAAAGTGCTGAGTGACACCAGCAAAGGGCTGAAATACCATGCCATCAGCTGACCCACTGATATATTCACTTTGTCAGATTCCTTTTGTTTTATCTCATCATTCCAGAGATAATGAATACCAGCAGTGGATGAAACATGACGTGAGTTTCAGCTTTAAGAAAGAGGGAATGTGAGGATGAGCAGCAAACTGTCAAACCAGAAGTCAGACCAGCGACTTCACTGAAACTGTTAGGCCAACAACACGACATATAAGTTTAATAAAATTAATTCCCCAGTTACTCCAAATGTATCATTTTGCATTGCTCATTAAGATCTGCACTCTGTCCTTCTTTGATGATGTTCGCACAAAGATAAAATTATCTTTTGTTCTATTTAGGGATCCACCGATACCAATCCTAGTATCGGGTATCGGTGGATCGGTGCCCCTCAAAGCTGGATCAGTATTGATGGGAGGGGGCTGATCCATGGTGCCAATCCAGGCAAACAGCTTTCTCCCTTTCCTTTTTTACCAATGCTCTTGGCTACGTGATTTAGAATGTCACCTCTGATGCACTTTTATGTTTTTTGCTGAATTACCAGACCACAGGGAAAAAAAATATGACAATTGAATATTAATTTCTGCGCATTCTGAAGCTTGGTTTTTACAAAACTGATGGTAAACTTTTTAAATATTTCATAGTTTAAATAGATATTAACTTCAGTAACTCCATATACTTTTTTGGTCTTTAACCTAAAACATTACCATTCTTATATCTCAGAAGTAGGAATACACGATAATATCGGCACAATATCGGTATCAGCTGATAAAAGCTTAAAAACACGTTTATCGGTATCGGCAGATATGAAAATTTCTGCCAATAGGCACAGCTGATAAGGTGCTATTCAGTTAGGATTATTATTATTTTCCATCTGAAAAATAAGCTCCTTAAATAAAATGTAGCACTTCATTTATTTGCACTGCAGAGCTCTGTGTCTGTCACCAGGTTGTTACAGTAGCTCTAAAATAATCAAATGCAACTTGGTCATGTTTAAAAATGCATTGTACATTTAAAGTTCATGTGATCTAAAGAAATTATTTTTCTGTATTTCAATACTGAATGTCTTGAGTTTGAAAAAATAATACATTTCTTATTTATGGTAAAATCAAATGTTTTTTGTCTTGTTTTATGTGTGTTTCTTAAACAAATAAGACCGTCACAATAAGAGTAACATATAAATTCCAGTACAGGACAGACTTAGCTTTCTTTACAGTGAAAAAAACAAACAAACTTGTGAGTAACGGTATCGGTATCGGCCAAAAGGGGTTTTTATATATCGGCATACCGGATATCGGCAAAAATCCAATATCGTGCATCCCTACTCAGAAGGACATGCAGGTTATTATTAAACACTGGTATTGGATCGGTATCAGTATCAGTCAATACCTAAAGCCCAGGTATCAGTATCGGTATTGGAAGCAGAAGCATTGGATCGGTGCATCCCTAGTTCTATTTATGATTCAGAAAAAAACAAAACATGAAAAAAAGCATCCTAAACTTGTCTCAAAGGGAATATTTAACACCAAATAAAACCTCAAAAATGTGGTAAATTAATTTTTTTCAATAATCATTTTTTGTCCATTTGTTTTTATATTAATAGTGTTGCATTTTTTGACTTTCTGTTTCTTTGTTTCTGAAATTTTGGAAGGATATTTGCCACATAATGACACAATTCTGACTAATCCTGTTTGGCGACTTTTATAAATCATGATTTCTTAGAATAGATTTTATGATATGATACTTCTATTACATTCCGTTCTATTCAGTTCGTTACCTCCCATCTCAGGAGCACAGTCACCTGGCTCAGGATCCTGGGGTCTTAAGTCTAAGTCTAGGTTTTGATAACAGAACAGGAAATGGGATGGATGCTGGAAAGGTGCCAGTTTACTTCCTGGCCACTGCAGAGGTGCCCTCGAGCAAGGCACTGAAGCCTCACCACTACCCATCTGACACCTCTCTGTCAGTGCATGTTCACAGGAGTCTGTTAGAGGGCCCAGGATTTGATTATTCTATTTCTAGTTATTTCTAAGCTGCGGTGTAAGGACTATACCTTGTTAGATTGACTACAAACCTGCAGTCAGACCACTGCTTCCTCCTCCTCCTCTTCCTCCTCCTCCTCCTCCTCCTCTGGAAGTGTTACACTCTCATCCTCTATCTTCCCCTCATCCGCTATTCTCCTCCTCACCTCCAGCCTCACTCCATCCCCTCTGCTGAGCACAGGTATTTGTTTAGGAATCTCTCGGTGGAAATTATACTCCATCTCCGGCGCTCCCTATCAACACACAATTATCATGGGCAATCATGCAGAACAGTGCTGAATTCAGCTGGGACTCTGATGACATTACTGACTGCTGAAGGCCCCGCTGCTGCTGCTGCTGCTGCTGCTGCTGCTGGAGGTAGCTCCACCTGCATCAAACCACCTCCCTCTCTGATATGGATTGAGAAATTATTAAATATTTCTTTATCTTATTATGATTTCATTTAAACCGGGAAGTCCACCAGATAAGAAATCTCTTTCCTCAGGGAGTCTTGGCTAAAAGACCACTCCAGCCTGACTCAGAACAAATGCTGAGATCTTATCTCACAATTGA
This sequence comes from Halichoeres trimaculatus, assembly GCF_033239565.1. Lineage (NCBI taxonomy): Eukaryota > Metazoa > Chordata > Actinopteri > Labriformes > Labridae > Halichoeres > Halichoeres trimaculatus. The sequence continues at coordinate 16,170,762 of NW_027437197.1, forward strand.
TCATCAGCTGCTAACTTCTGCGGCCTCCTCCTGTGACCTGTCATAGTGTGTAGCTTCCCTTACGGCTGACTTACATTTTTTTGCGTCTTCTCTCTTTGCATTTTGAAATTTCAGGACTCAGGAAGTGTGAATCCTTGTCTGTAAAGGCAAAGCCAATCTCACAAAGTAATCAATGCCTCACATTGTGTGTCTCACTCCTACATTCTGAGGCGTTTCCCTGTGTATGATAAGTACATTTTTAAGCTGGAGAGGCACAGAGTTGATACAGACACATGAGAATCGACACAGGAGTCCATTCAGATCCTGATCAAATGCTCCATTCATGAGTGAAATTACCATCCGTCTGTCGGCCAAGGTGTGAATTCTTTCATCTACAGATCCTGCCTCTGAAGCTGTGATTAAATGCATAACGCCACATACGCTCCGCTCTGACTCCAGATAAGCAAAATAGGATTTCTGCTGCTCTGCTGTAGGTTAATGTGGAGACCAAATGAGGCAGCAGTGCCCTCTTGTGGCACAAAGATAATACAGATGACTTGAATGCGCGTGTTAAAGGTTGTCTCAATATGAGCACAGATATGTTGATTTCTTGCAGAAGTAGTCCTTAAATTGACTTAACCACTTTCTCCTGCATGTTTCTACAGCTCATTTAAGAAACGTCATTTTTTTGTAATCCCTGTAAAAAAAAGAGCCTCAAAACTCCACTGATTTAGTCCAGTGTATGTGAAAGTTCTGTTTTTGACACATTTGATAAGATTTTTTTTATCATCAAGTGTGTCACTAATTCACAGTCCTTACATTTATTTATTTAAAAAAAAAAGATGCTCTGGCATGCATTAATCAATTTGTCTGACACCTATTTACTTTTTCAGCGTGCAGACTCTCTGTTTTTGAAATGGGACAGATGAATTTGGCTTTTCACACCTCAAACTTGTTAGTCCTCATACAAGAGCCAAGATTCTTTCCATTTTTTGACACTTCTAGTTAAAAAAAAATCTCTTCAGACACCAAAGCCTCAGACATCTTATTGTTTATTGCTGAACAGATCACAGATCACAAATATTCGATTTATGTTGACAGGCTCAAGACTGTATCTTTGTAATTTTACTCTAACTTTTTTACTACCTGGTTGTAAATAATAAATAATTAATTAAATCCTCTGGACAAAAGAGAAAAAATATGCAAAATATGCAGCCATCATAGGCTTTTAAACCCATGAAATTAATGGTTAGCCTACATGTCTCACTTGTGTCTCTTTGCAACTCTATAAGAGCTTTTCAACCAGAAGAACAAGGAACCTTTAGTTCCAGCAAATACTTTTTGAGGAACTTATTGGTTCCTGTGGCCTTTTATTGTCTGAGTCTCCGCTTAAATAAAGACTATGCTAACTTGGCTACTGATGAATGGAGAAGCAATGAAGGAAGTTGCACTACACTAACAGACCAGTAGGGGGCAGTAAGAGCGAGAGAGAGAGAGAGAGAGAGAGAGAGAGAGAGAGAGAGAGAGAGAGAGAGAGAGAGAGGAAGGCCGTACAATACAGGTGATGCCGTAGAAGGAGACAGAGAAGCCCATATCGTTAGTGTCTTGTCTAAATTAACCTTTTCTTCTTGGCCTGCAGTACTGGGTACCCATGCACTGACAACAGCCAAATCTAGACATACACACATGATGTACCCACAAAAAGCTCAGAACCCCAACTAAAGTTCATAAACCCCATTTTAATGAAAAAACACCAAGCAAAAACACGGTGTAAGCTACCAAAAAGGAGACCCCAGATTCCAACAACAGCTTTTTGTCTCTCTCCAACAGAAATTCACTGGCCCAGCAGCAAATGGAAGTAAGACCAAACTTGCTTTTGAGAAACAGAAACAGAAGCAGAAACTTAGTCTTACCTTTTGGACGCAGAAACTTTATCCACCGCAATATCACCAAACGACGGCATCTCCCAGCATACTTAAAAAGCATAACAATTTCCAGCTTTGGGCAACCACTTTTCTTTTCTTTTTCTTCTCTATTTTTTTCCTTCACACCATTCAAGAGGTTTGATTGTTTGCTTCCTCTTGGATCGCGATTGGTGCGATTGGCAGAAAGGCGGTCCCTCAAAATCGATTCTATTGGTTCCGTCAATCATCCGAATCGACCGTTGGGAGCGGAGCTTCCGCCCAGTGTGACACAAGTAGCTAAACGACAAGCGAGGAGAGCTCACAGAGAGAAATATGTGTCTGTTGTTAACATGGTGAAGTGGAAACACCTCTTCTGCTATCAAACTCGTCCAAGAGAGGATAAAGGTAGCTCAATTGAGAGTTCCTACTTTTAACACCCATTGTTGTTCTTTATAATTATGAGGGTCCTCGCCCTCATAAGGGTGATGACCGTTAAAAATTATAAATTATAATCAAAATTATTAAAAAATAATTCTTATTATTGTTTTTGTTATTGTCATTGATGATTAATTAATTTACTTATCACCTGATAACTTAATTAAATTAACAAGTTACTTATTTAATTTTGCTGTAAAAGTTGAAGTCAAATCCCTTTGTGTGGATTTTTATAAATAAGGTGATAGATGGGATTTTCATTTATTTATTTATTTATTTTTTATTTTTATCCATTCATTCATTCATTTATTTGATAACTATTTTTAGACTCAAAATTATGTTTAAATTGTTTAAATTGTTTTCCCAAAGCCTCTGTAATTTTACTCTGCTTTTAAACACCTCACAGTTGATATACAGATCTTGTTCCCTGGTTTGCTTGAGTCTTTTAGCTTCTGTTGCATATTTTAAAATGGGATGTTTATTAAAAAGTGAAGTATCTCTTTTAATGCAAGGGTAGAAACACTTTTATGCTGTGTTCAATCTGAATTCACTCAGATACAGTAGCTCTGATAGTGATGCTTGGACCTACACTTCTGGTGACATCTCACAGGTGCTACCTTTATTGTGATACCAAAATAATTCACTCATAGCTTGTAATTTCAGAGACATACCCTATTTATTCTGAGCATGTCATTTTTGAGCAGGAGCCTCAAAAAGGAGCCTCGGAAAGAAAAGGTTGAAGAAACAGGAAATAAGAGTCTTTGGAACACGCCAATGACAAACAAATGTGCTTTGATTAAGTTACTAGGAGTGGGGGGGTTAAATTACATTGCATAAATCAAAGCATGAAGCTGAGTACTACAGACAAGGTATAAATATCAATCATCATCAGCCTTAGCAATAACAGTGATAGCAGAAATAGCTCACTTCATTACTGTACATACAGAATATAAAAATAATCATGCAACCATAAAACTCCTTACTGGACACTTTTTTTTACCAAACACTCAAACTAAAGTGAAAGGCCCCTTACAACGAGAAGAAAACCGTTTGATTCCTGCATTAAAGTTCCCAAAACAGTCAGCAGATTGAACCACAGAGCAACCAAACAAATCCTCAGAGCTCTGCTTGCACATGGCAAACATAACAGGGAAAATATCAACAAAAATCTTCTTCCACTGTTCCTCCAACTCAGGTAAAGTTAGTGGCAGTGAATCTGAACGGTTCGGCCAATGAGGAGGAAAAGAAGGCCGGACAAAAGGCAAAAGAAGATGCCAAGGGGCGCAAACATGAAGGAGAGTCCATAGTGGAGGGACAGCTGGAAGTCTGGACACACCGTGGAGCGCTGATGGTCCACGTACAGATCCACGACATCCAACACCTGCAGCCACAGGACGTACATCACCACCACACAGAGCAGGAACAGAGCTGAGGTGGAGAGAGGGAGAGACAAGACAGTGGTGAGTCAAAGTTTTTACAGAAGTAACAAACTTACAGTCTTTACTCTTCACCTCAGGATTTAAGAAGAGTCTTACCTGATGTCAGGAAGAGGCCTCCTCCTGCTTTGTACAGACGGTGACTTGCAAATGGAGCAGCACAGATAATAAAGAACCCACCCAGAATCACAGACGCCACACCGATCAGCATGAAGATGCTCCAGAAACCTCTGTAGACTGAAACACACAAAGATTAGTCCAGTGGAAACAGATAAACTGACTGGAAAAAACCCACATTCATTAAATGAAACATGGACACTTACTTATAGCAGAGTCATACTCTGTTGCATTGTGGGTCTGATGAGACACAGGGAAGGGGAAGAGGTAGGCGTGCATGCACACTTTGGAGTGTGGCTGGTTTGCTGCAGACATAAAGAAAAACACAACAGTGTGAAAATGAGACAAAGAACAATATGATGTCTTCATAAGAGCTAGGGCTGGTTTGTACAGATATTAACACAAACTTTGAGAATTGTCACCAGTTTTTGAAAATATTTTCTTTCCTCTCTTCTCCTCCAGCATGTGAAATTCAACAGATCCTCACAAGGTCCTTTTTAGTGCTGGAGGCTGTTTCTGACAATGAGCTACCATTCAGAGTCTCCTTCAGAAAATAGATGACACACAATCACCTGACAGACGACCAGAATAACATCACATGGCTCAGCCTCTGAGCAGTCACGTAATGGGTTTCTACTGGTTTGATGAGTTACATTGACAGAAATAAAAAATAAGTTATATATATGTTACATCAAAAGACTGTTAACTTTTACTAAATGTAATTAAAATGTGTTTGGAGATGATTTGATGAAGCGGCTGTTTTCATGCTTTCCAAAAAAAATCCATAACCTACTTTGGCGGTCTCATTACCGGTTCAACCCCGTGCTTGAGATAAAAGGAAGGATTTCAATATATTAAGCACTCAAAAAAAATCTGAAGGAAGTAAAATTTGCACAAAAGTTGCACAAGATGTCATTATTTTCAACAGAAAGTTTGAAGGATGCAAATGTTGAACTGAAAGATGATAAACAATAATGTGTTTGACTCACTGAACCAGAGCTTCCACAGCAGGTCATCATCATCCTCGCTGCCTCCAAACGAGCACTTCCAGAAGAATCCCTCATGGTACAACATGACATCACTGGCTTCACTTCCTGCATCCTGCACCACCACATCTCCACGCTGACAGACAAAAACATCAGAGATTCAGGATTTCTAAGTCTGGATGAACTCTGTGGATGAATGACAGCTTGGGAGTCGTCTGTGGATCATGGAAGGCAGGTGCACTGTGTGTGTGTGTGTGTGTGTGTGTGTGTGTGTGTGTGTGTGTGTGTGTGTGTGTGTGTGTGTGTGTGTGTGTGTTGTGACGGTGACACAGAACAGCTGCAAATCCGGGTCAAGGGTTGAGCTGAGCCAGCACCTCCAACCCGACAGGTTTGATTCGGGGCTGCGTGAACATGCAGTTTAAGGGTGCTCTCAACCAGGAAACATTTCTCTTTGGTGCTGAATATTTTTGCAAAAGAAGAAACCATCCTAGAAATAAACTGTTGTTTAAGATGCATTACTGTATGAGCTACTACTTTAGTTTTATTGTGGTGATATCATGTGATGATTCCAGTATCAGTGCCCACTATGAGGAGCTAAGTATGTTCAAGTCGGTGATATTTAATATAGCAACATACCACGGCTGGTATTTGTATTTCTATCATCAGATCACGTGGCGCAAGCTATGTCTCAACTACTGCATAGCAGCGCACAAACAGATACACACGCTGCATTAAACAGGGTCTGATTACATGAAGGTGGCCTGCAGCAGGGACGCTTCTCCACCCTGCAGTTCATCCACTGAAAGAAATATCTTTACAAAATAATTTTAGAATTTTAAACTTTGTCTCGATTTAAACGTAAACATTTCAAGTGTTTTATATTCAACATTTAGGATCTCATTGAGGCTAAAATGCCGTACACACACAAAACAATTATTTATCATCTGGCCTGACAACCAGAACTTGAACTAACTCAACCATAATTAAACCTCAAATAAAACATCAAAATGACAGAATACAATCAAACAGGAAACAGTAAAACGCAGAGCAACACAATACAACATAAAACACTATAAACAACATTAGACATAATACGATATGAGACAATACCCTACAATAGGTGAAAAATTGAAAGATTTGAAAAGTTCCTGTCCACACCCACCTCTATGGTCACACCACCGGGGCCCACAGTTCCCTCAGATTTGGGGTTGCAGGTCTCTGAGGCCAGAAGCCAATAATCCGTTCCAAAAGAGAGCAGAATGAAGACAGCAGCCAAAGCCCCAAAGAGCCCTGCAAAAAACAACGCCACACTAAGCTTCATGGTCCAGGATTCACCAGCCACTTAGACACTGGATGCCAACACAGGATTCGTTTCCTCCAATTACTGCGAGAGCATGTGACAGAAAAAGGCAGAAACAATCACTCCTTTAGCATTTTAGTAAATCCACAGAGTAAGTTGTGTCCCAGTTTATTCTGAGTTTCTTTATCTTGACTCTTTTCTTGTCTCTCTGTCTGTGTTATGGGAGGACAAGGTTGAACACATGACTCCTCTGGACCCTACTGGGGTCTTCATTCTGTCAGCCTGGCCCTCCCTCCCCTTCTCCCAAACCCCCCAGGCTATTTTGGGGGTCTGATTGAAGGCGTTTGCTTCTCTCCACTGTGGGTCTGAGAGTGTGGAGCAGTTGGATGGTGTGAAGGGAGGGGATCAGAAATAACCTGTGGCAACTGGACACCCAGCGTCTGCACGGGAATGTCAGGGCAGGGTGGGACCGAAAGGACGGGAGGGGGGAGAAGAAGTATCTTCTGCCTCACTAACAGCACGCATGTAAACAGAGCAGGTTTGTTCGCTGTAAATGAGGTCTGTTAGACTAAACTGTAAATGCACCCTGGCTCGATGGAAATCTATTTGGTAGAATTATCAAATGAAGCTTTACAAATGATTAAATTTGATTTGATACAGAGTACAGAAACTACATTTAACTTTTAAAAGTAGTTTAACATTCCAAAATCATGGGGCCAATTCACCACAAATGCAAGAAAATGTATTTGCGGCCATAAACAGAAGTTTTGTTATTCAGTTTTATAACCATGAATGTTTCAGTAACATTAAACCAAAGTGAACTGGTTTAAACTTGGAAACTTTGTATCATAAGTCTGTTTGTGTTGCTGCTGTATTAGCATCTGAGGGGCATATTAAACTGTGAGCCTACAAGTAGATTTCAGCCAATTTACCCACAGACAGAAGCATTATTTTGTTGTCATTTTGTCATTCATATGTCTCACCAAGGGTTACCTGAGCACTGTTGTCACTTTCTGTGTTATATTTTGTTTTGTATTTTGACGTGGCTGCGGCTCAAGGAAGTCAGTTGTCTCTGCATCCAGAAGTCAAGAGTTCAGTCCCAGGTCCCGCTGACCACGTGCCAAAGTTAGCTTGAGCAAGATACTTAACCCCAAACTGCCCTCCGGTGCTGTGCCATTTGTGTGTCAATGTGATTACTTAATACTCATAGAACTGCACATGGTAGTCAGTGCCATTAGTGTGTAAATGTGACTTGCACTATAAAAGTCCATACTGTTTGACCACTTCCATTTTTGAATATTCATTAGTTTTCTTGTAATTATATGACGTATATTACTTTAACTAAGGGTTTGCCTTCTCTGAACAGACCAACTTTAAGTCATCATAACAAAGAGCTCACCTCCCTGGATCCTTGAAATGATCTATTTTTATCATCAATTTAAACATTTTTAGCTGCAACTCATTTTACATGTGCAACTTTTGCACATTGATTTGAAAAATTGGGGTAAGGATTGTTAAGATATAATGCAAGAAGCAGAGACACTGCAGCCTTTAAGTCACTGCGCAAGTTTGTCCTGCAGGTGGCGTCAAAGTAGCTAAAATCTTAGTTTGGCCTGAGAAGATGGGTCTTTTAAAAATGTAAAAAGTAAAGAAATTAAAGGGCCATTTATAACAGTGACAAAGCATTTTTTGGATCATGAGAAGTGAATAAACACCTATATCAACAGTATTATCATGAAGCTATGAAGAAATAAAACTATAAACTATTACTAAGCCCAGGAATAAGAAAAAAACGCTGCCTATTTTTAATACGTCACGTGAAAAAATGGTCAAATTGATACTGTAATATAATAACAATAATAATAATAATAATAATAATAATAATAATAATAATAATAATAATAATAATAATTATTATTATTATTATTATTATTATTATTATTATTATTATTATTATTATTATTATTATCATCATCATCATCATCATTATTATTAATTAATAAAATAATAAATAGATATTATTATTGTTGTTGTTGTTGTTGTTGTTGTTGTTGTTGTTGTTCTTTGTTTTATGTTACGAAGGGTCAAAAACGATAAAATAAAATTAAACAAAATAAAGGCAGCAGGGTTTTAAAAAAAAAAAAAGGAAAAGAAAAGAAAAGAAAAGAAAAAAAGAAATGAATGAACAAAATTTTAAAAAGTGAAAAAAAAGGTAACGCCAATTTGTGTGTGTGTATGGGGGGGGGGGGGGGGGTTGTTTTGTTTTGTTTTTATGATTTTTTTTCCCCCCGATTTTCCGCCCCACGCACTCTTTTGACGTCATTGGGCGATACCAACTATCAAAACAGCAGCGGGGGAGTCAGAGCAACCAACATCGAGAATCGCACCACGTTTACGCTAGCCTGCCGCATTTCGGAAAGAAATTTCGATTCAGTCACCAAAGTTTGCTTCCTTTAACCTGACACATCTATGCTGACTCTGAGTCTGAGTCTTTTAACCCACCCTCTGCTCCCCAAACCTCCACCAGGACGTCTCACAATACATAATCCGTTCGGATGATTTACAGTACAGCGGAGGGACTCTTCCGCCCAGGCTTCAGCGGTGCTGCTGTCACAGCGGGAGGATGAACAACCAAGGATGTAGCTCTTTATTTAAAAAACCAAGAGGCCGGACAAGAATTATACAATGCATCTACGTGGTGGGCTTCATGGTGAGTGGATAACTGAGGTGTGAAAGTGCTGCAATGAGCAGAATGCGAGGAGTAATATGGTGCATGCTTGCTTTCATAACTCAATGGGCTTATACAAAAATACACACTTTAACCATGGTTAAGTATTAATGTGATTTTTCATGACCTTAACTTTTCTTTGAAAACACAAGAACAGTTTTGAAGTATGCAGTAGTTACAACATGTTGCCAAATGAAGCTAACTTTTGCACCGAACCTTATATGAGGTAGTACAGGTAACAGGGATTTGAGTTTGCGCTTGTTATCCATCCTTGTTGTGAAAATGAAGTCACGTTTTATATGGTGCAGTTAAATTTTTATCAGCAGTGAAATGAAAAAGGTGTGTGAGTGACATACATAGGTTTAAAGTGCAGGTTGTTGTGACACCTACAAGTGGTTGCACTTCAACTCATCCCTGTCAGATAAATATGCTGCAAAGAGGACTGTGCTGTCAGGACTTTGGGTTTTAGCATAACAATTTAAATAGATTTAACTCTTACAATTTTTTTTCCAAAAACAACATATTTCAACCGTTAAAGTTACAATAGCTACATTATAACACAGAGCCTACTGGAAAACAGGGACGGTAAATTGTAATTCAACCGTAAGTTGAGGAACTAGTGTAATGGTGGTCTATGAAGTGCTGTGTGACTCAAATCAAGTGTTAGTCAAGAGCTGCTTTGATCTCAGGATGCAGAAAAACAGGAATAACTGCATCTGTCTACAAAAAAAGATGCAGCTACTGGTCCCTTATTTCAAAAGCCTCCTTACTGAAAGGGCACTGAAGGCATTATAGAAAAAAAAAAATTAGCCTAGTTTTCATCCACGTCTTTGTTTTCTGCAGGACTTGTTTGGGGTGAGCATGATCATCCCTCTGCTGAGCCATCATGTGAAAGCTCTCGGAGCAAGTCCCACCGTGGCTGGTATAGTAGGTAAGCTATCTACTTTGTACAAAGTAAATATTTAAGTTGCATCATGTTATGTCCCTTAGTGTCAACCTTTAGAACGCAGATGAATCAGACAAGATATCAGATTTTGAAGATCCAAACTACAGACAACATCTCCAGAAAGAAAGTCACACATAAGCTCTGAGCCTCATGTAGATATCTGATCTTAAATGTGTTGCAGGATCTACATATGGGATCTTACAGCTCTTCTCCAGCACAATAGTTGTAAGTATTGACTTCTTCTTTCTGTGTCGAACCAGCCTCTTGCTCTCGGTTAGGGCATTCCTACAATGCTTGCATTCCAAGTCATCTCTGGTATCTCGTGAAAACAATAAACTCTGGCTGTTTAAGGTTGCACATTTCATTCAGCATCTAGACATGTACACACACCAGTTTCTCCAAGCTTTCTGCATGCACACACACACACAGATCACCATTGATTCAGCCTGTGACTCCCTGGACATGTTAATGAGTCACTTTGATTTGAAGGAAAATCAAACTTTTTAAATTCAAACTTTGTCCAAATGTGAAGGAATGTCTCAAAATACACACTACTCCACCAGAAGAATCTGAGGCGAGATTCTCTGCTTTCCATGCTCTTCTCTTTATCAACCAATGCTGATGAAATTGGTTAAATTCTCAGAGGTCATGGGACAAATTAAACTGATAAAGAGTCGACTGTTGGTGCCTGCATGATCCTGAAAAACGTTTGGATACGTGAACAGCTGCGTCTCTGTGAAAATTCGAGCACGGCAAACTCAATTGGTCCTAATTTTGTTATTATATCAGTGTGTGTGTGTGTGTGTGTGTGTGTGTGTGTGTGTGTGTGTGTGTGTGTGTGTGTGTGTGTGTGTTTGCACCACAGAATGAAAAAAGGCAGAGTGATAATCTGATAAAGTCTTGAGTTAAGAGAAAACCAGGGTTTTCTGCTTCAAGGATTGTAAAAAAGATGCTTCCATTTGTTGGATTTTTAATCTTAACAAATTTTAGTTCAGTTGAATTGAAGGAATCATTGACCTTCATCTGAAAGAATAAGAATAAGAAAAGACTTTCTCTGTGTGTGATTGTCAGGGCAGCTGGAGTGACGTGGTGGGACGGAGGTACTCTTTGCTCACCTGTCTGCTGCTGAGCGCTTTCGGCTACTGCCTGCTGGGGATGTCCAGCAGCATCGCTTTGTTTGTCTTGGCGAGGATACCTGTGGGTGAGTTCAAGTCAGGCGTTCAATATTTTCTATTTCCAGTTTCTAGATGCAGAATCAAACTGAAAAAAGACAGACTACTAAACTGAAACATTTATGCAAAGCTGAAATTTGAAAGCTGATTTTAACCTGTCATTTGGATAAAGATACATTTGGCTTTTTATTCTCACAAATCAACATTTCTCTGCCTCAGGGTTGTTCAAGCACTCCTTGTCCATCTGCAGAGCTCTGCTGTCTGACCTGGTGTCTGACTCAGAGCGCCCCCTGGTGATGGGGCACTTCAACGCAGCCTCCAGTGTGGGCTTCATCCTCGGTCCTGTTGTTGGAGGCTACCTCACGGAGCATGAAGGGGGCTTTTACACCTCCTCTTTCACATGTGCAGCCATCTTTCTTATTAATGCTGGTGGGTAAAAAGAACAGATAAAAGAACAGATGAGACGAAATTTATATATCTAAAGTTGTGTGTTTGTTTTCCAGGGCTGGTGTGGATGCTGCCGTGGAGCGATGCACTTGTTCATCTTAATGACAACAACTCAAGCAAAGACTGTCACGACAGCAACTGCAGGAAGTCGGTTCAAAATGGTACTCATGCCCATAAAGAGGACTCAGCAGAGACTGAACCAGGATCCAAAGCTCCAGGGAGGTCTAGAGGTGCTCTCAGCTGGAGGGACGTGTCTTTGCTCCAGCCTGCCTGGCAGCAGCTCTCCTCCGTCTGCTCAAAGATCCACACGGTGGCCTACTCCGACATGTGGGACCTCTTCCTGGTGCGTCTCCTGATGGCTGTAGCGATCATGCTTTACTACAGTAACTTCTCTCTGGCCATGGAGGAGCGTTTCTCTCTCAGACCCAAGGTGACAGGTTATCTCATCAGCTACAGCAGCACCTTAGGGGCCTTGGCTGGATTCCTGGTGGGTCCTGTCACCAAGCTGTACGGGAACATGCCCACTCTGCTGCTTCACTCCACTGTCCTCACCACCTCGCTCATCTTCCTGTACGCTTCTGCTCCCAGCGTGTGGCAGGTGGTGCTCACCTCCACCTTCTTCGCCATCTCCACCACGATTGGACGGACTTGCGTCACAGACCTGGAGCTGCGAAGAGGAGGGGTGCACGCCAGCGGGACTCTGATCGGAGCTGGGCAGTCGGTCACAGCGGTTGGTCGGGTCCTGGCTCCTCTTCTGTCTGGTCTGGCTCAGGAGTTCAGCCCCTGTGGACCCCCTAGTCTTGGAGTGGTGTTAGGTCTTGTAGCTGTAGGCTTACTGCTCATCAGGATCCCGAAGTGGGACGTAAGGGGGATGACGAAAGCCGGCAAACTTAAAAAATCCAACTAATGAATGTAGGTATGGGATCTTCCAGAAAAAGAAGTGCTCTTATTTTGAAGGGGCAAGACTGGTGGTGGGATTTCCTGCTCAAATGCTTCTGAGGATGTGATGACATCATAGGGTCAAAATGGCTCTTCATCACCAGCATTACAGCCTTTCTCTTGGGGAGAGAAGACAAGGCCATGGTAGAATTGTGCTTCCTGAGGTCTGACGGGCTTTTAACGACGCACACTTTAACTCCTAATGTATTTCTTTAACCACTACATCGCCCTAAGTCTGAAGGTAGCTAGGTGTTCATCGGACTTTCCTGCTGTCTGAAGGTAGATCACACTGGTTTTTAGAGTAGCCAGGCTGGCTACTACTGATCAAACACATTTTACCTCGAATGGTTTTTTTTTTAATGCAGTGTCAGAAATGGATCCTAACTCCCCACTGAGGTGTCAAAGTCCAATAAACGTAAGGATTTGTTTTGACTGTGGTTTAAAGCTCTTGTGAGGATTACATCACCAACTAAAAACTCCTCACAGGGACTTTAAGTAGATTTTTAGGAGACTTTTTTAAAACTCCATGCTGAGAATAACTGCTGTTACAGAATAAATAACACGTAATGTAAAAAATCAAGCAGAAAACACAAGAATAAACCTTTTCTATTTGACTCTGTTAAGATTTTTGTGCTATATTAAGCTCTACACTGCAAAAAAATGAAATCTAATTAAATTTGTCTGTCTTATTTGTAGTAAGAGGATCCCATGAGACTTATTATGAGCCACATTCACCTGACAAGTACGGGGAAATATCTTATTTTAAGATATTAAAAGAGAAAAGTGACACCTGAGTTAAAGAGTAAAAAATCTATCAGTAGGTTGAGAAAAACTAGCGTGTTAAACTTCTTGTATTAAGACACTCTAATAAAAGAGTGACAAGCCAGTTTTTCTCGCAAGGGTTCAAAAAGTTTCATAACAGCATAGAAAATTTATTACACATTCTGGAATAACAAAAAAAACAAGGTCTGATTCGTGAGCACGATCAGAGAAACTAACAAGGCCTCAGTTCATCCTGAGAGATTTCTGCACAGCAAAAGATCCTCCTGTTGAACTGATGTGTGTGATAAAATTTTACTCACTCATGACGTACAAAAAATAACATTCACATGGAAGGAAACAAAATACCTACTCAAAACATGACAGTTTAAATTAAACTGGAGTAAAAAACCTACTGGATTTAAAGGATCTAAAAACATCTACACATAAAATGTGTGAAACTCCTTCTCCATCGTCCATTTTGGCTCATTTTGGAGGCTTTTCACCTCTACAGAGAAATGTTTGGAGCTTGAGAATCTGAATTTCAGTCTTTCGCAGTCCAGCTGCTCTAAAAAAACGTGAGTTCATCTCTTCGGGTTCCACTGCGGCCTCCTGAGCAGAGGGTTCCTCGTCGTGTTGTCTCTGGGCTCAGCAGCCCATACTGGAGGAGGCGGCGTAGGCTCCTGCTGCTCCTCTCCTGCTTCATGATGACTGTTCCTCAAGTTATCCGCCGAGTCCTGGTCTTCATTCTCCAGAGGGCGGCGAGGAGCAGGGACTTGGGAGTCACTGGAGTGGGAGTTTATCCTGGGGATGCTGCGCCCCATTCGTCCTCGCTCGTCTCCTGGGTTCTCGTCCAGGATGCTGATGGAGGGCGCCTCCTGCAGGGTGTCGAGTCTGTGCAGAGGCATCATGGCTCTGGAGGAGGAGCGGGACGGCTGGCTGAACCGGGAGCGTTTGGCGGGGTAGGCTATCTCTGACATGGTTTCCTGATCATCTGGAGGGAAAAAGTGACAAATACACCCATTGACTATGCTTCATATAATATTTTAAGGATATTTCTTCACTTCTATAACCACTTTTATTTTGAATTTCTTGTTTTATATATCTACTTTCTATTAGTTATCTAATGTTTGTCCACTGTAAGAATTAATATGCTGAAAAAGTCAAAAGCTGCCATAAAAGCAAACACTTAAACCTTTTGTTTTGGATCGTTTTCTAACTTTGAATTTTAAAAAGTTGAAAATTAAAAAAAATTTAACTAAAAGAATAATAATTAAGAAGCTTACCTGTAAAGCTCATCCTCCCAGGAGGAAACCTTGAGTCCAGACTTTTCCCCGCAGGAAGGGAAAAGTATTTTTGGGATTTGGGAACCGCCTTTGTGAGAAAAAAGTTAAAAACAAAACAGGAGAATAAGTTTGGAGGAAATATTGAGACCAAAAATAGAGAATGATGAACACATGACAACTTTTTTCTTCTTACTGAAGTCTGAAAACTTCCAGGTCGGAGGCTGCGACGGATGCTGGCGTGGCGTCGGATCAGGATCTCTTTCGTGTGTGTGTCATTGGGAAGTTTGTTCTTATTTGTGTACGCCATCGTCTGGTTAGAAAACACAAAGACGTTGAACAGTCAGGGATCAGGTTTCCCCATTTTTCGGACATAAAGTCTGTCTGCAAGCCGTCATAATGCCCTGCCCCCCAACACCCCCTGACTGTGCAGACAACAAAAGGCAGAGACAATTAAACAGTTCAGATTCTGCGAGAGGGGGAAGCATTCTTTAAAGCTCAGATTACTCAAAGTAAACCAGCCACACCTGTTTGAGCAGCAAGGGTCAGCGTCTCCGTTGAGACACGTGAGCTGTGACAGTGAACACATCACCGTCGACATGCTGGGAGTTCTTTCTGTCCTGCTGCTTTGAGCTCAGGCTGACTGAGACACTTTTAAAGAGAGTGGCTCTCTATGTTTGTCCACACATCAAAGTGACTCTGGCCATTTGAATGCTGATGTCATTTCACTAATGGAAAAATACTGCCAGCCTCAGCCTGTGGGTATGCAAAACAGCGCTTAGAGTCCCAGAGGCTGGAGTAACATCAGTGTGTGTGAGGAGAGCGGTGTAGAAACTCCATGTTTTACTTTAACCAGGCACAAAACAAACAGATCCCATCACTCAGAGTTGAAGGAGAAGATGTGCAAAATGGAGGAGTGTTCAAACTGCAGTTCCTCAGGTGTCCACCAGAGGCTAGCTGCAGTAGCACCAGAAACCACACACACACAACTCTTAAAAGTAGTTACTATAATGCTACAGTTCTCCTGTAGTATTACTGAGTCTCTTACCCGCTGTCTGATCTTGTACATGTTTTTAGACAGGATGTCATGCATGTTCCTCAGATCCGCAGCCATGAACTTCTTCTTTGGTCTAGCAGAATTTTTCTTCTCCTCGCTGTGAGACAAATTCAAAACAGACAATAAGACACAAGAAGTCCAACTTTGTAGTAGTTAAAAAAAAAAAAAACTTTGGTGGTTAGAAATAGAGGATACACACTATAGAGAGACGATGGACGGAGCAGCACTGATGTCTCCAGACACCGTGTCCAGGATCTCCATGGCGTTCTGCAGCTCCAGCTTCTTGTACAGAGCCACGATGCTGGACTCGGCTCTGCTGTCCCGGATCAGGATCCTTCGCAGGATTCGATTGTTGAACTTCATGAATCTGAAATAAGGACAACAATTAATTAACGAAGCTTTATCAGAAAACACAGCAACATGTTTGTGCAGGTGGGCTGATTCTCTCTCTTCACTCTTTAACTTCTGATTTTATTCACTTTTGTCATTCATTACAGGATCAAAGTTCTTCTATTAGCGGGCACTTTCTTTCTCTGCTGATATTTCTCTTCAATATGGTGTATTTCAGCAGCAGCTTCAGCATCACATGCTCTTTTTATTCAGCAGCTTGTTTGGACTTGTAAAATTTCAGATTAAAATCTACATTGTGAGACTTGAGGAACCCGTCTAACGAGGTCAAGAACAACAGTTTATGTTTGGTTGCCTGAATCCAGTCTGAGGATAAAGGAAAGAAATGAGGAATATAAGGAACAGGTAAAAGAGCTTCCAACTTTCCTGCAGCAACAAACAATAGCATCAAGAAACAAAACCCCATAGAAGGAAACAGAAAGCAGGTCAACTAAAACTTCATCCCAGCTACAGATTATCTTTGTTAAAACTTCAGGATATGAGTGTGTTGTGTTTTAGGGCTGGATAAATGTTTTTAATCGTACTTGTCTTTCCAGTAGAAATGGCTCCACTGTCCACACAGGTCCTCGATCCCAGCAATGGTGTGCTCCATGAGCTGAAAGCAAACCCACACCTGTTAGTCCTGTGTGCTGTGAAAACAAGCAACAACAATAACAACCAAAGAGCCAGAGAGCGGCTCACCCTGCAGTGAATCTCTGCATTGATGGTGCCCAGATTTCGGTTTGTTTTGCGGACGTTGATGAACTCGATCAGAGGTCGGATGCTGATGCCCTGAGGAGGAGAAAAAGAGTTACCACAGGTAGAACAGACAGTAACCAACTTCAACTGCTCTGACTGCAGATTAATCGTGTTTCATGAGTTAATGTTTTGACAATCTCTTACCTGGAGAAAGACAGTGAAGAGGATGATAGCAATGGTGGCAGTGATGAAGAGCTGCTTGCGTCCGATGTTGTCAGGAAGAGTGAAGGCCAAGGCAAAGGAGATTGCACCTCGCAGGCCACCATAAGCCAGACCAAATTGATCTTTCATGTTAAAGGGGATGGTGCGGAAGGGGTTAATGATCTGCGTCAGCACCAGGACACCTGAGAGGAAGAAGTGAAATAACATAATGCCTTTGTTTTTTTTGCAGAGGCAGTTAAGGTTTAAACTTTGACGATGAGGATGACAATTTTAGACTATGGTAAGGGCATGTGTGTAACTTCACTCTCTGCTTACCCAGACCTCTCCACACGAAAGCAAACAGCAGCGTGAACAGGATGTAGCCCCAGTTCCACTCATGCTCTGTTGTGATGGTGACAACCCCGAGGAAGAAGAAGATGAGGGTCTCGGAGATGGAGCCCAGCATCTTGACGACGTGGCGGATGGTCGTGCAGGAACGCTGGGAGACGTTTTCCTCCACGTAGTACTTCATGGTGAGAGCACAGGTCACAATGCTGCAGAGAAAACACACCTGTTCGTGAATTATGCTCTTGCATCTTCATTAAGAGATCTGAACTCAGATAATTGGTCTAATCTACTCACGCCATGATGGATGAGATGGCGAACAGCTCAGCCACCAGATACGCCAGATAGCTGTACATGAATATGAAGAGCGGCTCGATTTCCCGCACCTTGGAGGTGAACCTGGTGGTGAAAGCAGCCACAAAACCAAACAGGATGCCAAAGCCCATCCCGCCGAGCCCGACCACGAAGAACCTGGCCACCCCGAGGAAAACATCCACGGGCTCCACCACGGGCATCTCTGCCACAAAGTTGAACATGTTGTACAACACCTGCAGAAACACACACATAATACACAGGTGAGAGCATGATAGAGGAGGGTCTCTTTGCATGTGTCCGGTTAGAGGTCATGTTTGGGGTCAGGGGCTGCAGCCTCTGTGGACACGAGCAGAGATAAAAGTGATTGATTGAAATGTTTGCTGACTGATAATCTCATTTCACAGACGACACTAATGATGGTCTGCTTTTTGGGAATGACATCTCAAAACACAAACTAAACACATTTCCTACACCGGGGAAACATCAGGGATGTTTAGACTTTAAGCAAATATCACATCTTGGGTGCTCTCTGTATCTCTGTCTGCACGGAGCACACCTGGGATTCCCCGGTCTTCTGGGTAAATGTTTGTCTTCACTTTCTGAGTCAGCTCGGCTTCTGTGTAGCAAACAAAGGGGTCAGCTCCACACTAAAGCTCAGAGCTGCTTTATAGAGGAGGATGGGTGTGTTTGGGAGGGGAGAATAGGAGCTCTGGTTTATTTCAGATGAGTTTCAGGTGATGTGTTTTTGTTTTCCGTGTGTGTGAACTCCTCCCGCTGTACAACCAAATGAAACTGTGACCTCAGAAACAGGTTTTGCAGCATCAGAGCAAACAAAGCTGCACAGTTTAGATCCGTTTTAACAACATTCCCTCACTTCTTCTTCTTTTTTCCTGGGCGGGTTATCGTTTCAAAGATCTCACCAGAGATCAACTATTTCCCTGTGACACTTTACATCCTCATGTACGCACTTTAACCCACAAAGAAAAATATGTACGGTATCTGATGAAACCTGAGCTGAGCCATCAGAGACAGGAGAAAAGAATCAGTGGCTCATATTAAGGCAGCCCAGAAATTAACTGCTTTGGTCTTTTTAGGTGATGTGGAAAAGTTTCATCCTGCAGTCAATGAACTGATCTGATGTGGGATCTTATTGGTGGTTTTCCGGGTTGTAAAAAGAGGCATTAATGTTAGCTAATTAAGCTAAAAACACAAAGGAGCTTTAACATTCTGATGGCAGATTTTTTTGAGTACAGATCCTGAAACTTTCTTGGAAAAACATGCATGTTTGTGCATCTGATTTGGAAAGCAAAATCAGATCCACAAACATGGTGCATGGATCTCACTCCTAAGTTTACTTTGGATGCTGCAAGATGACAATTTGCACCATTAACAGTTGCATCATTTTCCCAATCAACATTTGTTTTCCATCTGCACATGCACACAGCTTTTCCAGGCAGTTTACTGTCATCAAAATATCCCACACAATGCTTTCAACAATGCCACAGAACAGTGAAGTTGCACCATGTTGTCAAAACAAGCAGCAGCCTGGAGGTATCCAAAGCAGGTGACGTGTTGCTGCAGGTTTTAGTTCAGAGTAAAGGCCACTCTGCACAGAGTTAACCCCAAAATCTTCCTCTGAACTGCTAAAACTATTCACACTTTGTTTCTGCATCATCCTACTCACCACAGTGACAGCATCATTGAAGAGACATTCCCCAAACACCACGATGTAGAGCTGCTCGTTCACAGAGACATCCTCAAACACGCTCAGCACGGCCACAGGGTCCACAGCTGAGATGATGGTGGCAAACAGCAGGTTCTCCTGGAGGTTGATGTCCTGAACGCCAAATGCTTCAATCTGACAGATGGCAAACAGAGACATGCCAATGCCAATGCTGTTCCAGAGAGTCCCCACCACTGCAAACCAAAGCACCTGCAGGGAAAACAGACGGAAAATGTTGAGCTTTCTGCAGGGGGGAAACAAGTTGAACCTGTTTGAGAGGAAGTTTTGAAACTAACCGTGCCGATGTTCTCAAAGAAAGGCTGGGTGGGCATGAAATAGCCTGAATCCAGGACAATTGGAGGGAGCATGTAGAGGAAGAAGACATGGCTTGAGAGCACTGCAGGCGGTTCCTCATGGACGGAGTGCATGATGCCTCCAACTATCAGACCAATGGTGATGAGAAGGCACGACTCAGGCACCCAGATGGTGATCTTATGATACACATGGAAACCTGCAACAGGAAGATTTCACTTCAGAAGAAAAGAAACACTCTCTCACCTGCATCCTCTGTGACAGATCCCATATCAGCACAGTTTCAACATCTGTTTGTTACTCACCGATCTTTGCAAAAGAAGCCAGCAGAATCCAGAGGGTGATCTCAAAAGGTATCTGGATCCTCGGGTAATCCATGGTAAACACAGGTAGGTTGTCTTTACCTGTTTCTGGAAAGGCTTGAGGAACATCAGGCTTAATGGCAGGCACAATGGTGACTCCACTGGTTGCTGGTTTGGGTGGAATTTCTCCTCCAGAGCCATAAAAGAGGCCAAGAAATGTACAAAGGAGGAGGACTCCTGTAAGTCTGGTATTCCTTAAATTCATTGTGCACAAAAGCCGAACACTCTACCAGAGAAATCAAAATAGAGGGAAGTAGTAATCCAACTTCACAGATCAAAAGAAAAAAAAAGAAAAACTCAATATGGATGAGAAATAGACGAGCCTCTTCCTTAATTCTCTCGTGTGTTTTTATTCCATCTTCACAGTTTTTTTCCGGCAGCAGCTTCTTGATGTTTTCCCCTGGTTGAAAAGTTATGTGATCCGGATGAGTCTCCTTCGAAAGTGAAGGACTACACACCTGTGCTTCACCTCCGGCGCGTCCATGAGTTCCGATACAGACAGGGCGCGGTCACGAGCGCTGCTCTGATTGGCTGTTACCTGCAAACACATCTTAAGGGTGGGACGTAAAAGTGTCCCTATGGGACATTCAGGGCCCACTTTGTGGTTTCGATGACGCCAGTTTTCACCCATTTTTCTTTGGAGGCGTTATGGATAACCCGTTTTGGTACCTAAAGAGTGAAAAAACGCCAAACAAAGCATGAAAAAAAATTAAAATGTGACATTTTAAGAAGTCTGCAAAAGTTTTTTGTGTTTTTTTTTTCCCCTAGTAAAGTGGGTCGCGACTATTCATAGCTCATCAACCGGCCTACAATTATAATTTTCTTGCCTCTAATAATCAAATTTATGTGTGAAATTGAATTCATAAGCTTTGCATATGTATAAACATATTTTTATCCTTTCCTCGTTTTTTTTCCAATGTGCATTATGAACTGTGTGTTGACCATTAGCACTCTCTTCGGATGCAGGAGGTACTGCATCCAAAAGAGGAATTACGTCTCGATGTGTCAGAGGGAGCCAGGGCGAGTCTTGACTGCAGACATCGTCGAGTATGGAAGCAGGATGCGCATCAACATGAACAGAAACCTTCACATTTCTCTTAAAGGTATGAAATTGTTGTATTTCGCTTGTTTTTCCTCATTTGTCATGTCATGTGTCATGTAAACAGGGCGTGTGTTCGGATGCAACCCCTCAAATGAGACCAGCATCTCATAGTGGGATCAGAATACTCGTATGTACCGCCCTTAGCAAGGACTCATGCGCGTATTTATGTGTTTAATTTTAATACATAACGTGTTTTAATGGAGCTGATCGGGTTGAACATCCTGCAGCATCATGCAGCAGCATCACTGAATGAGCATCAGCAGATATCATGACGCAATATTTGTTATTGTCCGTGTGACAGTGGAAAAAATAGCATCCACACTGTGTACATCACAACATATTTACAATATGTTGCCATAAATAGATACACAGCTTTAGCTTTTGTGTGTTCCTGTGTTTTTACCCCTTGATTCCAGCTTTGTAAACAGGCTGGATGACACCCAATTTCGTGCAGGTTCAGGGCAGTGTTGGTTCAGGATTATGGAGAATATTGTTCAACATTTGTGTTTTTTTCCCCCCTCTTTTATCTTTTAGACCTATTACAACTAAAATCTGTTGTAATGCTCATGAGAAACGTGTCACGCCATGCTCTGGCCACGCAGATGCTCCCAACAGAGCGTGAAAGATTGGATCTGTTGAATCATTGTTTTCACTTTAAGGGACTAAAATGTGCTGGTTCACCCCAGGGTGTCTAATTGTTCAATAACTGCTTCTGTATGTGTAAAGGTTTTCATACAAATGTGAAGAAAAATGAAAGAAGATTAAAAAGACACAAGGCTACCACTCAGTATTTTTATGTGTAGCATCATTTTGATGTGATACAGTAGGCAGGCTATGATACCACACAGTATTATAATACAGTACAATACCATATGATGTGATATGGTATTACTCTCCAAGACAAGACGTTACACCATATTTTATAAAACATCACCACATGATTGTCCAGTTTGTTACATTTTGATATGACAATTTGTAATACAACACTGTACGACAAGATACTTAATGATATGATGCTTTACTTTATGATACTATACTACATAAAATCATATGATACAATATGATCCAATAATCTATGCTTTAGTACTTCACAGTATACTTAAGATACAATTTTATGATTTACAACAAAACTTAACAATACTTTACAGAACAGTAATTTACAGTACAATACTTCACAGTATGATGTGACAAGACACATTAGATATGATACTGAATGATACAATGCTTAATGATATTTTTCAGTACAATATCTTACAATACTATTCTTTAAGGTACTTAACTTAAACTGATATTTACATTGGGATACTCAACATAGCAATACTTCACGACATAATACCATATTTTACATTACAATATTTTACGATACGATACCATACTTAACCTTGTGACGCTTCAAATAGCAATACAATATGATATTGTCAGATATGACACTTAAAACTGTGGTATTTTCAGATACAATATGACAGAACAATACTTGATGATACTTCACTTTGCAATATGATACAATACTTAACATCAACATACACATTATATGATACTTTTAGATACAATGCTTTACAAAACAATACTTAATGATACAAAACAATACTTTGAGATACCATATTTAACCTTTATTTAACCAGATAAATGACCCATTGAGATCAACATCTCTTTTACAAGGGCGACCCTTATGATACCATATAATATTGTCAAATATGATACACCTGATATTTAGGGAAAATTTTCTTGGGCTTTGGTGTTTTACACACTTGTTTCCCCTATTAGTGCAGAAATATTAGCACGAGTTAATGTTAATGAGCAACCTTTTTTTGTAGGAGTAGATTTTCTTACTATAGGAAACAACAGCTCTGCATTTTCTCCTCCTCTATAATCGAATCAGATCAGAAAGCAGTTACTTTGGATGGAGTCAGCCGTCCACGTGTCCATGGTTACTGCATCAAGTTAAGGATTGTGAATTAGACTCGAGGGACGTCAGATCTGAGCTGCTCAGCTCTGGACTGAATCAGGATCAATACACTGAAACTGAGAGGATCAGCGAGGTTGTATAGACGCACTGGAAAGATCTGGGGAAAGGGTTGATGACGGAGCAGGAAATAAAGATATGAGATGTGAGATTAAACACTGTGAGGAGGTGGTGATTTAAGAGAAAAGACGTGTGGGAGCAAAACTCTGCAGTGCAGCCGGTAGTGACAGCATCTGCAGGGGGCCAGCTGTGTGCTGGCAGCCAGCCGGACTAACTGGGTCATTTTAGCTTCCAGACCTCCCCAGAGGACCATGTGCACAAGGATCACCTGAATCTTCACAAACAGCTTGGATTCCTAACAGCATCAGACTGTTTGTGTTCATCACTTAAATCCATAAAACTACTGAAACAACTCACTGCACGACCAGCTTTGCCTCACAGCTGCAGACTGCTGATGTGAAGAGGCTTAAGAGCCATAACAGCTGGACTCCCTACAAGTGCTAATCATCATTAATGAACTAAACAACAAATCGCTTTATGGATCTGCTTTTTGTTCACAAAGTTAATCCACTGTGTTTGAAATCAGATAATGGTTTAAATCCTTTTTCTGAGGCTACAGAAGCAGCATAGTGAGGATTTAACAACCATCAAGTTGTTTCTAATCAGAACTTCACCCTCTGATAAACGTGTTAATCGATGAATTGTCTCAGCAGTATTTCTTTCCCCTTGGAGCGTGTTGCCTCAGACAGATGCAGTGGTGATGATGGTGATGATCATGGCTCCCTGTGGCTCTGCATTAGATCCGCTGAGTGTTTCAAAGAGCTCCATGCTGTGCCCCTGGATGTGTAGACTACAGCACGTTATAGACAGCTCCCACTGACAACAACGCCCTCGCAACTTAATGAGGCAAAGCTTAACGCCGTAATGTCACATTTTGGATTTCCTCTGTGTCACTGTGATGATTTTTTTTGTCACGTGTGTGTGTGTTTTCTGAGTTATCGTACATTTGGGGGACACGGAGAGGAGTTATTTTCAGTGAGAAGCTTGTGTACAGGGGACCTAAGCTCTGCCTCTAAATGCATCAACTAAAAAAAATTAAAGAGGGGGTATTGTGCTACTTGTTAGCTTTTTTACGGAGCCTTTGGTGCCTCTTTATTATTTATATACATTTTTTAAAGCTAATAAAATCTCCATTTTTCTCTTACTGGTGTTTTAAAGAACCCCTGTCTATAAGGCTTCACTTAATCTGCTGCCCCTTTAAGGCTTCCTGCTCCACAATCCTCCTACTCTGTGATTGGCCAATCCTCTAGAGGCCTGTCAGGGGTGAGAGCTATGTGCTGACTTCGGTGTTTGCCCCTCAAAAGTGTCTCATGCAGATCTCGTAGAAGTTGAAAATCTGCACTTGTTTAGTATGAACGTCCAGCGTTATTGTTTTATATTGGAAAGATTTAATACCCCCTCTTTAACGTAAGCATGCATGCACGTGTGTGTCACTTAAAGAGCGTATTCACTTACAAGTGGCGTATGACGTCAAAACTGATTCACGTATAAAAATAGACCTCTATTGCAGAAGTCTGAACACATGAATGCACAGCACTCAGAGTATCAACGTACAGCTACACACACTCACACAGGATGTACACAAACCTACAGTTACAGACACATCCTTAGATTAGTCATATGCTCACTTTCTCCTCCCTTCAACCTTTACATTTCCTTCCTTTCACCTTTTCATGTGTCTATTTCTATCCCGACAGCCTCTCTCCGTTAATCATATTTGTGCTTTGAATCAACGCACTGACAGCTTGCTCGATCTGTCTCCTCCATGAATCCACTACATGCCACACTTGGCACGGCCGCCGCTTCCTGCCCTCTCACTGTTGCACAGAATTTTGGCAGCTGCAGAGTAAGCATGGTAACAACATGAGCAGCCCAACACAAGCAATCCAGACGTCATTTTTTGTCCTTCTGTCCTCCTTTTGAAAAGTATTCTCAGCTGTCTCTGTGCGTCTATATTTGATGTTAAGGATTAGTCAATGATAAAGAAAACAGGGAGAAAGTAAAAAAAGCAACAGATTCAATCTGCTAGTGTTTCACATCCTGCAGCTGTGTGAAAAGTCACACTTCTCTGAATGTTTGCACTGACTTTATTAACACCTTTTTAAAGGAAAGAAGAGAAGCACTGTGAGACACTACAAATCCTCTTATAGGGATACTTCTATGAGTGATTCATTGCTTCAACGCTGTGTATTCACGGCTGAATGCTGCGATTACACGCAGGTTTTTGAGCTTAGCTGCCGCAGAATATGAGGAATAAAAAGATGATCACTTTGTTGTTCTCTTCTCTTTCTCTCAGCTTCCTCTCTGACAAACGTCTGACTGCTCCTGGATCAAACACTCCTGATAAAGCAATCATCTTAGAAGAGTTTACATTCGGAGTCTGATCAACGCTTCACCGCTCAGCCCTGCCCTGAAGTCACCATGTCCGGGAAGGAGCGCAGCCCCCGCCATCGGCCTTGGTCAGTCTACCGGGCCAACACCTTTGATCTCTCGGCTGAGATGATGGGGCTGGCTCTCTCAGGTAACTAAGTAACAGCAGCTATGGTAACGCTTTTGCTTCACTGATGATGAAAAAGAAAGAGGAGAAAAACTGGGCTTCCTCTTTATCTCGCAGGAAACAGTCAGGATCCAGATGAGCCGGTGTTGGAGTTCAGCGTGGGTAAGAAGAGACAGAGACAGATGCACAGATCAAACTATGTATAATCACTGATGGTAAAAAAGATGAACAGTGGGATGAACTGTGATGCATCATGTGTCTTTCTCTCATTTTCATCCCTTGTTCAGCCTTAAATCATGAATGTGAACAACTGTAATGACCAAACTACTGTATTACAGCCCCTCCACAGTCAGGGATTAGTGCCTAGTGTACTATTAAATCCCACGGTTTGTAATCTCCTCTCCTGTTTTTATGTCACTGCAGCCTGTAGCGAGCTGGTGACTCCCTCCCTGGACCGTAAACCAACCAGCTTCGTCGCCGTCAGCTGCACCACCCCGCCTCAGGCCTTCTGGACCAAGCACGCTCAAACTGAGATCATAGAGGTACACGTGGATTCCCTCCCCCTCCCTTCTCTTCCTGCCTTCTCTGGAGATTGTTTTCATCTCCGTTTTTGTCTCTTCAGGGCACCAGTAACCCCATCTTCCTGAGCAGCATCGCCTTCTTCCAGGACTCCATGATCACTCAGCAGACTCAGGTCAAGCTGTCTGTGTACGATGTTAAAGACCGCTCACAGGGCACGGTGAGCACAAACACAAGAGTCAGACTTGTCCTTAGACTTGTCCTTAGATGTCCCCTGAGGGAGGGAGCGAAGTCTTATATGCTAAATCCATCTGTGGAAATCCTCTAAATCCTGTTTTTATGTGACAGATGTACATGCTTGGTTCGTCCATGTTTCCTGTGAAAGAGCTGCTGCAAGACAAACATCACAGGCTGCACCTGACGCTCAGGTAACACACACACATGTGAGAGACAGTCAACGCGCGTCTTACTGTATGGTGTATTTTGTCTTTGAGAGGTTTAACTCATCAGTTGTCATCGTGGATCAGGTCGGCGGAGAACGAGCGCGTGGGGAACATCACCGTCATCGCCTGGCAGATTGAGGAGAAGAGGGAGCAGAGGGCTCCTGTGGCCAGATTACAGAGAGGAGACACTGTGAACGGAAGGGTGAGTGATCTGGGAGAGCTTCAGGATGAAAATGAAAAGAGTCTGAGTCTGAATTTCTACTTCCAAATTCTACTCAACATACAGACTCAAGAGGCAGAGGACCAGATTCTGGTCTTTATGAGACAGACTGACCAAGAACTAAAGAAACACAGCTGGCCTTGTCCACACGTAGCCGGGTATTTTCAAAAACAAATATCCCCCCTCTTCATTTTTTTAAAGGGGACATATGCTGATCCCTGATTTAATACTTACATATAATATAATAAATTTGAAAACAAGACCTTTCACCCCCTGAATTTTCAAAAAATGAGATATTGTATTTTTTCTGATATCCTAGAACGAGATTTGATGCCTCTGAAAATAGGTCATTGCCAGTTGGCCGCGAGATTTTGACCTTCGTGACGACACGAGGATCCTTTCTTTTTATTGGAGTAATCTGATAAAGCAGCTCCTCTGTGATGTCAGTTAGTCACACAACCGCCACCGAGGGATTCACCCACCAAGAGCCGAGTATAAACGTATAAACTATACATGTTACAGTACTGGTTTGACTCACCACACTGAAGCGTCCTGAGATGATCTGTGTCGAGGTGGATTTTCTTCCTCCTGAGCTGCAGAACCGTCCGGGTCTGACTCGGGGTCCAATACAAAAGGACGTATCCTACACTCTGCCATTTTATTAGTGCTATCAATGCCTTACGATGAAGTTTTGGCAAACAGCAAACTCGCCCAGTCTACTCCATTCAATGTGGCCATTTTGTAAATACTGCCATGCTGCAAAAACCGCCCCCTGGCTCTACCCCCTCCGCCCCTCTGATAGAACTGACCAATCAGAGCACAAAGGGCTGTGATGTTGCGAGGTTACTGGAGGTCATTCTCGAAACGGCGCGTTTCAACAAGATCTTCAGAATGGCCTAAAATAAGGATATTGAGAACGCTATTGTGGGGCAATGAAGGAACTAAATGACTTGTACTGAGGGCAAAAATGCTTTACAGGCATCCTAGTCTGGCATAGTGAAAAGGAGAAACAAGCATGATATGTCCCCTTTAAATACTTTTGTCCACGCACAGTGGGCAAATCCACAAACAAGTGCAGCTCATGGCATGCCAAATCCATAATGGGCAGTGTTTTTTTTACAGATGTTAAACCCGGGCCAGCCAATCAGAATGAGCCCCCATCATTCAGCTGTGACGTTTGTGAACTGAAAACTCCAATTACCGGGGTCCATACGAAACCATGACACCAGAGTTTTCCAAATCTCTACTTTGGCCAGAGTTTTCTGAAAACATTGTTTTTAATGACGTATAGCTGCAGTTTTGTGATGAAGACAGGCCTAAATGCATAAAAATATGTGTGGTTTCCTAAATACCCAGCTACATGTAGACATGGCCTAAAAAGACAGAGGGTGAATCTAACACAGGTACTAGAAGAGATACGGTTGAAACCAATGAGTGCAACCAAGACAAGAGATGAAACTAAACCAGACTCACAGGAAGCAAGAACGTCAAAATAAAACAGGAAACAAATAAAATACTTTTCTGGAAGTTTTTGAACTTTAAGATGTTTTTGATGAGAGGATGGGACAGTGGATAGTGTTAGAAAGAGAGGGCGTCACATTTGTCAAAGGTCGCTGGTCAGAATCAAACCCAAACTGATGCCCTAAAATAAATAATTTGATGTGTGATATTCAAAAAGATTGCAGAACTCAAACTCTTTTTCAGCATTTGTTGTTTTTCTGTGGTGAATTTCTGTTTCTTTGTTTGTGTCAGATGGTTCTCCCTGTTGACGCCAGCCTGACTGAGTCCATGGGCATCAAATCCAAGTCCTCCTCCCTGTGTAAAGACCCTCTGCTGAAAGCTGGTGAGTGTGTCTGTTGTGACTGGAAATAAACTTCCCGGGAGTGCGACTTTAACCGCAGGTGACATCCGGACGGCTGACCGTGTAATGGTGATTCACGGCTCTGACGCGGTGTTTTGCTCCTGTTTCAGTGTTCGGGGGCGTCATGTCGAGAACGTACCGCTTCCCCACCACAGACGGGAACCACCTCCGGATCCTGGAGCAAATGGCAGAGAGTGCGCTGTCACTACACATCCCTCGACAGTTTGTGAAGCTGCTGCTGGAGGAGGACGCTGTCAGGTAAAAGACTCAGACCAGGAGGGAGCAGGGTGTTAGAAAACGGGCAGGAATGAACTACAGCTCTTCGGTACTCGAGCCTGGTTCATTTCAAGTCACATTTTATCCCTAACATTATGTAAGAATATTCAGTTTGTTACATGATAATGTTTTTTGGACCCATCCCAACCTCCCAGAGACAAACAAACACATGACTCAATCAGCGTCAGACTTGATGAGTCTGAAGTTGGCTGCAGCTCTGTGTTTCTTCACAGATTGCAAACAAGTGTTTAACCAAAGATGGATGTTGTCTTCTTGGATGCCTTCATTTTGTCTTGACCTCATTAAGCAGATATTTGTGCCAGTTTATAGGAGGAATATGCATCTTCTGGAGAGATAATATGTTTTCTTTAATCATTCTTATGTATCCTCAACATTATGTCCAAGAAATCAAAGGACGCAAACTCCCACTGTTACCGTTTGTTCAGATCGCTTCTTGTAATGTGGGTGTTTCAGACCATGATTTACAGGAAGCTGTGAGGTCATTAGGCATCAGCAGCTTGTCTTTACTGTAAATGTGTGTGTGTGTGTGTGTGTGTGTGTGTGTGTGTGTGTGTGTGTGTGTGTGTGTGTGTGTGTGTGCAGGGTGTGTGAGCTGGAGGAGCTGGGTGAGCTGTCTGCGTGCTGGGAGAACCTGCGGAGGCAGATCATCGCTCAGTACCAGACCATCATCCTCACCTACCAGGAGACCATCAGTGACCTGCATGAATACAAAGGTTACAAACACAAGCTATTCATAAAAATATCACTCTATTAACACCCTGCTGTGTCTAAAAACAAAACATTTTTCCTCTCTGTTTCCTCCCAGGTCCGTCCTTTAAGTCTAGTACCTTAAAAGCTGAGAGGAAGTTGGAGTTTATTCCAACAAACCTGCACATTCAGAGGATGAGAGTACAGGGAGAGACTGGCTATGGTCAGTATCTTTACACACACACACACAACATATATACATATATACATGTATTCAATAGACGTATTCATTCTTTTTTGTGTGCTTTTCTTTATTTTTATTTTTAGACCGGACATACGACGTTGTGACCATTGGTGCTCCTGCGGCGCATCATCAAGGCTTTAAAGGCTGTGGCCTCAGGAAAATGCTGCACAAGCTGGAAGAAGCTCGAAAACAGTGAGTAGAGAAAACTACCAAAATAATTATTTTTCCACTTATTCATGCCTGGTGATTTATCAATCTGTTTTTTTATTTCATGTAACTCAACCAGCTCTCACGGAGAGGAAAGGTGAGTTCAACGTGCTGTATCTGACACTTCTTGTTTTTTTTCCTCTCATGTTTTTTATATGACACTTATTTTTATTTCTTCTCCAGCTCTCAAAGCTCTGGCAGCTCAGGCCTTAAAGGAATGGCGTACCAGCCTCAGGATGTGGTGAAAGCAAAGGAGCTGATCGCTCAGATAAACACTCTTAAAACACAAGTGTGTTACTACACAGAGCGTCTGTCTCGAGCTGCGAAGGAGCGCTCGGCCAACGCCCTGGAGAGGACGCTGGCCATCCTGACAGAGAAGGTGAGAGAGGAGGAGCTCAGCTTTCACTGATTCCTCGACAATCTCCACGTCTTATCTCGGCTCTTATTTCCTGGATAAAACAAGGAGCTGTCCTTGTGAGCTAAAAATGTCTTCAAAGTCAGTAATAGTGGTGGAGCGTAGTCAAATAAAGGGCGAATGTAACTCTGTATGGCAGATTAAAGAGGAGACAGACAGCAGCATCAGCAAACCTCTGAGTCACAGAAACTCTGAAGCACAGAGCAGGAGGTTATTTTTGCACCACTGTTGTGCATCATGTACAGTTCTTCACGCTCTTGTCTCCTTTCCTCCTCCTGCAGACTCGTCAGCTAGTGACCGTCTGTGACTCCAAGCTCCTCTCCACAGCCATCCTCGCGCTGGCAGCCGCCCGCCCAGAAATCCCCCAGCAGAGCACCCCGTCTCCCTCCTCCTCCTCCCTCTCACCCTCCTCTCGTTCCCCGTCACGCTCCCCCTCCCGCAACCCCACCTCCCCGTCTCGCTCTGCCACCTCGCCTTCACGTCGTATCTCTCCTACGGATGTCAGTGATGGGAGCAGAAGCAAGCGCGCCTCCATGCAGGCAGAGCTGCACGAGGAGGAGTGGGTAAGGAGAGTTCATGTGCTTCATTCATTTCTTTGTTTGTGTTTTGGAAATCCTGATTATGTGAAGCTTGTGTGTGTCTGTGTGTCTGTGTGTGTGTGCAGGACAAAGTTTGGCTGAATGTGGATAAGAGTCTGGAGTGTGTAATTCAGAGGGCGAACAGTTTGCTGCAGAGAGACAAACTGCAGAGCGACAGCAGCTCAGAGGACGTTTTCGAGCTCGCCACAGAGGAGCCGAGTAACACTAAGAAAGGTACAAACACACACACACACACACACACTCTATGATGTGTTAAAAAAGTAGTATGACACTTTATCTTCCATTAACCTCTCCATCCATCCATCATCCTCATCCCTTTACCAGTCGTCTTTGAGCCTTCACATGCAGTTTATCAATTGTCGGCTCTGTCTTCTCAATATATTTACTGCTTCTTTGTGTCTTGATGATCTCAAATTAAATGGTAAAAGGTTTTTGCTCTACATATCTTTTGTTTCCTCTTATCTACAGACAGCAGCCCAGAAGTGGAAAAGGCATCCCCAGGTGAGAGCGATAAATCTTCCTTAAGACTAGATGAGGGATTAAACAGGAAAAATACTCCTCTACAGTATGAGGAAATAAACACATTCTACAAGATTATTGCACAGGATAAAAAAAGGAAACTGTAAAACAACTTTTACTTAATAATATCGAGTTTATTCTGGTGCAAACCAGATTTAAATTCATGATTAAAGCTTAAATAAAGAACCAGTTCCTGTGAATTTATCAACCTTGGTCTTTGGGGTTACTTTAAGAAAGTTTATGTTTTAAAAGGAGGAAACTAGACTTTTATTTTCATGCAAACACCCTGAAAACATTTTAAATTATCGGGGTTGAAGACAGCTGTATGCTGTGATATGAAGAGAGGAAATGGTGCACATACATGATGATGTTTTTTAAAGTTTGAGCGTGTTATTGCAGTTTACTCTATAATAAAAAGTCTCATACCTGTTACATGCATGTAACCAAGTGTGTTAACCCACCACTGTGTCCACAGTGGAGTGGAGTGAAGCCCTGTACCCACTCCTCACCACGCTGACAGACTGTGCCACTCTGATGAGCGACAAAGCCAAGAAGTCCATGGTGTTTCTGCTGATGCAGGACTGCGCCCCTACCATCGCCATGAGCCTCACCATGCAGTACCGCCGCGACGTCGTCTTCTGTCAGACGGTCAGTGCAGGCATTCTGTCTGCCATAGAAATGAGAGTTACACAGTTTGCAGAGTTAACAACATGACTGTTTGATGTGGTGCTTTCCAGCTGACGGCGCTGATTTGCGGCTTCGTCATCAAGCTGAGGAACTGTCTGTGTGACTCGGGCTTCCTCAGGCAGCTGCACACCATCGGCCTGCTGGTGCAGTATGAGAGCCTGCTCAGCACTTATGGTGAGTTGTGTGTGTAAAAAGATTGAAAGACCTAGGGTTTCCAAGAGCTTAGATTTGGCAGAAATTGTTAAACATTGTGGAATCCTGTTTATCTTCTTGTTTCCTGAAGGAGAGGAGCTGGCCATGTTGGAGGACATGAGTGTTGGTGTCATGGATCTGAGAAACGTCACCTTTAAAGTCACACAGGCCACCTCGGGTTTCAGCCCAGACATGCTGCCGGTGATCACAGGGAACAGAAACGGCTTTAACGTCAGGGTCCCGATGCCTGGAGTGATGTTTGACACGCTGCCCAGAGAGATCCAGAACGGGATGCTGCTGCGTGTGCAGCCGGTTCTCTTCAATGTGGGGATCAATGAGCAGCAGACTTTGGCAGAAAAGTGAGTCTCTGAGCCGTAGGAAAAAGCAATTGACAAAAGATAGATGAAAATACTTATTTGCAAAAATGTTAAGTTTTTAGATAAGTCCAAAAAAATCTCTAAAGTCAAAGACAATGCTTGTAAAGGTGTGTTTAAACTTGGATCTAATCCTACATCTGTGTCCAGGTTTGGAGACACGTCCCTACAAGATGTGATCAACATGGAGAGCATGACCCGCCTTAACTCCTACTATGACCAGTTCAAAGAAGTCCTGCCAGAGGATTGTGAGTTAATATACGTTTTTCTGTGGAGGAACTTGTTTCTTAACCTCAGATTTAACTCCTCCATCCTCCCCCCACCCTTTCCTCAGGCCTGCCCCGCTCTCGCAGCACCACCAGTCTGCCTGATCTGCTCAAACAGCTGAGCCAGAACGTGAACGCCAAGAAGAGCAAGAACGTGGAGGTTCTTTGGCAAGCGGCTGAGGTAGCTTCTCGTTTCTTTACAGTGTGGCTCCTAAATCCAAACCCCTCATCCCTCTCTGGGCTAATTTAACTCTTTCTGAAAATCTTGAAGGCTTGTCGCCGCCTGAACGGAGTGCGCTTCACCAGCTGTAAGAGCGCCAAGGACCGCACCGCCATGTCTTTGACTCTGGAGCAGTGTCAGATACTGCAGCAAGAGCACGCCCTCGCCCCACAGGTCTTCTACCAGGCCTTGGACTGTATGCGCAGGTCAGCAGATGACATCATACAAATATTACTACCAACTGGGGCAGATGTGATGCATAGGCCCAAATATTTCAAATCACAACAAAAGGGGCTGCAAATGTGTTCTTCATCTGAAAATTCAAAGTGAAAGACAGTTTAACAATTCAAATGGACTACTACTACTGCTACCAATGGAAATAAGATCAAATCACATGCATCACACTGCAAATACACAAACACAGGAAACTGGAAAGGGGTGCTCCTGACCAGTAGGGGGTGCCTAAGGTGCAGGAGTTTGCTAAATATATTTTGAGTGATTGTTTTTCCTCAAGGTTTTTCAGTTTTTAACAGCATGCTTTTTTAAAACAAATTATAGTTCCTTAGTTGTATTTATTGGCTTGCCACTTTTAGCAGCTTGTTTCACTTTATTGAAGTGTTTTGGACAGTTGTAGCACATTCACACTTGTTGGCACTAGCTGCACAGTCAGCCTACACTAAAAGTTTGCTAAAATTTTATGAAGAAAACTAATGAATGAATGTGTAATATACTTTTTTTCCACAGTGAGGGCTGCAGGAGAGAGAACACCATGAAGAACGTGGGATGTCGTAAATATGCCTTTAATGCTCTCCAGCTCAAAGCCTTCCCCAAACAGTACCGCCCTCCAGAGGGAACGTATGGGAAGGTTGAGACCTAAGCAGACTACAGGAACCAAAAGACTGAAGGGGATACTAATGACAGCACCACACAAAGAAAAATACCAACACAAACTGGAAAGAAACAACCCCTTTGTTTTGTGCTTAGTCACTGTTAAGATGTCCAAGTGCCAGTGCTACTGTAGATCGTTTTATAGCAGTTCCCCCACCTTATGTAGAACTCATATCACACAATCCTCGCAGCCAAACGGTATTAAAGTGGCTCTCTGTGTTGCATTAAAGCCACTGTGCAGACCACACTGTTGGCTGTTGTAGCACGAGGAAGCAAAATGAGTCACTATAAGATGTTTTCCCTTGAAATCAGATGTGTAACCACAACCTTTATAGAGACACAAGGACACGGCTGTTTGTCCTCACTGCTTGTTCAGTTTGTATATGTAGGAGGACAGCATTTATCATTTCTTTTGATTTCTTGACAGTAAAACAAAAACACTGAATACTGCCGGCCTTAAGCAACACCAGACAAATCTTTATGTCCTTTGTCTTGTGTAGCTTTGACGACTGGATCCTTTCTTTGCCTGTCGAGATGTTTCTCTGGACCTGAACTGCTCTGCTGAATAACAGCTGTCAGACTCAAAGCACTTTTTTTCTGTTTTATTTAAAGCCTGTTGTTTGTTGCCCTTCCACTGTCTCTCCATCTTCCTCTTTAGACTCACTTATAGTCCACATAATCTCACTCTCAACAACAAGCACAGACGTTTAAGAAGAACATATCTGACATGACTGTCATTTGTAACATGATGTCTCATCTAAAGTGATCTCTGAGGGGATCCTGATGCTCTGCTGGAAGCATTGATAGGCTGCAGAGATGGTGCATTCAATTCTTCAATTATTCGTACACGTTTGCAGATATTTAACACTTTTCTCCAGGTTATATGCAGCACTTTAGCCCTTCAGATTTGGGTTTCACAGCACCCAGTAGTATTATGAAGAACTCTGACATGCAACTGGATTAAAAACTTTATTAATTTAAACTGCATGTTGTTTGAAATACACTATAGCTTTATACTATTGCAACTGTATACTGTTGAGGAAATCAATGAAATGATGCATATTGCATTATTCTACCAAGCATCATCAACACGTCTTCTGTTGTCAGTGTACCAGCACTGTACTCCAGTGAACCTTACTGTACAGAACTTACAGAGACAGTGGATTTTATTTTAAAATGTTATTTTGCTTACAGGTATTTATTTATGTTGATATGGCTGCTGTTGCCAAATGCTGTTAGAGTTTTATCCATTGTTACCAAGTAAGTTATGCCCTGATCAGTTTTACATGCACAAATGTTAGATGTGAAAGTGTGGGAGACACCTGCACTCTGACTGAGGTATGAAATAAAACCAGGTGAATAAAGGTTTTTTCAATGCCAAATAAGTCTGTGTGAGCTCATTTGAAGAATAGTAGTTTGTTATATCTAGAATTTCCATAATAATTATTTCAACATTGGCATTCTCTCCTAGACAGTTTGATTAAATTTGTGTAAGGGAATGAGGAAACCCTGAGTTCGAAGTCATAATTTACTGTGCCTCCATTTTTCATACCTGCAAGGACAATCAAGAAAGTATTTTTTTTTTTTACCATATATCTCTTGTCTACAAACCAATAAAATAGTAAATATTGGTATAATTATTTGTAAAATAAGAAGGCAACGGTTATCCACTACAGGGAGTGTCTGTATTTGAGTGTTTTTTTAAAAGTATATTATGAATTATATTCAATTAAATAAATACTTATTATGTTAAATAAATTAATAATATTAATATAAAATAACATGAAAATGGGCTTTAGAATAATTTTCGTTTGATTTTGAACAGAAAAAGACTGTGAGTGGTTTTTATCAAGTATTTTATAAAATATATTGAATTAAATAAATGCTTATTCGTTTAAATAAAATAATAATCAAATAACGTGAAAATTTGCTTAAGAATAATTTTCGTTTGATTTTGAACAGAAAAAGACTGGGATATTTAGAAAATAAATAAATTGACACTCGTATCCGGTCGTTTTTCCCCGTTTCCTCCAAGTATCTGGAAGTGACGAAATCTTCGAAGATTGTCTACATACAGATGAATCACCGAGTAAAAAAATGTATGGAGGTCTCGCGCATGAGCTTATTTTGGTTTGACGTTAAGTCGGTCAGGGGTTGCCCACGAAAGCTCTGTTTTTCTTACCGAAGTACACCTGGAATGTATTCACTCACACATTAGACACTGAAACGATACTTTTCTTCGTGGAGACACGATTCAAGAAATGCTAGACTGGGCTTGTTGGCTCGTCCTGTCTTTCACGCAGCTTGTTGGGTGACCAAAAAAAATCAGAGTGAAACCTCATATTTTTTGATACGATCTTTGGGCTTGATCTTCGTGTACATGGAAGTTATTATCCGCTACTTGGCAGTGAAGTCTCGTGTTTTTGGCGGCTCTTTGACGAGGTGAGAGGACGTGATATTCTTACACATTAGTCCCAACACTGACGAGCTATTAAAAAAAAAGAAGCTGAATCACGACACAAAATCGTTTCAACTCACAAATTTTATTATCGCTATCTTGCCTGCATGTTTTTTCAGTGCCAGTGACCGCTCTGTGCACTTCAGGTGTGGCTCTCATTCATAGCTGCAAAAATAAATGAGTCTCGCAAATGTTTTTATAGATACATAAATGACACATGCATTTATAAGTATTGCTTTTAAAAATTGCTTGTCATTTTAGTACCACAATATAGTATTCATTTTCAAAGAGGAAACTGTCTCTTCAGAGCTTCCATTTGATGTTGTGGTAAAAGTCACAGACCATCAAGACTTGGATAAATATTAACTGCCCCTCCCATTCGCATATTAAATGATCTGTTCAAAGATTGCTTGTCGCTGATAGCCGGTGGTTCCAGTCAGCAAGAGGAAGCGCACCAAAAAGCAAACACTACAATTCATCCAGCTCACAGTCGCTTACAGGTTGGTGTTTTTTCATAATATAGATATGCTTGTAAATATTTCGTCGAGCTTGATAACAGGCGTTTTCTTCTTCGTGGACTTATATTTTGTTTCTCAGGCTCCATGATGAAAAAAAAGATCCTGGCAGATGTGGACTGTGGGACAGATGATGCTCAGGCCATCATGTTGGCGCTGGCTGCCCCAAACGTGGAGCTGCTGGGAATCACATGTGTGCATGGGAACACCACAGTGGAAAATGTGTGTAAGAACGCACTGAGAGTCCTGCAGGTTTGCAACAAACTCGAGGTGAGGGCAGCAAGATTGTGTCATGGATGTGTTGGCAGTAGGGCTTAGCTCTGGGTTGGAATTTAAATTAAAATTAACTGGCATCATGTGACTAGACAGAGGGTTACTGTCTTTCTGTCCACATGACTTGAGGCAGAAACTTGAGAAATTACACAACCACTAAGAGCTGTTACTATCGTGACCTTATTTGGTGTTATGCTGCTGCATTGGGGAAGGACACGGAAGTGAACATCTGACATAGCTGTTAACATGTGAAACTCCAGATTCCAGTGTTTAAAGGAGCCGACAAGCCCATCCTTGGCAACACCATCGATGCAGGACACTTCCATGGGAAGGATGGACTGGGAGATGCTCCTGACCCCAATGCTCCCGGTGTGGACCTGGTTCAGAAAGAAAGCGCTGTGTCCGCTATGATCCGTATCATCAATGAGAACCCAGGAGAGGTAAAAGATCTACCACCACTCTCTCTTTCTGTAATTTTTATTTTAAAGGTTTCTAAGTCAAAGTATGCTCCCCAGGTGTCTCTTGTTGCCACAGCACCGCTTACAAACCTGGCTCTGGCTGTGAGGATGGACCCGTCTCTACCCAGCAAACTCAAAGGAGTTTACATCATGGGAGGCAACACTGATTGTAAGTTAAAATATTAACCCAGAATCCATGAATCCAAAGTTATTGCTCTCCCTGAGCTGCATGTTTTTTTTAGTTTTATCCTCTCTGCATCTGTGAAAGTGTAGCTCACTTGGTAATGAGTGTTTTTTCTGTAATATGCTCCTTCAGCTCGAGGAAATACCACAGTGTGTGCTGAGTTTAACTTTGCTGCTGATCCAGAAGCTGCATACATTGTGCTGAAGGACTACAACTGTCCCACATACCTGGCCTGCTGGGAGTTCACCTGCCGCAGCAAGCTCTCCTGGGTACGGCCTTTTGTAACTAAGAACTGGCAATGCAAAGAATTACTGCTGCTGCCCAGTGTTGACGTTTCTCCTCCCTTTGACAGGAGTTTTGCGAAGCCTGGTTGGCGCAGGACAGTGACAAAGCTCGTTTCATGGACCGAATCTTTCGCCACAGCATGGAGGCTGCAAAGAGTGAGCGCTTCGAGAAGGAGTTTGTCAGCGGTTTAGGGTTTGTTTCCTGTGACTCGTACGCCATGGCAGCCGCTGTAGACGATGCGTTCATTCTAGAAAGCGCTGAGGAGCCTGTTAGCGTGGAGCTGGCAGGTACCCACACCCGGGGCATGATGATAGTAGATACTGCAGGGCTCATGAAGGAGCCACCAAAGAAGGCTTTCATCCTGAAGAAGGTGGATTTGAAGAGGTTCGAGCAGATGATGATGGCTGCTTTAAAGTAACACGTGAAGAAGCATGATGGTGAAACTTTTCTTCTTTGTCCATTTTTTTAAATTGTTTATACACAAGAACAAACAATAGCCATAATTTGATGTGATATGATATAGGAAATACTAAAAGTATTTTTATAACAGATCATGCAGTCCTTGTTCGTGATTTCACCATCAGGTTATTTTTTGTTCATTGTATTAAGTATTTTCTACTAAATTAAAATAAAAATTGTAACAAAGTGTTCTGTATCATTTTATTCATTATTTCTTTCACTAGAAGTTTTTCATTACAAAAAACACTCACAAAAAGCTACAGCCTTACACAGCACAAGTAAGCACATCATTTTTCATGTCAGTGGAGATTGCTCTTAAAAGTCTCTTTGTATTTCATTTTCCTTGCACATGTCCTTTAGATGCAGTTGTAAAAGTGCACATAAACTAACTAGCAAGAAACAGTCTTGAATTTAATCTATGAGCACTGTCACTCCCCTGTAGGGCAGTATTAGGGTGCTTGCTCAGTATCCTTTCCTTCCTCTGAATCTTGATCTTGTGTCCAACTGTTAGAAGAGGAAACACCAAATGTTAGTTTTGCTTCTTGTCACAGAGTCAAGAGACGAGTCAGGAAAGCGGAAGACAGGACATTTCCTTGTACCCCCAACTCTTAATTTTGCCACCACTTCTTTCTTTTACAAATGTAACTGACTTACCATCGACCTCTTGCACTCAAAGAAAGATGTTTGCAAGGCTTTGCAGTGGCCTTCCTTCAAACATTCGCTGGGTAGCTTCCCATCCTGAGAAATAATAAAAAGAAAAAACTCTCAAAACTACAGATTTCCCTCGTATATACTCTAACAGATTCCAGTCTTCTAAAACCAACTATTGTTTTTTTGTTTTGTTGCATCATCTGCCCATTCGAAGGCAGTCAGAGGACACACCTTTACAGTAGGTATAAAAATACGTTAAGGAACACATAATGGCACAAAACGTGTACCACAACGTGTCGTACTTTTTCGTATACGTACGTAAAATGACATAAGAGGCTTTATATGTTTACTTACCTTTACCACACAGTCATGCTGAAGGAGACAGGCCTTAAAGTCTTCTCTGATACCCGCGCATGCTCTGTTATCTTCTTCTTTATCCTCGTAATACTTCGGCATTTTGCAAAATCCTATAAAACGTCAATGTTACCTTGTAGAAAAGCAATAATCGACAGTTTTCTTGAATTCGCATCGATGTTATCGGTTGTTATGAGAGCTTTCGGCCATCTTTGCCAAACCAGAAGGGTAAACGGAAGCAGTTAGTAGGACAAAGGGCGAAGAAGTGCATGCTGGGAGAATTTGTAGTTTTTTCCTGAATGTGGCGTCTGGGGCCTGAAAACTTCGAAAATACGTGGGGAAAAAAGTTGGAAAACTCTACCTCTGATAAATTTTGAGCCCAGTCTGAAAATATTAACTTTGCTTTGAACCTGTTACACTTAAATC
Organism: Halichoeres trimaculatus; assembly: GCF_033239565.1. Taxonomy (NCBI): domain Eukaryota; kingdom Metazoa; phylum Chordata; class Actinopteri; order Labriformes; family Labridae; genus Halichoeres; species Halichoeres trimaculatus. The sequence goes on from NW_027437197.1 coordinate 16,210,917, forward strand.
AAACCTGGTGATGGAGATGAATGAATGATGCAAGTAGTATGAAATCACAACACGGAAAATGGCCATGACTATTAATAACAGCTTTATCATTTATTTCAAAAGATGTCCATGAAAAATGATGCCAAAAACATCAAAGACAGGCATACACACAGAAAAATGATGAAGGCACATGAACCAATGGGAGTATGAGGTCGTTTCCTGTCTACATTTGTTGTGGAGAAATCACATGACCAGTCATGCTGCTCTCATGCATTCAGTTTCTGTTTTTGGATGCAGAGTTTGGGGATGAAGCCATTCCTGTTAGTATCTCTCCCCTTTTAAAAAAATGTTTCCTTTAACTTCAAGTGTGTCTTCTCTTGTTCTCCCAGTTAAAAACAATCTGATCAAGAGGCAAAACGAATTTCTGGGCAGCTCAAAGGTTGAGAAGCCCAGATTTGACCAAAACATATTCTTCATAGTATACAACATATGACATGCAAATATTGTCCTGTTTCATACTGATTCCACCAAAAGGCACTTCACTGCCTCCTCATAAATAAGCTTACAATGATGTAAAACGAGACAGTTTCACATAAAAATAGCTTCCACTTAAAACATTGGCCACACACACACACACACAAATAGAAACCATGTGAAGTGAGGGAGAAGAGAAAGAGAGTGAGGGAGATAATGTTTGTTGCTTTTTATATATTTACAATCAGTGAAAGTACTACACAACCTCAGCCAAACCATACAACAAAAGGCGCTCTGCAGTGATCAGTAGTGGTGATGTTCTGTCCAACTGATGGAGCAGATCTGATTGGACAGAATAAATCGGTGCGTGGATTTGGAGGAATCAGCGGAATAAGCATCTACTCTGGTAAGATGAAAAGTTTAAGTACACTAGTGAAAGATGTGATGGTAACAAAAATAGTGGAAAGACAGTGCAAATCACGCCGTTTCAGATGAGTACTCAGAGATATTGTTCTTAAAATCCAATCACCCATTGGACTGTGTGTTATTTCAAAAGATTAGTAATCCAGCAATCAAAGAGTAGGAAAAGTGAAAGGGGACGGATTGGAATAGAGTTTCTGAGACTACTTCAAGGGACCGGGATGTAAGGCACATTTTCTTTTAAATTTTGACTCCTTCAACAGCAAAACCCTTCACACTTCTTCTCCTACTGTCAAGTCTAAAGCAGTGAAATTAATCGTTTTAGTCATAACATTTCATGTCAAGTGAAAAAAAATGGCACAGCTACTCGCATTGACAGAATGAACAACTTTGCAAGTAGCTGTTAAATGAAAATAAAATGTTCTTTAACGATATAGAAAAAAAAAAAACACAAACGTAAACAAGTAAAACAGCCTCTCCACTATCATAAACATCTCTCATAGAATAAAAATATATTTTACCTCTTGTACAAATTAAAGATTTATTTCAAATAAATTAAGTCACCTTCATAGATCGTCATAGCTGTAATAATATATCAATATAACAATATATTCCTTCAGGAGAATGACGCCAAGGCAATGTCTGATTGGTTTACTATAAATGGACACTGAGGTCACAGACGGCCTGTCAGACAGGAGGTGAAAGAGATAAGGAGTCATGGTTTTTGTTTCTTGATGATGAGACGGGGTAGTTGCCACTGAATCTGGCCGATTGGTCGTTGACGTTGTTACTGGCTCGTCCTGAGTTATTTTGTTGTTGTTTTTCAGGAGAATTGGAATATTTGAACTCTGGAAGTGATGCAAACATTTGTTTTAGTTGGGCTGGTGTTGATCGAGAGCTCCGTCACCTCTCTGCGGAGAACAGAGAGGGACCGCCTGTTAGTGATGACAGCATTCTTGGTCATCACGGGCTCAGCTGAGGCGACAGTGACAGTGCAATGCCCCAGCTTGCCCAGAGGTGGCAGCATTGAGTAACAGAGAAAGATTTGGCAGCATGTACACCAGTGGCCAGGTGACTGGTTCTCCCACATGTGATGATTTGTCTTCATTCATCCCAGACGTTGGTCTGATTGTGTCCAAAGCTGCTGACTCACAGTCACTTTGAGAGCTTCACATACTTCACTGTTGTGTGTTAGACAGTAGAATTCACATTCTCACTAAAATGAATTAAGAGCACAAGAGTGATGGAGAGATGCAGATAAAAACTCAATGAATGGGAAGCAAAGTAAAGTACGTTAGGAAGAGCGGGGTCAGAGAGATGGCGTTCCACAGACGAGCTCAGACGAGCTACTCTAGTGGGCTCTAATGACGTCACTGCTGGTCGCTGAGAGCCAGAGGCCCCGCAGGAGCAGTCTAAGACATTTTGGTTCCCCTTGGGCCATGATTCATATGCCCCAGTCCAGAAGAGTCAGCCAGCTATCCTCTTAATGTGAATCTGCAGGAGGAAAGTATCACATGTTAAGAGGATAAAACAGGAGGCAGCTGTGATTGGACGAGAGATCAACGGTGTGCTGAGTGGTTTGTTTACCTCACTAAGGATGGCCCACACAGCCGAGTCCTTGAGAACGGAAAGTCGAAGTGCAATGACGGGATTGAAGGACGGATCCACAGCACCTTCTGCCACACCCTTCACAAACTGACCTGTGAGATTCAACAAACACACACACACACACACACAGAGTATGATAAATGAGGGTGTACTTACCAATACGTGACCTATTACTTAGAGCCTCAAAAGAGAGAGTACTTAATGTGAAACACTTAGTGACTCACTTAAAGATCTGAGTCTTTTAAAAGCTTCTCTAAAAGTTAGTGCAAGCAGAAGTATAAGAAGGAGAAGATGACTGAAGGAGGAGCAGACACCTCGGATGTAAATTGGTGTGAAAAAGCTGTGACTGAGTACATTTCACACACTTTGTGCATCGTCTTTCACTTTGCGAGTGTGTAATCTGATCACGATGCTTCAGTTTTTGTATGCGCTCTCACACTTTAAGAGCTACAGTACTGTCAGATCCACTCACCGATCCTGTAAAAGCGATCTTCAGTTCGTTTGTACTTGTCTTTGGTCTGCAGTCCGGTTTCCTAAAGCGTGGAGAAAAAGAGAGGGATGAGCAGCAGAGTTAAAAAATGAGCCACAAATGTTAATGATTTCTCATTTGAGCGGCACTTGAACACATGCAAGCAGCTGTGGCCTCACTGGCAGCGTGAGCCTCAGTGTGGGAATGCATCGCCTCTGGCACGGCAGCGATTCTGTCACGCTTACATTCCTGTCAATAATCAATATGCTGCGTCCCAAAGAGCAACCGCTCAATGTAGTCTAATCAAAACCGTTTGCACATCACACCACAAAAGGGTGACAGACTGCGGGTGAGGGTGGAGGTGAGGGCAGATGCTTGTGTGTGGGTGGATTCCCTTACCGAAACAGGCAGTATTTCCACTGTGGTGTTCTCGATCTTGTCCCCTGGGTGCTCCTGGTTACCGCTGCGAAACAGGAACCTGTCAATCAAATCAGGCATCCGTTTTAAATCCACAGACGTTGAAGCAGTTTTTGTGCACAGAGCTTTCTGGATCTTGAATGTAAGGTTTGGGAAACTCTAAAAAATAAAAATCATATAGAATCATAATGCTCTTGCTTTTCAGGACGGAGGTTGTTCGTACAAGGATCAGTGAGTGTTTAGAAACCACATGTATTCAGTGTTTCATAGACAGAGGCACACCAAGTACGCTGCATCTCCACCAACTGCTGATGAGAGGTTGCCTAATCAGCAGGGCTAACGAGTCCGAGCCGGTGTAATTGGTGTCATTCAAAAGCAGACAAAACACTTCAGAGTCAGACAGTGGAACAGTCGATGGCTCGTGTCCAACTCACTGCCACTTCAGTGGCAAGTGACTCGCTGTCTCACACGCTTGTCACATGGTCCTTAAATGATCTGTTCAAGGCCAGCAGATACACGTATCACTATCAAATGAGCCTCATGACCAGATATGAAGAGCAAATGTTCGCTTTCAGGATTTTTTTCTCCTTTTGGAATCAGTCAGAACAAACATCAGCGTGGTAACTCCAGGTGTGCCTGAGACTAAACCCACCCTCATTTCAAGTGTGTGTTTTTATCTTGTAAATATTAAAGATCCCTCACATCCGGCTCCTCATCACATCCCTTCTTCATATTCACTGCCTTGCCCTTTTCTCTACCCCGGTCTCCACAGAGAGAAGGCTGGGCTGTGAATGCTTATTTTAGAGCACTCTCATTAGCTCACTCTGATCCCTGAAGACATGCAGTGCACACACACACACACACCGCAGCTTAACGTGAACCACTGAAGGGCAGCAGGCATAGAAGACAAATTTTGCATGTTCCTGCTTATACAAAGGTTACGGTAATCATGAGGAAACTTTCAAGTTAAAGTACATTTTTTGCACACTCACATTTTATTTGAATGGAAATAAAAAAGGAGGCTTCCTCTCATACCTTTCTATGCTAACAGGTCTGTCGAATTTGAAGAGGACATAGTCTCCTGCAGTCGGGGTGATGGCCCAGAAAAAGTCCTCTCCGAGGTACGTCTTTTCAAGTGTGTGACCCTGATACACCTGTGCGAGACGTTACACATTTTAAAGTTATGATTTTAAAATGATTTTACTCAAAGAGTCAGCGATGATGTCCTCTTAAAAACTCTGATACATTACCTTCATTGAGGTGGAAACCTCAGCTGGGGGGTTGACATGCATCTTGTGGAGCAGAGGCTTCAGGAAGTCCTTGTCCTGAACACACGCACAGATGGAGGAGAGGTTGACATTTGTACACAGGAAGTCTACTGTGCTTTGTTGTAAATGACTGTGGGGTGTGACACTCACTGTGAGCTTTTGGATTTTTCCAGCAAGAGAAGAATGAAGTCCCACATGCTGGAACAGAGAGGGCCTGAACCGCACACGTAGGCTGGACTTCTGACGCTCACAGTGTTTCTGTAAAAACAGAAGAAGGATGATTAAAGGAAGAGTTTCCTTTACGGATGTTGCTCAGATCTTTATTAACTCATTGTTCTCACAGCATCTTTCTCAGGATTGCAGACTTTGACCCAGAGGATGTGGTCCAGCAGCCAGTCGATGGGTTTCTCTTTGTAGAACATGAATATAAACTCAACGATGAGGTTTAGGTCTGGAGCCTGGAACATTTTTCCTGTAGGACAGAGAACATTCAGCATCATTACTTTACAACTACTGATCACAAGATGCAGACGTTTTAATGATACAGAAGCAGATTCAGTTATAGAATTATTTCTCTTGGAGGAAAAGTATCACTGGGCTGAAAAAAGCTTCTCAGAGAAAGTCTGAGCTACAGAGGAAAATCTAAACGCAATAAATCAAACAGAAAACTCACATGTCTCAATAAAAGATGCACCAACATTTATCAGACACTTTGTGAATGCTAAGTTTCAATTGTGTGCAACAGACCGATAAAGCCTAGCTGAGAGAACTCCAGGATCATCCAGTCCTCTGATGAGAGCTGCAGCGCAAAGTTCTTCATCGTGGCAAAGTAGTTTGGTTTAGCCACAATGTCGTCCTCTAGCTGCAGAAACAGATGCACAGAAAGAAGAAAACGTTGGACAGAAAAGATATATTTATGATTCTTATTGATGCACAGGGAGAGACTCCTCTTTGTCCACAAACTGAGGAAGCTTCTAAGTTTCTACAAGAAACTGAACTAGAGGAGGTGCCAAATAGGAAATACCTCTTCCCTTCAGCTGAGAGCAGAGGAAGACAAAAACACATCCCGTCCATAAAACTGAGATTTATTGCACTGACAACAGAGAGAAACTACGTGGTGTTCAAATCTGCTGAGAGATGGAGAAACGTTACCAAACTGGATACCTGGTTTAGCCAGAAGCTGCAGAAGTCCAAGAGAATCTGGCTAAGAACAAGCCTATCTGGCTCTTGTCTAAAAATAACTTCAAGGACCAGCCGTGTTTGAGTTTGGTAAGACACCGGTTACACTAGAAATCTGTTTTTAAGCTAATACTAGCCACATTGTCTTGTTTCCAGATAATAGAAGCCAACACTAAGGCCTGGGTTTGAATAAAAACATGAATAAAAACAATCTGCCAGAGGAATAAGAAAAGTTGAACTCTTTTGACCAGTATCCCACAGGCAGATTTTTGGCTTCATCCCAGCTTTAATTTCTAGAAAGAATACATTTACCTTGACTGATACCTGATAGCTGTGGCTGACATCAAGTCTATATAAGACACATTTACTAAAAATAAGACACAAACACTTCCTTAGTTTGGAGTTTTTGCAGTGTAGGCCGATAACAGGATTTCCTGCTGATGCATTGGGAGCAATAGTTTAGAGAAACCTTTAATAAGCAGTTCAACAGTCACTCATATTGACGTTTGAGCACGTACCTGGACATAATAAACCCCTTTGCTCACAGCATACATCATGAGGAAGGAATAATCCAAGTTCTGCTTGGTTCGCCATCTTAACGAAGACAAAGACAAAGAAAACATGCAGTGAATCATTTCTTCAGTGTTTTAGTGTATCCTCCGGGGTATCTCACCTTTGAAGAACCTGCCACTGACACCTCTTGACATGCAAAACCTAAATTGTGCAAATTAGGCCCTCCAAGGTGTACCGAATGTTACAACAGCAGGCTGTGCTTGAATAATTTATACGGCAGCGCTGCCACTAATTTTTTGATCTGAATGATCTGCCCTTGCTGGGATGTGACTCATGAGCTGCAGGTGTTCATGATGCTTCTGGCAGGTGTTGGGGGTTCACACAGATGCACACACACACACACCCACTCACACATGTTTTTAACATTCTGGTGAAGTGACAGCACAGATATGAGGGCACGGATGCATAAACGCTCAACCTTGGTTTAACAAGTTAAGGAACGTGTTGACCGTTTTCTATACGACTCTCCAGGGAACATTCCCACACACATCAAAGACGGATAACTGCCTGAAAAACATGCTCCACAAACTGTTCGCTGCTACCAGAAGCTTCTGTGTGTTTTGTTAGGTTATTGACGGATGAGATAAGAGTTTTGATTGCAGTTTTGTCTGGCAGCGCACAACATCAGATAAACACAAGACGTTAAGACGTGCAGCAATAAAAATTCCAGATGTGATACGAGAACGAGATAAATGATTAAAAAACAGAGAACAAACTGCAGCACACACAGATTTCTAAGGTAGCCCGTTGTTTGCAGACCATAAAGAGAAGTCCAGAGGATAACAGGAGGGAGCATTACAAAGAAGGAGAGATAGAGGGAGCTGCTGCTGATGACCGTGATCTGACTTTGAGAAATGCCGGTGGAATACTAAGTACCCAGGCAGCCTACCTAAAGGCTCCCGCTCTGTCTCTCCCTCCCACTTTCCCCCTGACTCATCCTTCCACTTTTTTCTGCAATCCTCATCACAGCTCGCCTTCATTCCTCTCGGGGCTGATTTCTCCATCGTTTCCAGGATGATTTCTATCACATTTTTGCTAATTACATGGCAGAGCACCCAGTAACAGATGATACAGAGGAGCTGCTTACTTGACTCTCTCCCTGGAGTCCCCGAACGTCTCTTTGAGGTTTGCGAGGTCGGGGTAATAGGCGGCTGGGGGGGAGATCACCTCCAGTAAGCCTGAGTTCAGCTCTGTAGAAAACCTGAGGAGGAGAAGTTACAGGTGAGACCAACAGAGGGTTAGGGCTTAAATGGTATGACTTTTGTTTTGAAGTTTCAGTTTGAGTTTGTTTTCAAGCTGTTGTTTGAATTGTGAGAAATTAGTTACTTGTCAGAGAAACTCAAAGGGATCGGAAAATATTATGTGGAGTATTTTATTATAAGAACAAATTATTATTAATCCATTAAGATGGAAAGCACTCACTCTTTCTCCAGGCCAGCGACCACACTGTGAACATAGTCCTCATCAGTCTGCAGGAACCAAACAGGAGACACCTGTTACACAAACGTCCTGTGCATTCACTTTTAATCCTGCGACTCGAACATGAGATCTCACCTCCCCGACAAAAACGATTATGACACAGTCCAGCTTCTCCTCCGGTGACAGCTTGTCTATCAGCGAATGCAGCGTCTCAGACAAATACGACTTCACCTTTCGCTTCACGGTGGGGATCCCCATCACCATGGTGACTGAAAGAAGACAGACGAGCAGCGTGAGGTGAGAGGAGAAGTGTGGCAGGCTGCCTGCTGAATCAAACCCATCCAAAACCAAATAATGCTGTTGGACAACTGTAGATTAGATGGGCTGAGATCCACGAGGAGGAGAGAAACTCATGCCCAGGCGGACAGATGGCGGTGGGTAGAAGGACTAAAGGAGGTTTGTAAGGCATCTATCTACACAAACAGGCTGCTAGTTATTAAGGAAGTTGGAAAACAAAGAACTTACACAGTTTTTTTTCTGCTGATGAAAAGATGACCTTTTTTGAACGAGTGTGTATGTGGTTTTAGGGATTCTGCAGCCAGCTCCTAGTGGACGCCAGGAGAACTGCAGTTTCAAACACTTATGTGTAAGCTTTATATTTTATGACTGGAAAATGCCAATTGAAGCTTATCTTGTATCCACTTGTGCTAACTATTATTTATGGCAGCCAGCAAGCTCTCAGCTCCTATATTTATACAGGAAAGCGTGGCTAAATTATTTTATGAGCTTTTACGAGCAGGGAAACCAAATACAGCCAGCAGGGCCAAAGTCAACAGCAACATGGTAGAAATGAAAGAAACTCTCTTATGGTTTCTTTTCTGACGTTAGGACCAAAACGAGCCATCAAATAATCACAAACCCCCGAAGCTCTGAAAGATTTTGAGCCAAGTTCAAAGGTCACATGTGGGTTACAGCTGAGGACATTCTGCTGGAGTGACACAACAGAGCAGAGAGGACAGACAGAGGCTATTGTCATCTCCTTATCGCTTCCATTGTCCAGAACGTCAATGGAGTGGAGTGGCTACACAGACGGCCTCTTCTTCTTTATCGTCTGAGGATTTCTTGAACAATGCATCAGATGAAAGGACACAACAACCCGCTGCAGACATGCAACCAGTTCATTTCCCCACAGGGACACAAGGATCACTTTCACAAGGGAGCAGACCGAGGGGAGAGAGCATTGAGTGTGCACAAAGCCCACGCTGGTGTGAAAGCAATGTGAGAATGGACAAGTTTTCTGACTCATCATCTGACACAACAGTTTTTTCTTCATGCTAGAGAAAAAATGGCAACAGCATGGAGATGCATATGAGCCTGTTTGCTTACTAATGTTTCAATGAGGCGTGCTGCAGGTGTCCTTTTTGGACTCAAACTCTGCATAGTGTTTTGCATAAAAAGAGCATGCTCCATCAGAGAAAGTGAGAGTGTTGGAGGGAAACAACATGTCCTTAAGGAACAGCTGGATTGTAAAGCACAGGGAGCAAGGTTACAGTGTGCTGTGCGTGTTCACTTTGCAGGAGATGCACGCTAACTGAGCTGATGTGGAGGCAAACAAGGGTCCCCGTTAAAAAAAAAAAAAAGAACAAAACAAAGTTGCAGCGCGAACGAGCGAGCGGCGCAGTGGACTTGAGAGAGGGTGCAATCCTCCGGAGTGATCTGTGCAGCGTGGAGAATCTGTCCCAGTTTCGCTTTGTGTTCCTCACACTGAGCGACACCCACCACCACCAGGAAAGTAGGTCGAGGATGAAAGGAGAATGTGGGAGGAAGGAGAAGAAACAGAGTGACAGAATAAGGAGGAGGGGGTGAGACAGTGAGTGAGTGATAATGCGTGCAAGTGCGACATGAGCAGGACCGACTTGGAGACAGCCCCTCCCCGTGTCCCTTGATCAGCCTGCCTGCTAAAAAAAAATCAAAACAATCCACAGATCTGTCTGCGTCTGTGGCATCAGGAAGAGGAACTGATTTGGCGTTTCACACACTTGGAGGAGCTGCTGTTCAGCTGTGCTGTGACGTCTGACATGTGTTGCCTGGTGTTATTTCCCCGTTTGAGGACCAAAGCTTCTTGTTATTCAGCTTTAAGGTTGATGTCACACAGGAAGTGTCACCGTTAGATGTACGCCTAAGAAGAAGTTGTGTAAATGCAAAAACTTGGGCTTGATGACTCATCAATGTGTTTGAAGTTCAAATTGACCTAACTGAAATTTTTTGGGGGGTAGTTTGAAGGATTTTCTTTATATATCATGTAAAGGACAGAACGAACAGAATAAGGACAAACTCGTATTAACACAGTAAAATGTGCTCACTGCGGATGTTTTTAATGACAAACTATGAGAAACTGTCCGTCCACTCTGATCTGTGGATTGGGAGTTTGTTTAGTTTCAGTTTGAAGTGGTGCTTTGATGCATTTTTGATGTCCTGGTTGTTTTTTGTATTTACAGGGCTTGCTTTTGATATTTCATTGTAAATTTATTCAAACATTTTGAGGTTAGCTGGGCATCAGTGGGATTTTTGTCTTTGTCATTTCTGAGCCTGATGGAGGGGACACTGCTGTGTGTGTCAGAACTTCATGAACTCTGAATCAGAAACAAACACGGGGTGGAGACTTGGATTTGGATCGATGACCTCATGTTGACCTGTTGAAAGTCATCTAAGTCAAAGTAAGTATTAGTTTTGGACCAAGTCATAGCACTCAAACTCTGTATTTACACACTGCTTCAATAAAGTGATGTGTCATAAAATGCACCTGACAATAAAAAAATCTGTTAAGAATCACAAAATCAACCACAGGACTGCTTGATTGTATAATATCTTAAATATTTTTTAATTAAATAAACATAAACAGCTGTGCAGCTTCTGTAGACTGGAGGTAAACCATGACAGCCCTGTAAATTATGTCTGACACACACCCACAAAGACTCGAAGGTGAGTCAGGTGTGGACAAAAACCTGATAGTCATACTCCAAAGGAAACAGGGCGAGCAGGTCCACTCACTCCCTGGATCAACTGTTGAGTGGAGTGCTATAGTCCAGATGTGACGTGCCTCTCAAACCCCTAAACCAATCAATCTTTATTCAAAGCCACTTTGCTGTTAATGTTTGATCAAGACGCTTTACAAACAGAGTAGGTCTGAACCATAACACCCACATGAAGACAGGATAAGATCCAGACCTATCAAACAGGCAGAACTCAGTCTGACCTCACCACAACCCACTATGAGTAGACACCTCTACAGGATTTAGTACGTTACAGTGGTAAAGGAAACTAAACTTCAAGCAGAATCATGTTCGTCAGACTTTTGCTTAGAGGGAGGGACAGCAACGGATGACGCAGCACCAACAAAAACAGCTCACTGAGAATCACTGTACCAGGAATGTTGTTGAGAGTATTTGTAGTATTAGCAGGAACTTCAAATCAATGCTAATGGACTGATCTTAATACCTAATGCAGTTAAAATAACAGTATCGATTATAGGGATGGGAACGAAAGCAGTTATAGCCTACAGGTGCATGCTGGGAGGTGGTGGAGCTGAGGCAGATACTGCTCACCCTGCAGCTTAAATTGTCTATAGGGATGGGTACCTTTCACATTTGAAATAATACAGTACCGATGCCCGGTACCTGGCAACCAGTGCAGGTACTCATCAGTACCAATTTTGGGTACTTTTTTGTGTTTATGTGGTAAAAAATATCAATTTGTTTAATAATATAACATAACTTTTTAAAAAATTTAACATATTTATTCTTCGATATGTAACCTTGTAATGCTGTGTTCATGTCCAGCATGGAAAAACGCCCATTCTTCCACTCTCTCATAGTCACAAGGATGCATCAGGTACCTAAACATGGTACCTTTTATTTTTACGTGAATTGTTACCCGGTACTTTTGACAGAATTTGGTCGGTACCTGTAAAAGTACCTAAGTCAGTACCCAACCCTAATTGTCTACCTCATTGTTTATTGCTATAAAGGAACGGTGTATGTTCGTGAACATTTCAGCACAGCATCCAGAGACATGCCAGAGACTTAACACAGATACAAACAACCCATCCTGATAATTCAGAGATACAACACAACAATGTCAACAGTACAAAAAAGTGTGTTAAGTTTGATTCAGAGAAGATAGAGTGCTACATCCAAACAAACCGTTGACTCCAACATGAGCTCATAGTACATGTAAACATACACAGATTTAAACCAGCAAGCTATCCTTACATAGTATATATGCAAACACAGACACGGGCATGCACAAATAAACTGAGGCAGCAGAGGACTGGGAGGATACCTGTCTGGTGATTGTGCAACTGAGGCATAGCAGGTGTGAAGAAAGTGTGTCTGAGCAAGCCCACTAGCACTGATGTATTAAAAAGAATTTACAAGAGATATGTGGGAAAAAGAACTAAAGAGGAAAATAACCAAAGAAGAGTGGCATAACATGTGTAAGATGCAAAGTAAAACATCAAGCTCTAGCACACAGAGGTAATAGGGTTTGATAGATATAGTACGCTTATTCATCACCCCAAAAATCAAATGAAAACCCTCACTTGTCCCACAACCTTGCGGGAGATAGTGTGGGGAACATGACGTAGATCACACTTGTGTGTTTTGTAAAAATGAACAAGTAATGGGATGAAGTGTGGAAAGAAATAAAAAAAATCTTGGGTTATGAAATTCCTAAGACATGTGAAGTTCTGTATCTAGGAAATTTAACACAAGAAAATATTCAAAACAAAGACAGATACCTGGCTGGAATATTACTTGTGGCATCTGAGAAAGCCAAAACAAGAAAGTGGTGTAAGGAGGATCCTCCCACTCTAAAAAAACTGGTTGGACGTTGTGTAAAAACTACACGACATGGAGATCTTTACACACAATTTGAGACTTTAACAATCTATATGTCAAAGAAAATGGGAAAAGTGGATTTACTTTAAATCCCACCAGAAAGACTGAGGAAAATGGAATATACCAGGAGGCTATATGAACTTTTGTTACTGACACCAAAGCTGTTGTATAACACGTTCTTTTGTTGTAACCTCAAACAAAAAAATGAATAAAATATAAGTAAAACATGAATTTACAATACTTAAAGATAAATATGAAATATGTTCAGAAGTTTTTGTCTTTATTATAAAGCTGTACAAGAAATTTGTTTGTTTTTTTTTCGTCGCCAGAAAACATTTGAGTAAGACACTGAAGGTGAAACAGGATTTTCAAGTAAAACTAGGTATGAGTGAGTCAGTGTGTATCTGCTGTGTCTGCCGAGCTGATTGGATTCAGATTCTCGTTGATTAGTTTCTCTTGATTAATACAGAGGAATCACATTTAAGCTAATCAGAATGAACAACCCTTCAAGAGTCAAAGGTTTTGTATCTTCTGCTGTGAGTGAACCAGCAATCATATCAGAGACAAGCCATAAATACAGGTTAGCACAAGTAATTTTGATATCATACACAACTTGTGATTCAGCCGCTCATGCCTTGTCCACAGAAACAGAAATCTGTGTTGCATTTTAACGAGTACAAATGGCAGCGTAATGAGCAGCAGTGAGTGGGAAGCTGATGAAGGGGTCATATTCTTGACACCGCACTGGCAACTGCTACTTGTTAGCCGGGAAACATGCACAGAGACAGGTGGGATTTGAACCGTCACATGTGGAAAGCCCTCACAGGGTCTTCAGGACGACAGAGGAGAGTCAGCAAGGACAAAGGGGACAATGTGAGGAATGTTTGGGGAGAGAAAAGGGCTGCAGCATGTGACATTTTTAATGACTGAACAGAGTCAACACGAGTCGGTGTTGCTTGGAATCAAATCAAGAATGTATTTTGTGTGAAAGGACAAAAGTTGCAGAACTTCTGATGCGCGTGTTTGGAATCTGGATGGGCATTTCAAGCACAAATAGGATGGTCACTGCTGACTAGCTCCTCCTGTGCTGACATAAGGAGACAGAGGTCTGTTATTAAACAGAATGCTGTTGTAGGCTAACCAACAGGAAAACGATTAAAGAGGACGTCAAAGGATCTATTAGGGTCTATGTCACAAGGCCTGCACGAGTGGTGGGCAAAGCTTCTGTCAGTCAGTCCTGTGACTCCATGAACTTTGACCCCACAGATTCACAATCACTCCACAGTGGCAGTGTCTCCAGCTAGCTGGAGCATTCCAGTGAACACAACTGATAGTGTTTAACGTGGGGAAGCCTGTGAGAACGAGGAAGTAACAAACTGTTCATTATCTGTGTGCAGGAATCTCCCTGGGTTTTTTTTTTAAAGAAAGCCAAAGAAAGAAGAGTCTTAAAGTCCGGTGTGGAGGTAACAGATACCTACCCACCTGTCATAAAAGCAGACAGACTGGCAGCGAGGGGGAGATGGCAATGATAGGCCTTTTCTCTCTTTCCCGTGGGAATACCTAGCACCAAGTGATCAAACAGGCCAAGAAACCCCCACTTGTTCCAGACTTCTCCCTCCATCCTCTCCTTTAATTTGTCAAGGGCCTCCGTTCTTCGCCCCAGTCTTTGTCATCAGGAATGTGGAAACACAATTCAAGCCGTTCAGCCCCCCTCAACCTGCACCCAAAATTCACTACACACCTATCAAACTAGCAAAGCCAGATAAGTAATCCTCTTACAGAGACCTTGATACAGCCGAGGTCACATTCACGCTGCTGCTCGGGCGTGAAAGGAAGAAATGTTAAAAATAAAACTGGGGTGGCTGAAAATAGGAGTTAATAAGAAAGAGTGAAACAGTAGAGATTAATTTATGTAAAAGAGGAGGCTAATGAGAAAAAGAGGCATTAGCGGGTCATGTGGGCTCAGTAAGAAGATTTGTTGGTTCTTCTCTGCTGAAGACCCAAAAACAGAAAAACAAGAGGACAAAAGAGACGCCTCAAGGAAGTCAATGATTGGACAGAGAGAGAAATCCAGCCCGATCGGGCTTGAATATGGAAAACACAAGATGTGAAGTAAACACAGAGTCACGCTGAACATAAACTACAATCATCCATATTCTGTAAGCGTTATTTAGAGTCGTGCAGCTGCAGAGCTCGGTCCAGAGGGGATACTTGTTGTGAACTAGTCATCAACAGAAACTTGTTGAGACTTGGCTTTCTCCCCCCCGTGTAATGAGGGTCTCTGGAGGTTTCACTGTGTTTGTGTGGGATGAAGTACATATTCAGAAGAGCAGCCTCATTAATCAGGACAGATACAGTTGTACTGAATGTGCAGGGAGCGTGTTTGTTTCTCACCTCCTGTGCGGCCCAGTCCAACCTGCACAGCAGGTTGCAGGCTGCCCTCATTGTTGAGTAGGTGAGGCAGGTGGTGGTAGATATTTGGCACCTGAAGAGGTTTTCTGTTCGCGAGCTCCTTCAGGAGTTTCTGTGTCTCATCTGGAAGCAGGAAGAGAAAGGAGTGACGGGGAGTCCTCTCTCAGCTCGGTGGTATTTACTGGCTTTTGCTGAAACTAAAATCTAAGCAACAGTTTATGTCTTATTCCTGACTTATGAGCCATATTCAACTGACAAGTCCACAAAAATATTAAAAGACAAAAATGACACCTGACTTCATTATTTTAGTTTTTGCTCAGATTTTTGAATAAAAAAATCACAGTATTTTTGGACTTTACAGGAGAATGTAATTTATATCACATCTGATGAGCCTTTTTTAACTAAAAATAAGACACAAAAACTTGCTTAAGGGCCAGTTTCTGCAGTGTAACACAAACCTCAGTGGAGCAGCGATGCTCTGACTCTATAAGACTACAAAACCAGTCACTTTTTGCCAACTCACAACAGAAAACTACATTTCTGTCTCAGAGTATCAGTCCACACTGGCTTCAGGATTCAGTCTATGCTGCACAGTGTAAGTCTGGATGCTTTCTGCAGCTCATAACAAGGTGAAATTACAAAATCATGGAGAGATTTCATTTTACATTTATGAGCTCATGATGTATGACAAAATTAAAACCAAAAAAGGTGTTTAAAAGGAGAAAAGTAGCTATAACTAAATTTTTAATAATACCAAATTGACATGACGTTCAGTTTGAAATGTGCAACTCGGCTTTCATTCGAATAAACTGAACATAAAAAACAGTTTTCATTTTCAAATTGGCAGACAACGAGCACCATAAGCTCAAAAACTGAACTGCAAACTCGGCTTTTACATTACTTTTATTATTTGCTGCACCGAGCAGTGAATCACCATTTTTCAGGCAATTTAGTTTTATAACCCACCCAGACTTCAAACAGACTTAACAACAGACGCTTGTGAGACTGCTGTAACTTTGGAAATAAAAAGTAAAATCTGATTTCATTTTCATTAGAAGTGACCCAGTTTTGAGAAAGGTGCTTCCCCTCTGGATCTTGTGGTATTTTGTTTGAACTCACAAATGAGGTCTGCATCATGAAACTGTTACTTTGACCAGAAATAGAAAAGGTAATAACCAGGCAGAAAGCAGGCAGGAATTCTTGATCATCTGAGCTCAGCATCATCTCTTTGACACGTCTGGTGGTTACCTGAGAAGTTTGTGAGGGCATCTTTGCTGCTGTTTGTCTCAGCGATGGCGCGCCTGAACTGCTCGAGGATGTTGTTGAGCTCTGATGAGCGCTGCAGCGTTCTGTGCTCTGCCACTCGGAGGCGCTCTTTCAAGGCATGGAACTCGCGCTGGTAAGCTATCAGCTTCTCTGTAGAGAAACAAAACAAAGCAGAGAGCCACACTTTACACGGTGTCAATGATCAATACACAAGGTTACAATCACCAACAAAAGGTCTTCCTCAGAGGAGTCACAGGATGTTGCTGTGACTTTCTGTCACTGATGCTGTTAACTGAACAATGAGTGCTTATCATCTTTTTAGGGTTTCTAAATCCCACACATGGGGGTTTCCCAGTGAAGATGATCTTAATCTGACCTTTCTGAACATCTTGACTGAAGCACTGTGAAGAGAAAGGAAAAACAAGGTTCTCTATAATTTATCAGATCACAGCATCAAAACCTCTGAACTACTACAGTATGAAGGGTAAATATCATCAACATCAACCTTTTTGAAGCTCAGAGGCAGTTTACAGGTTGACTGCTTGTGAAACTGCAGTTGGCGAGCGCTTATCAGGAAACAGAAGTTCAGTGGTTGGTGTGGGAGTCCGAAAGAAAGTAGAAGCTTTGAATTCTGTGGAAAAGGGTGTAGCTGTTTGTGGTTTAGATCATAAATGGATTAAATGAGTCAAATCATGAGAAAGTTCTGCTGATTTCTGATGATGTTAAGTAAAAACGTCAGGTAAAACTCTTCCTCTGAGGTCAGACTCTGTCTCTGTTTGACTGTTATTTCCACCAACTGTTGTTTGGCATTAACAGCGAAGATTTGGCGAGTTTTTCATTAGTGCAGCACACACACTCAGCCTTGTTGCTCATCCCACAAATGCATGTTCCTTACAAACATGGCTCCATTTAAAAGAGAAATAAACAGGCTTTCCAACAGTATAAGATTTGTTGCCAATAAATAATCCTCAAAGCACAAATTTCCTCACTGAGGGTAACTTCAGCTAATCTTGACAAAAGCAAAATGGGAATGGCTGAATTTCAGGTTCATCTTTAGAAACCGTTTTAGCACTTCAGACTTTGAGTTTCAGGATGTTGCAAAGATTAAAAAAACATCTGAAGTGTGAAATCATACAAATGTGGGTGTGTTTGTGTTTGAGTGCGGTTAGGTGTGGTTGTGGGTTTGGCCCTTCTCTGATCTTTCTCTTCTGGGAGGTTTATGGCGCCCTTTCAGAGAGCCCTTCACTACAACAAAACCCCGTCTCCCTTTATCTTCCCCTCTCCATCACTCTCTCCCTCTCTTCCTGACTGAACTATTGTCCAGCTCCTCTCTGGTACAGACCCGGTGCTGTTCCTCCTGAATGTTGATCTCTGAGACACACGGACAGATGCTGTCACTCCGGCTCTGAAAGCTCGGGAAAAGGGCAGCTTCAAACTAAAACACACTTTCATCTTCACATCAGGCCTGCTGAGAAGAAAACCACACCTGGAGTCTCACTGTGCTACAGAACAAAGACAAATAGAAACCCACAGTTGTAGATAGCGCTGTGTTTACAATGCAAACACACATCGGGAGGTGAAAATTCTGGTTTGTCTGTGTTTAGAGTAAAATCAGTCCCTTATGAGCAAACACCTTCACCTGGATGTGTGTGTATGATGAGAAGTGTTTCCTAAAGTCTTCTGACATGTTATCCAAAGGTCGGTCATGATAGACTTCAGTTACTACAAAACAAAACGGCACTCTCGGCTTCACAGAGTGCTGTCCTCGACTTCACAAAACTCCACCCTCGACTAGGCCTGGGTCCATAAGAAATTTTGCTGGACGATATATTGTCCCACCATTATTGACAATAAATAAACTGAAAAAAAAACTGAAATCTTATCAAGTCTTTTTGTCTTATTTTCAGTAGAAAATTCCTTTTTAGACTCAATATGAGCCAAATTCACATGACCAATCCAGAAAAATGACTTGTTTAAAGTTATTTAAGGACAAAAATGAGGTGTGAATTGCTTGTAACCAGTAAAGAAATCTGCCAATGGAACAAGAGAAAAGTTACTTGTATTAAGACATTGTTCTAGTCTCAAGAAAATTTTCAAGCAATTTTTTCTTGTTCCATTGGCAGATTTTTTTTACTGGTTACAACCGATTCAAACCTCATTTTTGTACTCTGATAACTTGAAACAAGACATTTTTCTGGATTGATAAGTTGAAAGTGGCTCATATCGAGTATGATAAGACAATTTTTACTTAAAAAAAGACAAAAACACTTCATAAAATTTCAGTTTTTTGCATTTACTGCCAGCTGTTTTAGCGCATTTTGACCCATCTTTCAAGACCCACAGAATATTAAGTTCTATTACTCTGTAAACACAGAAACTACCGAAATTAAGAGTAGACTCTCTTCTTTCATCAAAAAAAAGATTGTCTATACCTTTTTCTGTTCTTCAGTGGGCAACGTTCCGCACTGAAATGATGTCTATATACGTCAATGGCAGTGACAGAGTTAACAACTAATATATATCATAATAATGCAATACACCCTTTAACGGCAATAAACTTTTATTTCCCATGAGTATTTTTTACTAATGTAATCGGAATATCACTTTCAAATACAAAAAAACAATAAAATAAAATGGGCTCTCAGTCAAAAACTGCACTTGGATAAAAAAATGAGTTAAAATGCAGAATTTCTTTAGTGATGTAGCGAACGACACTCTCTGTGTCCACGTAAATTCCCACTCATCCAGGTCAGATTTATTCAAAATGCTCCAAACCGAGGCAACTGGACTGTTCAGAGTTTGTGAAGATGTTTCTCTTCACACCCATGAGGCTTCATCAGCTTCATCCAAAACTACAAAAACAAACATGCATGCACATGGTGATATACTGAGGCTACTGAGCTCATTTCATTTCCTGAAAGATTAATTGATTTATTAACTATTGTCACCTCGCTCTGTCTTCAGAGAAAAAAGTTTCACCCTAAAAGCAATCAGACTAAGTCTGAGTGATGGACCTGAGTAAGGTGCGTTGTTTAAACGACTCTGCTGGCATACAGCCACTAGATGACTCAATTGGCACATAAACAGCATTAAGCAATTACACCTACCTGAGGCCTGGAGTAAATCCATACAATCACATTATTCTGCTCTCGAGAAGAGGGGGAGGGTCTTAGCAGCTCTGACATCTATACTTTTTTCTCTATGCTTGCATCCATAGTGACAACAGAGTTTTATTTGCTTTGACACACTGCTTACCCCCCTTTGACAGCACTGACAGCATTTATGAGTCTGAAGAGCTGACAGGCTGGAGCTTTGTGTTTTGGATCCTCAAACAATCACCTCTGAACTTCACCGTTTAAAAGGGAACGTGCCTGATCTGAGTGCTGAGGAACACTTTGCAGAGATGCGACCCTGAACTCACCAGAGTGTTAAGAGTTTTATCAGTCAATCCATTACCTCATCAAAAGGCCCCACTGTGATCTTGTCCTTGACCTGCCTCTCCTGTGCTGATGCATGCTGCTGACTGTAGGCCTGTGAGTGCTGATGAGGGACTTAATGTCTGCATGAGTGAGTGGAAGTTGGAATACTCGCCATGCAGATATGGATTTCCCCTTTTTTCTGGTTTATGATGGTGGAAAAAAAACAAGCTTCCTTTATTTAACCACAAACAGTCACATGAAACTACAAAAAAAACATGTGGGTTAGAGATCTCTGCATGTTTTGTGTCTTTGAACTGTTTCTTCATGACAAAAAAAAAACCCTTATCTTTGCAGTAAAGTGTTTGCTCTCAGACACTTCAGGCTACTATTTCCTTTTAATTACTTTTTCTAGTCACCAAAGAATTCTCTGTAAAAGCAAAATATTCGCATTTCTAAGCATGCGGAATGAAAAAAAATGCTACATCATGGAGCCTTTTCTTATTGACTTATAAACACCACACACGTTTGCAAAACATCTCTGAATGCTTTGTGTGTGTATGAGGACACTCAATGGTGCACCTGCTTGTCATACACTGCAGCTGCTGTGAGCAACACAAAGCATTTAACCACACTGATATCTATAAAGATGGGCAGATGGTGGAGAAATGAACTGGGATTAATTTGATGAACAGGAATGGTGATATGGTTACCATTCATAGATGACCCGACACCAACAAAAGGTTAAATGCTCACAAATGAAGAAAGGAGTAAGGAGTGATGACGCGTACTGGGGCAGAAAAAGGTCAAATTAATGTAACATTTCTTTTTGATGGCACTGTGTCAAGGTTGGGCAACACACTTAGCATTTCTGCATATGCATAGAGTTGTAGTATTGATTTTTGTGGTATTTCCCTGAAGAGGAGTGTGAATCGATCACTGAGTAGGCGAGTGATACTCCCTGGATGTCCACGTGGGTTTTCACTTCTGTCCCCTTTTGTCATTTCTCTTTGCAACACGCCACAACTCTATCGCTGTGCTTTACAGTTGCAGGGTTGAATTCTTGTGCAGCGTCAGATTATGCTGACAGATAATTGCTTCCTCAGATTCCTAATTTGTCTCCCTCCTCGTGGGTTTATTGTTTCTCTGGAGCTGTAAGTCATGCTAAGCTGCTGCAGTGTGCTGTGTCACTTTGTGGAGGCACATGCAAACTGAGGGCATCAAACCGAGAGCTGGGTTAAAGGGGACATATCATGCTGATCCCTGATTTAATACTTACATATAATGTAATAAATTTGAAAACAAGACCTTTCACCCCCTGAATTTTCAAAAAAAAGGTATATTGTATTTTTTCCGATATCCTAGAACGAGATTTGATGCCTCTGAAAATAGGTCATTGCCATTTGGCCGCGAGATTTCGACCTTCATGACGACACGAGGATCCTTTCTTTTTATTGGAGTAATCTGATAAAGCAGCTCCTCCTCTGTGATGTCAGTTAGTCACACAACCGCCACCGAGGGATACATACCACAATAATGCTGCGGTAATAACATAGTGATGAACTGACGGTAGAGGCGATCTTTAGACGACACTTTCAGCATGATGGATAAAACAGACAGAGAAAAGTGAAGGAGCAGGATGGAGTCCTGTTATAGAAATAGTTTATTGGTGAAGTCTGCCTATATTTCCGCGTATAAACTATACATGTTACAGTACCGGTTTGACTCACCACACTGAAGCGTCCTGAGATGATCTGTGTCGAGGTGGATTTTCTTCCTCCTGAGCTGCAGAACCGTCCGGGTCTGACTCGGGGTCCAATACAAAAGGACGTATCCTACACTCTGCCATTTTATTAGTGCTATCAATGCCTTACAGTGAAGTTTTGGCAAACAGCAAACTCGCCCAGTCTACTCCATTCAATGTGGCGATTTTGTAAATACTGCCATGCTGCAAAAACCGCGCCCTGGCTCTACCCCCTCCGTCCTTCTGATAGAACTGACCAATCAGAGCACAAAGGGCTGTAACGTTGCGAGGTTACTGGAGGTCATTCTCAAAACGGAGCGTTTCAACAAGATCTTCAAAATGGCCTAAACTGAGGATATTGAGAACGCTATTGTGGGGAAATGAAGGAACTAAATGACTTGTAATGAGGGCAGAAATGCTTTACAGGCATCCTAGTCTGGCATAGTGAAAAGGAGAAACAAGCATGATATGTCCCCTTTAATGCCGCTGCCCTGGCTCCATTGGGCTTGTGTTATATGTTCTGTTTGTTTCTGCAGAAAACCTATTTTTTTCCGCTTTCCACTTGCATTATTTGCTTATGACTCCTAAATTTTGGTAAAATGTAAGGTCCTGTGCCTGAGTCCTGCCTTAAAAGCTATCTCTGCACCTTGTTACGCAACCCTTGAAGTTTTTACATCCCCAAAGACAAACTGGTTTGTACGCAAAGCTTGTGCCACAGATCTATCTGCAGACTGAGCTCAACAGTCACCATCTTGTAGAAACTGTGTTGAGTCAGAGGAATTGTGCCCAGATGCAGAGAAAGAACATGCAGAAACTAATGAATGAATTGCTGTTCAGGACACAGGAAGTGAGCAGAAGCATGAGGAGGGAAACAATCATTGTTAAGTCACTAACAGCTGAAGACGCCTGTTCCTGTTTGGACAGAATAAGGGCTGTCTGGGGTGGAGGGTGTGTGTGTGGGTGTGTGTGTGTTTCACTCTTTCACTAAGCAAAGTAAAAAATGCAGAAATAAGAACTTATCCCACAGTCTCACTGCCGTGTCAGCACTTACATCCTTTCTCGCCAACATGCATCCCACCTCAGGCTTTTCTCATCCTCTCTCTTTTAATACTCTGCCTTTTATGCTCTCATCCTCCTTCCAGGCCACTTAGGATTTGTCTGGCAGACTGCCCTGCCTCACAAAGCACACCAACTTACTGTACACACACTCATAAACAGACACATAAATGAGAAAACACATCGTGAAGGCCACATTCGCTCCCTTTTCCTTCTAATACACCCTGTATCTGGCCTAGCAGCCTTCTTAATCTGCCTGCTCATTTACACCCTCCTCCTCCTCCTCTGCAAATCGCCGCTGCTATTTTTGGCCTATTGTGTTTGGAATGATGTGATGATGGAAGAAAACCATGGCTTCTCACACAGAGGAAGGGTAACACATGGCTCAGGGCAGACACAGAGGAAGTTACATTTGCAAAAAGGAAGTGCCCGGGGGCTTCTACTGGTTAGAAAATCTGCTGAATGCAGAAGCAAGTTCAAAACACATCCCCAATTCCAGAAAAGTTGGGAGATTTTGAGGATTTGCAAGTCATGTAACTCTATATTTCATTTGCATTATGAAAGCAGAGATAGAGGCATGTTGATCGATGCAAGACCAGTTTCTGGACTTCTGAAATGTTGAAATGATTCATGCCTGATAAAAGATTTTACTCTGTTGTATTTATCATTCAATGATGCAACAACCATTCTAGCACCTGGACTCTTCTACTACTGAGTCATTCTGTTGTAACCTGTAATGAATCTGTTTATATCAGCATTTAATGATGAACAGTAAATGGACTTGCACTTATAAAGCGTTTTCCGGTCTTTTTGCCTATTCAGAGCACATAGACACATCATTCAATTAGCAGAGGCTGCAATAGTAAGGGGGCACTCCTATCAGCTAATCTCAGTCATACTCATTCACACACATCTGAACAACAGCAGGAGCAATTTGGGGTTCAGTGTTGACTTCTGATCGAGAAACGGCGCCCCTACCACTGAGTCACAGCCTACTTAACATTTGCACAGTGACCCAACTTTTTAGGGGTAAGAGATGTTCAAACATATTTGTCTAATCATCTAAAATATCTTGTTGTAACAGGAAATCCAGAGTTTTTTTTATCCCAAAAGAATTTTCTCTGTCTTAAATCAACCTTGATGCACTATTTCTGCTCCATTTGCTTTCCAATACAGTGCTCACTAAACCAATGATGCCATTTAGCACCGTAGCCTTCAACAAGACACTTAAGACATTGTCACAACTAGGGATGGGTACCTTTCACATTTGAAACGATACGGTACCGATGCCCGGTACCTGGCAATCGGTACCAGTACTCAACGGTACTAATTTTCTGTACTTTTTTGTGTTTATGTGGTTAAAAATATTTGTTTATTTCAGGGTATATGCTGAAATCCTGAGGTTAAGTTCAATACCTTTTTAAGACTTTTTTAAAAACCTTTCAAAAAGTTTTAAGACCTTATCACTACTTTAAGCTGTTGTAAGCAACCGATCTTTGACAGAAGTTTGCATAAAGCTTGAAAGAATAAATGAAACTAAAGGCAGGTTAATTGACATTCCCATTCCCACAAAAAGTAACAGCAGTTATTCAAGGCCAACTTGGAGAAAAAAACTTGCTTTCTATCAGTGTAACATATGGCTACTAAACTACTGCACAAACTGAGTTCGTTGTCACATTAGCCTATGGATATGTTGGGCTTCTAGCGCTACGTATAGCCCACGCCTCACAAAATTACAACTTTGCTTGTTGTCACATCTCAAACAACGGCCCTACGTAACTGTACTGATAAATACCTTATCTCATCGCATTGTAGGCTATCCAGTAAAAAGGTGATTTGAACAAAGAAAATTTGTTCCAAAACAACTGAGATCAGGTGAAGCTTTCTCTAAAGAGTAAGAATCCAAGATCCCAGGTTCTCAAAAGTCTGAGACATTTTCTCAGGAGGCTTGAGAAACTCTTATGGTCTAGAGTGAAATATTTTGAGATGCTAAAGCTTTTTATA
The DNA here is from genome assembly GCF_033239565.1 of Halichoeres trimaculatus. NCBI lineage: Eukaryota > Metazoa > Chordata > Actinopteri > Labriformes > Labridae > Halichoeres > Halichoeres trimaculatus. The sequence continues at coordinate 16,235,519 of NW_027437197.1, forward strand.
GATCCTCACGGTGGTCTGTGATGAGTGTGACGAGCAGAATGATCGTCCAATCACCAGGTGTGGTTATTTTTGAAGGTTCAGACCCTGAAAACATTTTCCAACCAGACAGACTATTTCCGTGGCGGATATATGGAGCTATTTGTCTGGTCAGGTTAGTTTGTAACAGTCGCAAGGTGGAAAATAATATTCATGGATACGTTTGGAGTCAAAGCTTTGAATACCAATAAAATTTAATACCTCATAACATTACAATTAAGACTTTTTAATACTTTTTAAGGGCCTTAATTTTCCCACAACTGATTTATCAACTTTTAATACTTTTTAAGACCCCGCAGACACCCTGTTATTTGTATTAAAAATTGTTTGATAATAAAATGTCACTTATTTTCAATTTAACATATTTATTTCTCATTATATAACCTTATTATGCTATGTTCATGTCCAGCATGGAAACTCGCCTACTCTTCCACTCCCTCACAGTCACAACAAAAAGGATGCATTTAGGTACCTAAACATGGTACCTTTTGATTTTACGTGAATCTGTACCTGATACTTTTGACAGAATTCAGTCGGTACCTTTAAAAGTACCTAATTCAGTACCCATCCCTAGTCACAACACTGAGTATCCAAGTATGAAAGGTAATGGTGCGCCAATAATCTATTGCTTCAGTGATATTCAGTAATCAGTCGAGTTTAACTAAGTCAGCTCTGAACCAGAAGAGCCAGTCCAATGCTGACATTTACTGTCAAAACAAACCTGGAGTCTTACCATCATGCATTGTTCTTCCCGCATGCAATGTTTGAATAATATTTGTATCTGGATACGCGTCTGTGCTTGTGATGACTCTGTGTCTCATCTTGACCGTGTTGTATAAATATCATTGTTCCACATGGCCCTCTTGGCCCAAAGACAAGAAGTCAAAGTTCAGGGTGCTCAGAGTCAGAGGAGAGCTCTGATCTGCCCTGATGTTTGTCACTTTTAGCAGTGATGGTTAATAATCTGGATGATAAAGTTAGTTCATCCTGAGCAGAAACATGTCAGCCAATCAGAAAGGAGCTGACATAAAAAGTAGCAGCTGATGCTGTATCCAAGCAACAGTAAACATCAAAGCCTGTAGATTTCTGTAAGCTAGCGTTTTCATGTTGAGTTAAAATCTCACCTCAAGCTCTCAGAGAGGAAGAGAACTGACTTCGTCTCCCTGACCCTTTTCTTATTCAGACTGCTAAGCCCACTGCTTTAGTCTTTCCTCACTGCAAAGCATTACTACAGCAGGTCGTTGCACCACCAGTCTCCTTTGATTTTCGTCTGCCTCCTTGTAGGATCACATGGGATCATGTGAGGTAGTTTGCTGGCGCACACAATCATCTTATCCAGGAAGGAGGACTGTATTTTAAAATTCAGCACATTTATCATTTCAAAAACTGATTCTAATAACATCATGTGGCGCCAGTAGCATGACAGGGTTACTAATGCATGTTTGTGTCATCACCTAATAGACAGTGTAGATTTTATACAGATGGATAGTTCTTTGATCTGCTTTCTACTGCTACTTCCTTATCAGTTTTAATGTGCAATATAAAAACAGCAACACTTAAACATCATTAATAAATCAATTTCAAGGACTCAGCATGGAGAAAGCTCTATTCTAAGAGCACGTGTTTACAGCACTAGTTCATTCAAAACATGAAAATGTATCTGATTTAATACGTCCAGCTTAGCAATGAAGCTTTTTGAGATCTAACCACAGAGATACTAGAGAGCAGTCTCTCACTAGGAGACCAGGCTGACTCTGACAGAGAGGTACACATTCTGGAGAGTCATTCAACATGGAGTGTTTGGACAGCTGACTGGCACCGTTCTCATTCACAGCAGTCGAGTGACCAGAAACAAGACAGGCTGTCGAAAACGAAGGGTTAGGCAAATTAAAAAAAATAAAAACATCGCCCAAGATAACCTCTCCCATCAACACAGCTTCAAAGTAAACTGTGTCCTTTAGATGGAAATAATCAAATCATGAAACATAGCCACGAGCCAAAACACAAACGTTCTCTGTGTTTGAAACAGGTTTGAAATTTTTCATTTTCAGAACGACTAAATTTGCCTGTAGCCAAGTACACTCTGTAAACACCCACGCTGGGCAGCATCAAGCGGAGGAGCCATCTATAACCACAGGGAGAAATGAAACAGGATACAAAGAGGCTCGTATGTTCGAAAAAACACTGAAAGAGAGGCTGTATTGAAACATCTCCTGTTCGGAGCAGAAAGGACACAGAGTTAAAAGAGGAGAGCACATGCAGTACGGGGAGGAGAACATTTCTAAAGCTTGTGAAAAATCAGAGCTTTATGTGTCCTGGCATTTTTATACACTATTCAATCTCAGCTCTCTCATACCTGCAGTTTACACCTAAGTGTTGAAGATACAGAAGGAAATGTTTCAGCAAAGAAAGAAGGCTGTTGGGGTCAGTGGGCTTCTTATCAGCTAATGCTTGACTTAATGGTAGAAGTATTGCATAAGGTCTTTACTGCTCCTTCCACTCTGGAAATTCAAAGTTGTACACGTCATTTTAGTTCTGTTTATTCTCTTTTTTGATGCCAAACAGAAAAAACGTAAGAAAATACAGGAAATACTTTTTCCATTACGTCATCTCTCCCATCAGCATTAGGCTTAGGATTGCAGTAAATAGACAGAATTTAATCCAATTCAGAAATGCATAAGCAAACCAGATGAATGTAGAGACAAACTCCCAATGCCACCAGTCAAATAATCGACTCCAAACACTCAGATTCTTTGCAGAAACTTATGGTGCTTGGAAAAAAAGCAATAAATCTGAAGCTCTTTTTGTGACATAATTCTTATGTTGAATATGATTCAAAGCATATGTCTCTTTAAAATAGAAAATTTGCTGCAGCATGTGAAGGTTTTGGATTGTTGTCATGATCCTGGAGTCCTTAAATACAGAAGATCAAGAAAGTACAATGCCAAACGCTTTGAAAAATCCTCATGTTAATAGTCAAGGAAATTGATTTGTTGCTGTTAAGACGTAAAGAAGTAAATCGGTTTATCTTGCCAACGCGGGTGTTGGAAGCGTCAGTGATCAGCACCACCTGAGAACTTTCACAGTCTAATTTTACCTTTCACATACAGTGCCAATTTAATGCAAAGCAGCCTGGGTGTCACTTCCACCACAGCAGGTTAGAGAAAGGATTTGTTTCTGAGCTGCTTCACATTAGCTGACTGATCCATTTAAACGTGCCCCGATCAGCTCTGATGCCAATCCTTCAGATCGGCTCAGGAACACCCTGTAAGTCTTCTTCATTTGCTTGTGTTTGGTTTATTTGCAAAGGAGTCTTTTTAATGCTGTGACAAACTTGCTCTGCTGCCAAATGAGCCAGCACATTTGATTTTAAGGCAGCTTTAGAGTTTCTCTGCTCACAGGAGTTTCTGGCTGTGAACATTTTTACAAGTTGCATTGGGAAACTGTATAAATAATAAAGATGGAAAAGGTTGAATCCTGCATTTGAGTCAGTCTAGGGCCCTTGGTATGAGAAACGCTGGCTCACTGCCGAACAAAAGCTTGATTAATATTTGCAAAAATACCCCAAGAGTCCTGATACTTTTCACAACTGAAGGTCATAAAGACATTTCATCTCCCGCATATGCAAAGACCCAACCTTTTAAGTCCTGATTCTAATACTGATTCTTGGGCTCTGATACTCTGATACCGATCAAACAATGAATGAGAATTATGTTTCAGTAACTCTAGTAAGGCTTTTCTAACTTTATATACCAATTTGAAATGTACTTAATCTGACTGTATTATTATTTTATGGGATTATAAATGTGTGGTGAGTAAATCTCCAATACTAACAGGAATTATAGTTGAACTGTAAATCTCAGGGAAGGATAAAAGTGAGGAATTAAACTTGCACAAAGTACAAGTCGCCGTCAGATTATTTGCAAACACAAGCATCTCCGAACTGCTGCTCCACTGTGCAAAGAAGCACAGACCTACATGCACATAGTTGTAAACACAGTAGCGCAGAGAAATTAGCTAAATAGATTAAATCATCGTCATGGATATCAAACTAATATCAGTATATTAAACATACGCAGTTACTGTTGACTGTGAAGGGGTAGAAAATGACTTATGTTATCATTTCTATGTCCTGTAATTATCTCTCCTCTAACTAAAAGCTCACTGGACATTATTATCAGGTGCCACAGCCTCAAAACAGAGGGCATCACAACTTGACCTTTGGTTATCACACAGACAATTTCATTAAAGTGAAAGAGCGTCTGTAGGGGCTCACTTGACTACATTTACAGAAAAGTATTTCATCAAGCTGATTGGCTCGACAGTCATCACAACATGAAGCCTTGGCTTGGAATTTATCTAAAGGCTGCAATTATTTACACTCTGCTGATAATAGTCACAAAGACCCATAACTCCCCCCACATGGATTGAGTTAACCCCGGCAACTATGCAAGCATTCGGCCTCTGCGTGCTTCTCAAACATAGCCACACTTGTGTAGCATGCTCAAGCCCAGATGTTGGACAGGACATGTAAAAATGTTTAATGATTAGTTTTTATGCAGGAAGGGGAAAGGGGAAGTTGTGTTAGATGTGCTGTGTGGTGTTTTGAAAGTAATGGGGATGTAAAAAGGTACCTGTAACTCTTTGAACAGAGCAGTTAGGGGATGTACAACAAGCTGAGAGAGGGGACAGAATCTTACTGCTGATCTACAATGCTAAAGCAAAGATGTGAGATGAATATTTTAGAGAGAGAGAAACCTTTGTACTGACTACAAGCACAGCTGTGGATCTGTCAAGGCTGCAGGGTGAGTGCAAAATACAATCACAGCTGTATTGAGATTCAACACAGTGGTGCTATACAGCAGGTCTCAACTGAAGTAAGGAACTCAAGAACATCATTTGCATTGATAGGATCATCTGTGTGGGAACAACCTGGCTAAAACCCAGACATTTTACTGCTCTCTTGCCACTGTCTCTATGTTCAGCTTATATGTTACTGCAGGATAACCATAGTGTGTGAACACTTATTGATGTGTTACAGCTTTTGACGCTAACACTGACCTGAAAAGTATGTTTTAGTGACATGTTGCATTGGATCTATACAGCTTAATATGTTGGAGTTTTGTGCTGTATCAATTCAATGTTGGTTGACAACACATCTAAAAGCATACAGAAAGATAATTATTATGCAAATTAAGATCCCTTACGCAATATGTGTCTTAACCTGGTGCCGTTTGGGACCAGTCTGCTGGTTGTGAACAGGATGGGGGAAAGTAGCACAGCAACACCTGCTGCCCCACCACACGCAGCTGGACCTCCGGTCCTGGTAACCAGGCCTCATAGCCGTTTCTTCCTTTTAAGCAATAACACTTTACATGTCTGCTGTGACTAGGAAAACAGAAATGTTGAACCCACCTTTGCCATTCTGCCACGCTGTGTACCAGGACAGGCTGAGGAAAGACGTGAAGAAAATAATCGCAGTGGCCACAGTACCATTTCTGAGCCTCATCTCATTTCAGCGATGCCTCTCCTCGGCTGTGGACCCCGGAGCTGCCTTTGCCTCCCTCCCTCCTTCTCTCGCTTCCTTCAGGGTGTCGATACGGGCGTAGGCGCCGACATGTGTAGGCGTTTAACAGTTAATACGCTCCGGTAAACAGGTCTGGTGACACGGACTTCTGCAGTGTAGGGCGAGTGCTCGGACGGACCCTCAATCTTCCCTTTCTTGCCGTTGTTCGGAGCCCTGGCTCTTCATGTACCGTCCTACGGAGCTCGGTCACGAGTCGTCAACGTTCGGTGGCAACACGGCTTACATGGTGGGTTAAAGAAGAAGCCAGCTACCGATACCACACATTGCAATCATTCGCAGCCAGTCTTTAGCTACAAGTTACAAGTAGACGGCATTTTCAGTGTGTGACGGTTCGGTCCTCTGGGATAGGCTACTCGGTGTGTGACGGTGTCCGAAAGGCAACGCCCCACATCCCACTGAAGCTACTTCAAATTAATAAGTCCATTTAAAAAACAACTGAAAGATAGCTAAAATAAAACCTGATCATCAAATCAAAAATGCAGTTTAAGTAAGATATATTTTAGAGTTGTGCTCTTTAAGAAGGTGATATTCTGACGCTGAAACGAAAGTAATGTAGTCTTGAAGGTTCAGTTGGCAAGTCAGACCGAAACTGGTGTTACATGGCGCAGCCGCTAAGGTGAGTAGACAGTGTGAACTGACTCAAAAAAAACTATATGTAGGCTGTGCATAGGCTACTTGTACAATGCTAAAGCCCAGAAACTCAAGAACTCTAACAGATGTGTTTATAATGACTGATAAGAAAATGTGCTTCATGAACATCGAGGGTTAAAAAAACACAGTGTACAGATGATTAGCTCACAGTTATGAAATGGTGTAGAAAGGCCAACATACAATACATTAAAAGGAACACTTGGTACTAAAAATTTTTGCAGGTCAAAACAGTTTTAAATCCATCCTGGTCCTGCTGATCCTGCTGATCCTGCAATGTAAAACTCCTGACATATTTACCCCCATATCGCCCCCTTGTGGTGAACATTTTCCTTGAGAAGAAGCAGATTTTGCTGATGTCTACACCACTCATAATATTGCGATAAAAATGATCTCTTGTCATTTGGTGTCAAACGACAATTGAGAGATGAGGTGTGATTTCCTAAGTCTTTAATGATGTCACAGGTATTTTTATTTAACTGAAAACAAATAGAACATTTATGTGTTACCTACTAAGTTAATGTTATACCAGTAAGAGCTGCTGGCCCCTGGCCATTTTCTTGAAACCAATATTGTGTGTGATGTCATACTCAGTATATTTGCTGGCCAAGGACCACATTTTATTATCTAACATAACCATTTTTAATGTCTAATCCAACCATAACCACAACAGCTGCAAAAACACTAGGGTCCCAGAGATTTGCAGCCCTTTGGCTGCAGCCTCCAGTCCTACAAACTCTTAATACTGTTTAAGTTGTAGTGACTTTTTATCTGCAAGTAGTTTGCATGCCATCTAGTGGTATAGCCTTTTAACTGCATTAAGGTAGTTATTTGTATAGGATTGGAACACACCACATTCATTTCAGAATAAGGTTTCACATGTTGTATGGAGGCTATTATAAAAAACAACCACAAAAATATTGTTTTCTCTAAAAACACACAGCAGCCAAGTTGTGCTCACATTCATTTATTTCCTGACAGCACATATTTTTAAAATCAACTCAAAAATAGTAATCAGTTGTTATATAAGGATATATTACACAGGACACAAACCATCATATGGCAGGCGTGATTATCACATCATGTCCTTTTTACATTGAATACATTCAAACGTCAAACTGAAGAATCGGATGAACTGATGTCATGTGGCAAGCCAACTTAAGAATCCATGACATTTAAAAAGCCAAAATAAGTCAATAATTTGGTTCTATCATTTAAAACAATAGTGGTATTGAAAATATTCTCTGCACATTTGCTGCGATTCGATTTTTTACCCCTTACCTAGATTGACATTTCAGGTGCATACAGCTTACTTAAAGAAAGCCTGGGTATGTTAAGCTTGCTTCAGGGCAGACGCCCCCATAATCAGTTTGAAGAGGCAAACATGAAGCAGGGGAAGAGATGTGTTCAGAAAGGTGTAGCTTTAAAGTAGTCCTCCAGTGGAATCAGTGATACTCCTCCGATCCAGTCCTGCAGCCAGACCTGGATCAACTCCAGCTTCATGAAGAACCACTTGTGTCCCACTGGCCATTTTGCCATCGCAGGATGTCTGTAAAAAAACAGAGGAGAACTTGCAAATTTGTCCAAATAGTGGCGTTAGCTAAATTTCAGGGCTGAAGAAATTCATTGAGTATTTCCACACAAGTCCACAAGTCAAGTTACCTTGAGAACATTGCCTCCTTGGCAAACGCAAGCTCCTCAGGGGCCACCTCCACCATTTTGCCTGTTAGTGTGAGTCGAGCACATCTTGGATCCTCTGGATCATACATCATTTGCCTTAAAACAGAGAAGATCATGTTTCTATGAGAACAAACATAAAACAAACAGATCTCTGCAAAAATTTAAACTCAGTTTTCTTTGAATCTTTTCAGAATAAAATAGGCAACATTCACCTGACAAGTCCAGAAAAATTTTCTTGATGCAAGATATTGCCAAAAATAAGGTCTGGTTTGCTCATAATGAGTATAAACAGTCTGCATGTGGAAAAACTTGTTAACCAGGTTGGAGTTTTTGCGATGTTGTGGTAGCCTTTGCAATCTGATCAGTAACTTTCTGTAACTTGCATTCAGGTGTGCCAAATGATTTATAAGGAAACTATCCTAAGAAAGTGCTGCAAAGTGGTGTGAATAAGCTGTGGATCATGTTCTTTTACTTTGTAGAGATGAATAGATCTTTGTTTCAGTGTTAACACCTTCATTAAATAACAGGGGCTCACCTGCAAAGTTCTCCTTCAGCTTCTGAAAACGTCAGGGAGGCATAAGGGTTGCTTTTCAGGTCTGTCACTGTGTTGTCCATTGGAGTTACATAAAAGTACATAACACCAGTGCTGTTGTCCAGCGGTCCATCACTGACTGAGAAGATGTTTCCAAAAGGGAGACCTTTAATCTGTGCCAGGATATAAACCAAGATGTATATTTTTAAACATAAAGCTATGCAAATATAGTGTCAGAAGTTTCCTAAAATCTTGTTTAGTCCAATTCTAATCCTTATGTTAGTCTTATCCTATTTTCATGACGAAAGAGGAGTTTTCTGTTGTGTTTAATCCACTATAAACACAGACTGTGAAGAAAGAATTTCTAAAACATTTTAAAATAAAAGAAAATAAGGGAATTTACAGGTTGCCATGCTTTTAAGAAAACTGCAGGTGGATTAAAATTGTGATTACACATGGTAACCGATGGTTAAAACCACTGCACCCGACCCCCCAAAGTTCCTCTTCCCTGTTAATGTTAAGTGCTGTGCATAAGTTATAATCATAAAGTCTTCCCATATTATGCATTTTTGTAACCCTTTAAATTAAGTAAATGGTTTGGCCCTTTGAGTGATAAACTTTTACTTAACAAACCTGCAAACTTATGGTAGCTGCAAAAGTTGCATGCATGCCAGTGGTTGCATAAGATCCAAGAAGATTTACCAGAGATGCACTCAAATCTGTAAGTAATTTATTAATTCAATTCATTATTCACTTCTACTAACAGTTGTTGAGTTAACTTTGGTGCATTAACCCAAATATGAACAATGCCTTATTTTCAGTTTAACACAGCCACTCGTGACAACAGTGAAAGAAAGGGGGTTTAATACTTGTACAAAGCTCATACATACATGACTTTTTCTCTGAACTCATTACTGGACCTCTCCTTTGAGTGTGTTACCTTGTCTTGAGTTGAAATGGTGGCCAGATGTCCCCAGTCACTGGTGTGGGCTATGTATCTGGCAGTCCTGGCTGTCTCCTCATGAGGTGGAGGGCCTCCGTTGCTGGACTTCTTTCCCTTCTCCAGCCGATAAGAGAACAGTCTGGAGGAAAGCTGAGCCACATTCTCTTCTTTCTGCTTCACCAGCTCCGCGGGGCTCTCCACGCCGTCTCCGAGAGCGTCCTGAGACGGGTACGCCCGCTTCCACAGCCCGGCTCCGTCGACCAGCAGAGCCGAGGCGACTTCCTCCGACAGGTCGGCGTCCTCCACCACATCGTTGGAGGAGACGACCCAGGACACGGAGCTCCTCAGGGTGTAGCTCAGGCACGCACTGAGCACACTGGCAGTTACTGCCAGGAAAAGAAAAGGGGGCTTCATGGCACTGAGTCCAGGTAATGGCCGTCCAGCGTCTCCAGTCTGTTGTTTACAACCTCACGTGTTTGAAGCTCACATCACACACGTGCTGCAACACGGCGCTCATCCGGGAATCAGATCAGAGGTTGGCAATAATAACACTTCTTTAGTAACTCATTACAACAGTGGACTAAACTTTGTGATGTATTATCCTTGTATAACGCCTGTTTGAGCCTTTCATAACTGTCATTCAGGTTTTTCATGTTTTCATAACGCCTCTTAACTTTGAGTGAGGAGCAGCGACCCCTATTGACTTAGCAGAGGAACTGAACTCATACTGCAATTTTACTTCATAACTGGATGTTTACATTAGTGGCAAAGAAACACTTAATGATTTGCCACATATGTATGATTTTCTTAACTAAACGCAAAGATGTGTTATTTTTCCTGTCACTAAAATGGTTTACCAAACTTCAAAGTGCCCCTGTCTGTAATACTTTTTCATGTTGGACTTTAGAACTCCACAAATCATCAACCACACAGAGGAGATCATGGTTGCAAAGGTTGTGTACAGTAGGCCTGTGTGTTTCACTGACCTTGAAAACTTCGGGGTGAGTAAATATATGGCACATGTAGATTGATTTGAATGCAAGAGCTGCAATAAAAGTTTAATTTATTACAGACTTTAGTAGAAGGTGTGTAAACAAAGACTTGAAGGTGAACCAAAGACTATAAGAATTAACAGAAACATGCAGAGTTTTTACTTTTATCTTTTACATTATGAATCTATATGTGGTGTGTGGTTACGGCTTGTAGGTCAAAGGGTCTTTATCTTCCCACAACTATTATTTAGAAACTATTTTTCTGTATGTTAAATGTTTCATCTCAATATTCTATATGGTGACTGTTTAATCTTAATATTTCTCAGATATTTTGCTACATTTCAGATCTGTGGTCTGAACATCCATGATGAGAATCTCCCGGCTCAACCACATCCCAAAATAAGCTCCATTTAATTGAGATCTGGTGACTGGAGGCCACTGGAGAACAGTGAAGTCACTGTCATGTTCATGACGCTGGTTTGAAATGATTTTGGACTTTGTTTTGTGTCCATTGCACAAGATTCTAACCCTACAGTCTGAATGTTGCACCAGAAATCAAGACTCATCAAAGCAGGAGACATTTTTCCAATTGCCAGTGTATTTCTCTGAGTGTTGTTTAGGAAAAAAAATACATTTGAATCATTATTTCCCCATATTATTAAGTTTAATAGTGGAAGCATTTGGAGTTTAAGTGTGATTGTGCACACAAAGAATAAGATACTAACATTACAACTTTCTAAATATGCCCTGGTCTCAAGCTAAAAACTTCACAGCTGTAAAAATATACTTTGTACATTTGTTTGGGCACAAGTCAGGTAACAATTACGTATTAATTCTGATAAATTTGATTAAAGCCAGATTAACAATGATACCATTATATCCCTGACCATACTTACTAAACTAAATCCTCATTAGTCTTGTTATAATTTTTATTGTCTCATCAAAATGTGTTTAAAAGTTATTCTCAGACAGAAAGAATCCATAAATTTGATTTTTTTTTCGCAGTGACTTTATATTTTAACTTGGTTATTCTTTGGAGCTGTCTAGAGGAACTTGACAAACAACACATAGCTTAGAAATTTTATTAAACATCACTATCCACAGCAATGACATGCTGAATCACATAAAACTTCAGGAGTTCAGGAGAACTGTTTCCAGTATCAGTGTTAAAGAGTGATTTTAATTATCTTTTCAATACATACTTTCTTTCTCCTTGTCTCTAAATATAGCATTAACACTTTAGAATTAAATAAAATTCAGTCTGCAAACTCAGGATCCTAACAAAGTGGAATCATCACCTTCCTGTTGACTCACCTAAAACTTTAAGATTTTGTGTCTGCTGATAGTCTGCCCCCCCTTCCCTCAGTCCATGGACTTGTCACTCCAGGCCATTGACTTCCTTTTGGCCAGCTCCATCCAGGACGGCTGCCCGCTGTCAGACATGGACTGTAGAGGTGATGGCACTGTAGGTGACAGTGACCGCGCTGGAGAAGACACCACATTCTTCCTGGACCATTTGTCTTCCCGGGGACGGTCTGGGATTGTGGTGGGACTTGATTCTGAAATTAAAAAAAAAAAAGGTGGGTTGCTGCACAGGTGCAGTCTGAGAATGAATCATTGTACTGATAAATAACACACCTGCAGGTTTGGCCCATTGTCTCCCCTCTGGTTTGGTGTCTTTGATGAGTGTTGGGGGTTTGGGGGAAGCGGGAGTTTCAGCAGATGTTTGTGCCTCTGTTTTCTTCAATTCAACCTGAAGAAAACTGTGAGTTAGATCATCTTCTCAAGAATAAAAGAGAAACAAGAGTTTGAAAATATCATGGTGAACACATTCAGTGTGCATCAAATAAAAAAAAAATGAAGCATCACAAACCGGTTTGGTTGCAGCTGGAGTTATCCTCTCTGCCCGTTTCTCCAGAAAAGCAGCCCTCTGGCTCACTGACAGAGGTGCAGACTCTTTTTCCTGCTCAGCTGTTTCTTTTTCTTCTGGTGCAGACTCTGGAGCTGGAGGAGCTGGCGAGGTGGGAGAAGCTGGAGTTGGAGTGGTGGATTTCAGTTGGTTGACCTGCTGAGGAGCTCGACTGCTCCAGGGAGGCTGCTGCTGCTGCTGCTGCTGCTGCTGCTGAGCTGAAGAAAGGTAAGATTGTGCCAGAGACTGTGTGGCTCCACCCTGTGCAGACGGAGATGTTGTTGTTGTGGTTTTTGCAGCAGAGAGTAATGGTGACTGGGCTGCCGATGGGTTCGTCTTCACAGCTGATGCAGAAGGAGCTGCGTTCAGCTGTGGCTGGCTGCTTTGTTTGGATGTTGGTGGCTCTTTCGGAGTGTTTGCTTTCACTGGAGGTGCTGATGATGTCTTCTGCTGCACTGCAACAAGTGATGGTTTCACAGCCTGTGTCTGACTCTTACTTTGAGCTGTTTCTGCTCTGGCTGCATCAGCTGGAGGCTGTTTCGTAGCTTCTAATGGCATGGTACTTTGCTGTACTTTCACAGTCTGTGTCTGTGTTTGGACTGCAGGACTTGCTGGTGGTGCTTGTCCTTGTGGTCTGGGTGGTGCACCTGAGAAATCTCTGGGGAATCTATTAAAGAGCTGCTGGATGCTTTTGGTCTTCTCCATTGCCAAGCTCATCCAGGAAACCTCGGCGGAGGCAGACTGAGGGGTTGGTGCAGGTTCCTGAGGAGCTGCAGGGATGATTTCACCTTCTTTGAGGCAGAAAATTGAGTTTTCAACCTTGGGAGTTGGTTGGACTTCAGTGCGAGGAGGATCGGCTAATGGAGGAGTCTTTTTAACCGGGGGGAGGCAAGGTAGGGTTGCATCTAAGGAATGACACAAATCAGTGTTAGCATTTGCTCCGGTTGTGTTTTTAAAAGTAGAATTGTATCGTTATGTGAATTTAAATAATGTTTATCCTCATGGGGAGCTAAAGCAGTAAATTTTAACATGACATATGACACATGACACAGACTCTCAGGGACTCACCTGCCTGTCGTGTGTCTCCACAGATGATGGTATCCGCTGTGATCTTTTTAGACTTGCTGCTGATGTTGTTCCCTACTTCCTCTACTTTTTGTTTCTCACTCTGCTCTTCACTTCCTGACGCATTTTGATTGGACGACCCTTCAGATCTGTATCTCATTGACTGAGATGTAGAGCGCAGCTTGACCCCAAATGCCACCTTTCCTTCATCCTCCTGCTTCTCTGCTTCCTCTTTCACTTCCTCCGTCTTCACAGCATCTGCGTCCGTGGTCACACCTGTAGATGGTGTCACAGATTCCACCTTTTTCAGACTCTCCCTCTTGTCGAGTAGAAAATCTGAGCTCTTCTGCAGAGCTGTCCCCTGTCTGAGTCGCGCTGCGGCAGATCCTGCTCCTCTCAGCTGTAACTCTCTGAGTTCTTCCTTCTCCTTCATGCTCACGATGGGTTTCTTTTCATATCTGTGTCTGCCTTCAGTCTTTTCAAGAACTCCTGCAAAGCTGCCTGATCTGGGTCTTTCTCCGTCTCTGTTCTTGCCCGTGGTGACCGAGAAATGGAAGGATCCAGATCCCTGGGAGGATCTTTTTATGACTTTTGAGGCTTCTGTGTCATCCTGCTCTTTCAGTGCGGTGGACCTGATTGTGTCTTCAGAGCTAGTGGTGGGGGGGAGCTGCTCAGCTTTGTTTGGAGTGTGTCTCTTATCATGAAACATTACATCTAACTCAAAAGCAGGATCTCGTCTGTCCTTCATCTCTGATGGTAAAAAACAGGAGTGAGGCCGCTCATTTGATGCTGCATCTCCTGTCCTATGAGTCTTAACTCTGAGAACCTTTGAGGGTAGAGCGGGCGCTGTCTCAGGAGGAGGTTGGTCTGGTTGTGAAGAAGTTACGCTAATGGGTTTCATTTCTACCTCTGATGTAATCGGCACCACTTCTGGAGGTTTTGAGGGTAGAGGTTGCGGTGTAACAGGACTGATAGTTGCTCCTTGTTCTGTCTCCACCGTCTCTTCCTCTTGAGATTCAGGCTGCAGTTCTTTTTCACTGTCAGAGTCTGGATGGTCAATGTTGTTCAACGGGAAGTCAGACTGAAAAACACAGATATGAAAGGTACATGAGGTTTATGAGCTTGTCTCGTCATTTAAAGCAAAGAAGAAATCTCCCACTCACGTCCGCATCACCCATCTTCCTCTTGGAGCCTGCACGCTGGTTTCTGGGCTTCACTGACATGCGGTGGCGTGCAGCAGAAGTGTCCAGACGAGGGGTTAACTGAGCTGGAGAGCTGAAGTCTGACGGAGACTCATCAGCAGAGGAATTAGGAGGAGGGGGAGCGTATTTGGTGGGTGATGGTTTGGGGATGGGTGAGACTGGAGAAGTCTGTAAAGACAGGAAGAACAAATGAGGCTAACTTTGACACCATAGCTGAATTATACTTCTAACATCAGAGCCACAAACACACATCTATCTTACTGTTACACTGTCCTTAACTCTGCCTTTGGTGACAAACACTGGATAGTCTGTCCTGTTGCTGTAAACATTCAAAGTGCATGTTAATCTGAGCCTGTGAAGCTCCCACAGATGTAATATTTCCTGGTTTATATTTGTTGTCATGTTTGCTTAAAACTGCAGACCCAGAGGTTTAGGGATTACAATGGCT
Organism: Halichoeres trimaculatus; assembly: GCF_033239565.1. NCBI lineage: Eukaryota > Metazoa > Chordata > Actinopteri > Labriformes > Labridae > Halichoeres > Halichoeres trimaculatus. Next base: position 16,250,561 of record NW_027437197.1, read on the forward strand.
TTAAAAAAGAAGAAACTATTTGTTTGTGACCCATTTTTTAAGATTAATGCCCTAAGCAGGAATAAATGAGCTTTGTTAGAGCTGAGTCCTGCAGACAGAAAATATTTGGAGACAGACTCACGCATTGTTTGTTTTAGCCTTAATCAATGGATTTGTTCAGAGACAGAAAAATATATGATACCTACAAGCTTTTCATTCACTCTTTACCTCAAACGGTAAACTTAGGATACAATTTAGGAAGCTCAACAGGTAGCGATTATTTCTTTCAGTCAAACTTTTTAACTTAGATGTTGTTGTACATTTGAAGAGCTTAGGCCAACTGAATAATCTGTTGCCGTTTTCAAACTAAGACTTCAGTTTTCAGTGGAAGGTGTTTGACTGATGGACATAATAATAGCTGAAAAAAATATAATCTACTCAAGTGTTTGTCTAATTTTTAGTAAAATTTGTTTTATTAGACTTAATATGAGCCACATTCACCTAAGAAATCCAAAAGATGTCTTCTTTCAAGACAGTAAAAGAGAAAAAGACAAAGCCTGGAGAGTAATAGTGAATCTTCAATGGGGTAAGAAAATTTTGCTCGTCAAGTTGCAACACAGACCTCATTTTTTTCCTTTAATATCTTAAGATAAGACATTCTTCTAACAGTTTTCACTAAAATGGCATAAACACTTGTTTGGTTTCAGTTTATGCAGTGTAATCATTTTTCGAGGGTAAAACCTGTGAACAGATTGGTACCAGAGAGGATTAGGGCCAGTGAAATGAATTATTTAGAAACAAGGACAAAGAAGTAGGACATATGTTTTGCTTTTACTTGACGTTAAAAGTCAAACATTGGAGGGGAAAAAACAGAATTCTGATTGAAAAAAATCTGAATTAGAAGAAAAGAAAAGCTCACCAACAACACCACAGAATGTTGAGTGTCCCCTAACTTAGTCAGCAGTTTGGGACTTTCCACCATGATTTAAAAAAGGAGCCAGCTGAATATAATATGATTTATCTAATTAGCAGAGTTTGAACACAACATCACATGAAGCGTTCATCATAAATTTGTTTTTGTTTTGTGCTGACCCACTTCTTCTACCAGGCTTTAGTCAACAAAGATCTGCCCCGAGGGATCCCACTGTGGATCCGCTGCTTCCTGTCTGAGAAGTGGTTTCACAGTTTAAAGGAGATCTCCAAGCACAGAGTTCTTACTGCTATGCTGTCCTCTGAGGTGAAGGACGGGACCTTTTTTTTTGCCTCCTCCTCATGTTTGAATCTTCAGTCTGGTCTTGCTCTCGGTGGCTGTTGTCCTCAAACTATAAGAATTTGCCCTGAAAAACTCCCTACCTGAACCTGAGCTGCCTGAATAAGCAAGTTATGGGCCATGTTTTGTGTCATGTTTTGGGTTTCTTTTACTTACTGAGATCTCAGCGAGGCTACTAGAGAGATGTTCATCATCTGAGCGGCTCTCTGGGTCTTCTGGTCGCCTGATTGGCAGAACCAGTGGAGGCGGACCCAAATGCATTTTCTGCTGTTGGAGCTTCTTCTATGAAACATCAGAATGGATACAGTAAGTTTTTGGAAAGGTGCAGTTCCCAATAAGTGCTTTAAATATAAGGCTCCACCTGCAGTGCTTTGATCCGGCCCTGAACATTCTCCTGGGATGAAACTCGGTCCGGTTCAGATTCTGTCAGGACCTGATCATCCAGAAAGATGCTGTCGTGGGACAAAGCCCGGGATGCCATCATTCCTGTGGGACATCTGTTGGCACATGTGCATAAAAGCAGAGGAGTGACTGAAAGAGAGAAAATCTGAACTGAAATTGAGATGCAAAGTTGTCTCCTCACTTACGACAAGTCTTCATCTGATCCCAGTCCCTTTCCTGACGTGATGTCACTCTCTGACTGGCTGAGTTTGGGGTTCTTCTTCGCGCTTCCTCTCTTACTCCTCCCGAAGAGGCGCGTTTTCAGAGACCTGAGCTTGGACTTTTTACGTCCTAACATAGATTGAGACAAAGACAGATCCAGGTCACACACATGCGCAGATCTAATGCTTTCTAAAGCCTTTATGTTCTCTTATTATCTACATCTCAGGCCTGTCACAGAGCGTTGTAGATTAGGATCTGTTATTGACAATAAACCAGCCTCACTCACGTGTTTCAATGTTATCCTCACTCCCTCTTTGTCATAACTCCTGGCAGCATTTCCTTTACAAACACTCGCTGTCTTTTCACTCTAACTCCATAATCTCACCTGTGATGTCTTCGATGCTCCCTTCTGCATCTCCAGAGAAGGACGCCATCAGTCTGATCCCTGAGAGGAGAACAGGACGGATGGAAAAACATGTACAGAAAGACAATGAATGAAGCAGCTGTCACTTGCTGGACGGCTTTTAACACTGTGTAAAAATGCACAGGTCTTGTGTCCTCCAGTAGACACAAACACACACACACACACACACACTGGAGTGAGCGCCTGAGGATGTGACAGTGGACTTGAGGTTCAAAGGTTTATTGGCATAACTAGGAACAGAACAAACCTTTGCTGTAGCTAGGTGGGGCACGTTGAGAAAACAGATGAAAATATCATCTGAGGCTTTTGCTAAACTGAACTTTAAGGAGTCTGCGCAGGGCAGCACAGCTCTGGTGAAGTATTACATTCTGAGAACAAAGCAAAACCTTTCCTCAGACAGCTTAACTTGAGCAACACTTGATTGACAAACATCAGAATGAGCCGCTTGTTTCTTTTGTATCACAGATTGTTTCCAGTTTCAGATACACTTTGAGATTTTTCACAAATCTTCGTGCTGTGGCCTGCTGTCAACACATGATCCTGTGAAACGTGCGCCTGATAAGACAAGATGTGTCAAGTCGTGGACACACATGCAAAGTCCACCCCAGCACCCCTCGTATCCTGCATGTAAGATGTAAGACGCTTCAGCTTATGCAACATGTGAGCCCTTAACACACACTTCACTTAAGTCACACATCAAACCATTCCTGTGCGTTTGTCATGCATAGTAAAGCCACAGCCCCAGGAGAAACAGAGGATAATCTGGTGGATTATTAACATTGCAGAGAGATCCTTGCAAGATTTCACAGCACCATAATCCACAACAACAGCTAAAGCACAAACTTCCCATCACATGTTGCAGAATTCCATCCACCTGATGTTAAAAAACAAAATCTAAAAGATGTTAAAACACACAGCAGGAGAAAGAGTGAACTCACACACACAGCTCTGATTCACCAGCCTCTCTCCGTGTCTTCCTCCTCCTCCTCCTCCTCCTCCTGTCTTTGTCCTCCTCTGTCCTGTCCTGGCTGTGTCACCGTCTTAATGCTCCAGCGTCAGCCGTGTGTCCTCCACATCTGCAGATGGAGCGAGAGGAGCGAGGTGAGGAGGAGAGAAAAAAAATACAAGAAAGAGGGAGGGAGAAAAGGACGCTCCACGTCAGGCTGAGCAAACGCTCGAAGAGAAAGGAGGACAGAGGAGAGTGAGGGAGAGAGTGAGATACTCTATTACATTAGTGGCACACTGTGGCCCTCTGCGCTAAGCTCCTTATAAAACGCTAACCTGATTTTAGGCCCAGAAATGAGAGTAGAGGGAGAAAAAATAAAGCTCCACTTGGAAAGAGGACAGGAATTACTCCAGCTCATACAACTGTTTATACATTACACCAGGTTACTTCCCCCCCAGGTCGACCACTGCACACAGAGGACTCTGGGTGAATGTGTGTCTGAAAAAAGTTAAAAATTAGATTAAGAGAGAGGGGGGAAAAAAGCAAAAACCAGGAACTAGCCAGGTCCTGTGAGATCCAGAGTTCAAAATCCACTGAAGCTAAAATAATCTCCCATAAGATTTTGCTGTTGCTGCAAAATTCAGGGTTTGTGCAATTGCAGAATCAGAGTCCAGGTTTTACCACTGGAAAAAACTGAAATCTTATGAAGTTTTTTTGTCTTATTTCAGTAGAAAATAGCTTTTCAGACTTAATATGAGCCCTCATTCACGAGTTTAGAAAAAAATCTTGTTTCAAGTCATTCAAAGACAAAAATGGAGTCTTAATTGCTTGTAACAAGTAAAAAAAATCTAACAAAGGAACAAGATAAAAGTTAGTTGTATTAAGACATTATATTAGTTTTAAGCAAATTTTTCTTGTTCCATTGGCAGATTTTATTTTACTTACAAGCAACTCAGAACTAATTTTTGTCTTTGAATAGCTTGAAACAAGGCATTTTTCTGGACTGACCAGTTGAATGCAGCTCATATCAAGTATAACAAGATCATTTTTTACTTAAAATAAGACAAAACACAGTGCGAGCAGAACAACATGAAAGGAAGGAAAAGGTCCACTTCTAATGCCATCAAATGTAAGAAAATGACATAATCTGCATGCAATAGAATATAACATTTATTGCATGAACAGAGCTGCATAATTCAGTGTGCATCAACAAAGTTGACCCATGACTCATTTTCATCCAAAAACTCCTCCACAAGTGCTTCTAGTCCTTACCAAATGCTGATTTAAGCCCATGTTAGAGACTTTTCGTGCATTTTTTCCTCTAAGTATCCCCTCTGAGCTCTGCAATTAAGTCTGAAAGTAATCTTAAAACACTAAGAATACATTCTGTCTGCTAGTAAAAGGAAAAAATACTTCTCACACACGTGGTTTTTGGTGAAAGTGATCCCAGCTTCCTGCACATCCACACATCCAGGATGGTCTCCACAGATGGAGCTCTAACTATCTAGGCCACTGGGCTACGATCAGCAAGAGGGAGGGCTACTGGAGGAGGAGGAGAGAAAACCTTCCTCTGTGTTCATATTTCTGTTTGGGTGTGTGGTGTTTCTGATGGGACTCCTCATTGCACAAATCCTCCTCTCTTCCAGCAGAACATGGACCCAGCTGCTGACAGCTGGATTACACGCCACCCATTGCACCCACCCATGTCATTAGAGCACCGTGACATAAGAGTCTGGGATGTGGTTTTTGTTTAATTCCCTCATTCATAGATTTATTGCACTTAATCTACACAAAGGCGACAATATGTGTGAGATTATCTTCTCTTTTAATGTGATTACTGCTGATTTGTTGCTAATGTTCGGTCATACTGAAGAATAATGCTTTTCTTGCTCTTTGTACACCCTTTTTCATCCTTTTCAGACATGTAAAAGAGAAACAGAAGAGTATGTTTCAGTCAGGGTCAGCTGTGGTTCATGTGTTTTTCTGGTGGATTATATTTTCTTGCTTTCAGGGCCCAGATGAGGACTGAGCATATCGAGATTAAGGCCGATGGATAAGCTGATCACGGCTGGACTAAGCAGGGAAGCTATTCATTATAAAACAAACAGTCTCCCATGGATATTTAATGAGAGGGATATTTATCACATCTTTTTAGAGCTGGGGTGAAAATATTTTGATCATTAACCTTTATCTGCATTGAGACCCTGACAGGTAACCACTTTGGCACCAGCCTGACAGAAACAGAGCTTTAAGCTGCTGTAAGGATACAGAAGCTATAACATCTTTTAATTACTCACATTTGACCATTAAATAGATGGAGTGGTGTTTTAATAAATGACAGGAACCCATCAGTTATGTAATATGTTAATTCATCAATTCAGAATTTAAAACTGCTTTGACCCAGTTTGAGATCTAAAAATATCCCAAACCTCCTGCTCACACATCTGATCACAAAACAGGAAATCATGAGCATTTTTTCCAAAAGATTTCACATTGAAAACAAAAATAAACTAGCATAAAGGTTAACAGGCTAATAGGTGAATAATATATATCACCTGCACACTTCTACAAAATTTTCTGAACCAAAGATTAAGGGGAAATAGTAAATTTTATCATTCTGACTCAAAACTTGTCAACTGTACTGTGAGATTTACTCAATTTTTTTTAATAAACAGAATATTTGGAGGAGTTTCCCTCTTTGCAAACAGAAGCAGCAAGACAGCATTTCATCAGATAAAAAAGGGTTTATTGTGAGAGCTAACATCGTTATATTTATGTAATATGAAGTTTGGAGTTTGAGGTAGGGTGGTTTTAAAATGGTATTCAAGTTGCTGTTAAAGCTTCAGTTGAAGACAAATCCAAATTCAAACACATTTCAAGGTATCAAAAAGCATTTTAATAGATTGAAAAATAATAATAATAATAATTTAGTTTTCCACCAGATGGAGGTATTGGGCTTTAAAAGCTGTTATCCCTATACAAAACTTGGACCAATTCATAAAAAGGATGTACCAGTAAAAGTTAAACATTAAAAAACCCTGAATTATAAATTATCAAATGAAGATGAGTAATAAGGCCAAAATTTAAGACACACCACTTTTAGAAAAAGTAGAAAGTTTCGCTTGATTTTACTCTGTGGTTAAGGCTGATCATATAGACCTGTCATAGAAATCCAACAACAGCAGATGAGTCTAAGAGGTTAAAAACAAACAATAACAGCTTTATTTAGCTTTATATTTCTCATAGTGTCTTCGTATGCTGGGTGTGAAAGATGTCTACGTTGGTCTCCTGGCACTCTCGGAGGTCATAGTCACAATAACCAACAGAGAACCGTCCCTGAAAAATAAAATGAACACCTTTTACTACCACAAATCCTCACAACGATACAAATCCTGATTGCAGAATAGACATGAAGTAAAAGACTCACTTTGGGCCTCTTGAAGTAATCGAGCCCTCTTCCTATCTTTATGATCCATCCATTATCGAATCTGTGGACGATTAGATTTGTTTAGACTACGACCATAAAAGAGTGAATAGATACTTCATACAACTGTGAGTATAACCCTGATTTTACCTGATCTCTCTATCGTGAATAGTGGAGGAATACTGCAAATCCAGAGCCACACCCCGAGCGCCGAGACTCTGTTTAATCTCTGCCAGAGCGCTGCTCTGCTGGCTGCTATCCGCCTGAGAGAGGACGACAGGAAGTAAAGCATCAGTAACATGAGAGGGCCGAAGCTGACATATTGTGTGTCCTGTTAATATGTGACCTACCTCATCCTGTGAGGTGAGGAGGTGTATCTTTTTCACTTTGCAGGATGCTTTGAGTAACATCTCACAGAAGCGTAGGAAGTTATACAACTGAAGTGAGAAGAAAGGGGAGAGGTTACTTTGTTTTTCGACACAGTTGGGCACCACACACTGATAAAGACCAAGGCTACCTGGTGCGTGTGTCGTATGTACGGGTCTTGTACCCAGACTTCTGTGAGTAAGTTGCTGATGTAGGGTTTGAAAAGAGACTCATAGCTGTGACCGGTGGCATCCTCTGCTATTTTTATCTGCTCATGGTACTTCCCATCTGAGAGGAGAGAAAACACAGAAGGAGACAGGTCACTGGAAAAGTCTGGAGTGTTTCCTAAGTCCTGGGCATACAATCCGTGGTTCCTAAGGGTTCTTTTTGAGGAAAGTCTCCACAAGAATCTGAAAAAACGATGTACCAAAATGATTAAATTATTATACATGACCAGATGATGTGTGAATGGCATTCACCTAACCTCACTCTCTCCATGCATGAGGATTTGTTTTCAATTTCAGTTTCATAAACTTTGTGTTGACTTACCTTCTTTCATCTGGTTCACATGGACTTTGATCTGCTCAGCTCTGTCCATGTAGCCTTTAATCTTGTCCCTGTAGTGTCCCCTCTTTGAGTCATCTTTAACAGCTGGTGGAATGAGAAATAAGACCAGAGTAAGATCTGGTTAATATCTTATCTTTATGGCCTTAATTTATATCTGACTGATGAAGAAAGAGACCTTTCAACGCGTCCATGAGCAGCTGGATGCCCTCCTGGTAACAGACTAGAGACTCCTGGAAGCGGCCGTTCTGGTCCAGCTCCACGGCCCGTTTCAGGACGGAGATGGCGGAGGACTCCATCCCGGACACATGGTTCTGTGTCATTGTTGCGCCTTCCCTCGTAGTTTTATCAATTTATCAGAGTAGCATGTCTCATGTCAGAGAGACCGCACGAAAAAGTGAAACTACCTAACAGACTTTACGGTTGATCGGGTGCGCCATCAAAATAATTCCCCGAGAAACAAGGAAAGGAAATGGTCGCTCCTAGAAGCAGCAGTTTGTCAGTATCTGAATTTTAAAGACGACAATAATAAATACACCAAGGTACGACACAACAAATTAAATAGAGAGGATGCATTTTTAATAATATTAAATGACACCAAATGAAAAGTAAATAAATGAATGTTCAATGCTGAAGACAGTAAACACATTGAACCAAATCACACATTTACTGTAAATGCAGGAAAATACAAATTTTCTGGACTAGTATTAACTCAGCTCTTTGTGGGGCAATAGAATATCCAATCCTGAGAGCTTGTATTGTTTTGGCACCTGGGAGGTAATGTGCACAGGAGCCCAATAGCTTGTAAAAAAAAAAAAAATAAATAAATAAATCTCCTCACAGTGAAAAGAAGATCAGAATAACCTTTACTCACCAAGCATCTTACCATAAAGTAAAAAGAAATTTTAATCCTGTTGCCAGCATCAGCATGGTTTTACATTGTCAGAGATATGATTTTGAAAAGGAAACAGGTTATTCAGGGTCTGAAAGGAGTGAATGCACACTTGGATATTTGAGACATTTTACAGCACAGTTCTGGAAATGGGTGTATCAGATTTTTGTTGCAGTACCTTGAACAGTGTAAACTCACTGAGAAAATATAAATTATTGTCATGCAACTCCAATAATTTGTAATATTAGTATTTATCTATTTTCTATTTGATCGGCACTCTGTCAGCAGGTAGCGGAAACCCAGCAATACGTTAAAAAATAAAAAATAAAAAGGAGGAAAATATCTTTTGGAACCGTATACATAAGATACGTGTCATTCCGGCAGAGTTTCTGTGTAACTCATTGACGCTTCCGGTGGGACTGTCTATGGAGGAGAGGATAAACACGTTTTATCTCTTATAGAGTTGTCGAAAAACGTTTCAGACTTACCACAGTTGTAAATATGATGTGAATATTACTTGTTATATATTTCGTTACGTTGTGTTTGTTTTTTGCTCAACACGCGGTCGTTAGGTCTGTAGCAGGTTGTAACCTTGGCGTGTATCGGTGTGAAAACATGTCAGGGTTGTGCCGCAGATTGAGCTCTTTCCCATTCAAGGTAAGAGAGTTACTTTGTAGATAGAATATGGGTATCTGCTTTTTAGTTTATGCTTTGTTACAGACTGGCCTTTTAATGTGCCTTATCACTGTTCGTTTATCAGGTCCTGTCTGAAGCCACTTTTTGGTCACCATCTCCATGGTTTGTGTCTGCACGCAGCAAAGTCACAAGAGTGAGAATCTACAACGAGGTAAAAACGAGGCAAAATACGTGCTGTACATCAGCTACATACATTTTACTTCACGCAATACAAAATTGAAGAGGAATGTATAATACTAAATACTGGGTCCGTTTAATGGGCGTGCTGAAGCCCGGATGTTTACCCACCACCCCAAAAAGATTACAGACATTTGCCCTTTAAATTCAGCAGGTAGTTTGAGAAAAATAATCTCATATTCTAAATATCAGTTTTGAATAAACTGCATTTATTCAATTTCATTATTGAAAGTTGAGCATATTCATTAACTTTTTCATCTCTCAAGGAGCTGAGCACCCCCAAAACTCCCCAAAAGTCTGATATTAAAATCGCCCGTGCTGCATTTACTTAAATTGTATTTGAAAGCGGGGGAATAAAATTGTAACACCCCTGAGGATTTGTTTCCCTTTGTGCTCTTGTGGCATCATGATTAATTTTGAAAGGTTAAAATCCATAAGGGTCCAGAGTCTTCTAACAGTGTAGAATAAGGGCTGAAAGTGTCACCTGTCCATGGTTATATTGGTGCGCCTGTATCTTCGTGAACAAAGCACCAAAGCTTTTTATCATTTGCCCCAAAGACCTTGTGTTATTCTTCACAGCTTTTTGAAGAGAGATCAAAAGAACATGAGAAATATGGTGGCGATCCAGAGAAACCTCATAAACTCCATATCGTGACACGAGTAAAAAGTGTGATGCGAAGACCGTACTGGGAGAAAGAGATAATGAAAACCTTGGGGCTTCAAAAGGTAAATTCTCTGCATGTTAAAAACTCAAATTTTTAAAGCCTTCATAAAAAAGTTGGAACAATGTATTGTACGATGTAATGGAATAATGGAAGAGAAATAAAGGAAAGTGAAGATATTCTGTGATATTCTTCCCATTTCATGTTTTCCATCTGAATCATATTTAGCTCTAGTTTTATTGTTTCCTTCATTTTGCATTCACTGTTAACACTCTCATTTCCAGGCATATGTTCCTGTGATTCACAAAAACACACCTGCAGTCAACCACAAACTGAAATTTGTCAAACACCTCGTAAGGTAAGCACTATCCACACAGAGGGGAACGTCTTTCATACTTAGGCTGAGTGTAACGTTTCCTCTCTTTGTGGTTTATTCAGGATCCAGCCACTGAAGACTCCCTATGGACTCCCTGCTGAAGAGGACATGTCGGACACCTACATCAACAGCAAGGGGGAGCTGATAGTTCGTCGTCTCCTCAAGCCGGTGGAACCCAAGGCTATTGAATCCTAGCCCCACTTTCAATCACATAATTCAGAGTGTTCATAGTTTCCTGTTATTTTTCTTTTCACATCGAGGGCGTTCTTGAAATAAGCCTGATGCATGTTTTGAGGTATCAGACTACAGACTGCAAAGGAATGAGTGGAGACGCCATCAGACTCTCAGCTCAGTGAAGTTGTTAAGCTGGACCTTTGTCACAGTGAGGATGCTTTGGAACAATGCTGTTATGCATGACATTTCAGTGTAATGAAAGAGTTTCTTTATTAAACATGATGTGTATAATTTAAACACTTTTTTAAAAATGACATCTCGCCTTCATCTTTTACTAGACAGATTTTTTTTTTCTACCAAGTAAGATCACACAGTCGTGGAGATTGTTTGATTGGCAACTGTATTCCAGACAGACAAAACATTTCATAAAGCACAGAGTTATTTGACACCTAGTGTGTCTTAGAGAGACTGTAATATAAAACATGGAGGAAGGAATTATTAAATAAGACTAATAAACTAACACTTTAGATATGAAATTAATTTGAGATATGGTGAATAAGAATCAGGAAGTCTGTAGAAATGAGTAAGTCACTGAGAAAAAGGTATGAATAAATCAAAGCGGGCCATCAGCTGGACTTCTTTACTGTGAGGTAGCCCTGAGAGAGAAAACCAGACGACTGTCACTGCTTTTCAGTCGTCATCAGAATCAGAGTCCGAGTCATATCCTCGCCCTCTGATGGTTTTCTTCTCCACCTTTGTGAACTTAGTGCCTGACCTCTGGTTCACTGTAGGAGGCTCCATCAGGTTACCGCTAAAACAGAACAAAGATTTTATTAGCATGTGACTTTAATTCTAGCTGTGATGCTTTCAAGTTGAAGGAGACAATCTGTAGCAGTCTCACCTGTAGTTGATGACATCTGCACAGCCGAGTCTCCACTCCAGCATCTCTGTTGGAAACTCGTCAGTGTTTCCCAGGTCAGTGAAACCCACCACGTAGTCTTTGGTTTTTCCATCTGTGAGCAGAGCCAAAGTAGGGATCACCTTGATCCTCAGCCTTTCTGTCAGGAAGGGTGCCTTATCCACGTTCAGTTTGATGAATTTGGTCTCAACGTGCTTCTTTGCCAGGATGGCCAAGTGTTTGTCGAGGATCTTACATCTGTGGGAGGGAGGAGAGAGGAAAGGAAGTTATTAAGTTATTTTCGTTAATTATGACTAGCTATGAGAATGTGGTGTTTTTGCACTTACCTGAAGGTTGAACTTCTGTAGAAGTGGCAGACAACATTCTTGCTCTCCTTCACCTCACCGAAAAAGTCTTTTTCACTTGGGATTTCTCTGTACTCCCCGTGGCCTTTAGACAGCCACTCCTTAAAAACACACAGCAGAACAATGAATCACAAAGAAGTAACAATAACAAACTTATTTTAAGTCCTAGGACAGTAAAACTATAAAGGCTCCTCTCTTCCAAAATAAAATCACTTGGGTGTGAAGTTAAATTCTGAAGCCCATAATATTTGGGAAGTAGACACCCAACTAGTGACACACTATCTACACACCTGCTTCTGTTTCTGGGCTTTCTTAAGTGCCTCTAATCGCCTCTCCTTCAGTCTGTCCAAATCATCTTCATCCATTTCATTCAGTTTGCTCAGCTGTGCATCCACCTTCTCCTCCACCTGCTCCAGAACCTTGGTAATGATGTCTAACGGCTGGTTCGCCATCTCCAGAGCTTGGTGTGAAACTCTTTCAGATTCTGGGGAGGTCAAGAAAACAATATATGAACACCAGCATATGCCATCAGATAACTCAAGAAAACACAATGTTGTGCTTCTATATCAACTCTTAGAAGTTATTTAGAAGCTGAAGGTCAATAAATGTTGATCTATTCTCTTACATTTTTATTTTCACGGTTGATCTTAACATCACTAATACACTACATGCATATAAGCAAAAACCGAGTAATAACATAAATACGACGGAAAGTTCAACAGCAGTGTTGATAAGCATTAGATCAGTGGCGTACATAACGAACCATTGTACAATGATCACCACTCGTAAAAGCGAGGGCGTAATGTTAAAAGCAGGATATCAACAAGTACTCGCAACCAAATCTGCCGTCCAGACAAAGCCGTAACGTCAGGACACGCCTTACTACAGCCGGTTAGTTAGCATTAGCCTAGCAACGAACACATACAGCGACTTTATAACGGATGATAAACCCAAAAGGGCCCTCTATTAGTTTCAAGTGCATTTAAGTTATACATTCCAGTTAACATAAAATACATGATGTCCGCACTTCTTTGCAGAAATCTTTCTAATATCGAGTCAACAGCGCTTGTTAGCCTGTTAGGCTATCAAGCGTTAACATAGAGGGTCGATAACACTCAATAAAGATGTAAAACACTTGATTGAGCTTAAGCCAATGTGAAGTTTTCATGGCATCGAAATAAAAATAATCTCAGTTAACTATACAGACGATAAAATACAGTTTTACCTGATGGAAATGTGATCCGGCTGTCAGTTACACTTCAATTCGTGCGCGAAACGCTTAACGATGCAGCGGATGTGACGTCAACTAGGCCTGGTGACGTCAAACCACGACCCGGAAATTCATAGATTAAAAACAATATTTTTTACTGTTAGCGCTTCAGCTTTTACAGTCACTTACTCAAGTTTTATTTACTAAACAATGTGACAAAGGATTTACTAATGTTGTGATTAAATTCATGGGCAGTTTCTCTTTTTCCTGCCTCTGAACATTTAACTAAAATAAAATAAAGAGTGAACAAACAAAATGAAATGAAACAAGTATAAAGTTAAAAAATGTGCTTAAAAGCTGTGCTAAAAGTAACAGTGATTTTAATGCAGTCCAGGGCTACAAAGTAAATATTCCAAATTAATAGCTAGATTAAAAAGTTAGGTCTTTTATTAATTGCATGTGATTTTATTGTTACTTTTAAGTATTGTTCTTACACACAGCTGTTCTTAGTCGTATTCTTTCTTCTGTAAAGCCCTTTATAATGCATGTCGAAAGACATCCTAATTTTTTCTCTTTATGAGATTTACATTAACAGCTTGTTTAAAATAACTTTGAGAACCAACCATTTCTCCCTCCGTTTAGCACTAACTTTTAAAACATGACAAAGACAAGTTCATTAATACAGAGTTTACAGTTTATTACCAAGATTTAGAAAACTTACAAACAAGTTCACAGCTTCAGGTCTTCAGGCACAAGCCAGTTTAGAGAAGTCAAGACTGGCCAATTTGAACATCTGGCCATTTCCTTCTGGACAGATACGACAGGTGAAGAGAAGCGAACATCTTGAGAGTGAGTGGAGACTTACACATTCCGGTTTACATTCATATCAACGGGTTGATTGATTTGGTTTGCATATAGGGAAACTGTAATAAACATATTTTTTAAACCACACACTTCACATAATGTTATAGTGAGATAACAAGCCAGTTAGCCAGCCAACCGCGTTAACCAAATCCTTCTTATCACCGTTAGTAAAAAGTACACAGATAAAATAATGTAGCCACAAATGTCTCCATAATATAACGTAAACATGAGGTGTCAGAGTGAAAAATCAGGTCAAGTTTCCTATAAAGATCCAGCATTATTTTCAAGGTGAAACTGTTTTTAGTAAAACGCTTGAAATTTCTGCAGAAACATGATAGGCAGTATGAAACATGACATGATCATGAAGGACATCTTGCTTGTTAGAGAAAATAAAAATGCATAGGCTACTTATTGATTGCCTGTCAACATCCTCATGAGTCAGAGTGCTACTGAAAATCAACAGTTAACCTCACATGAAGTGCTTTGGCAGCTCTGATGTCCATGTTGGAACACTTACATACGGTGAAAGAGTGAGATTTACAATTTAAAGACAGTTACTAAGATTTCACTACATGTAAACAATACAAGAGGAAACCCCTCCACAAACATCTTTTCCTTTAAAACTTTGAACGCTCATCTTTAAAAACAGTATTTACACACTTTAATAACAGAGTTTGGCACTTTTTTTGCAAAGGGATAATAAAAAACACTACTGTCTGCAGCAGACTATCTTCTGTTTGCTTTTTGGTGACACAGTAGTTGTCGATTTGTCACAGGTCGGTCCAAACGGTACGAAGCACCAAAGAAAATACTGATGAGGCTGTTAGATGTCTACAATTTCTGGGATTATTAATCGAAGCCTAAGGAGTGCTGCAAAACTGAATGATTCTTACATATTTGCATTGAATACAATGGTTGTGTTATCAGGAAATAGTTCAAACCTAACCAATTTACTGCATAAAAGAAGAAAAAAATAAAACTCTTGTAGCACTATTCTAACTTTAGGAACACATAAGGGTCAACTGCTCAACTGAGGGGAAAAATACAACAAGGGTTAAAAAATATTAAATCTTAGGAACTCGTCTTGGATAAAATGTTTTAGAAATGATCAAGCTGTTTTTAGGAAAGAACTTCAACTGAAAATTGTGAATTTGCAAAAAAGTGCTACAACTTTCACCGTTCTGGGTGGATTCTGTGAGGAATTTCCTGACTTTAGTCAGCGTAGCTCGTCCTTTAGAAAAAAGTTATATAAAGAGGTCACTGCACTTATAAAATTCAAACACTATCATGGCTCCTGTAACACTTTCTCATACTGCAAGTTTGAAGGAAGTCAGTTTGTTGACCACTGAGCATGTTCTGGCAGTTTTTTGCAGAGTTGAAAGTAAGAGTCATCTTTGACTTCAGGGAATCTCATAAAAGTAGGAAAATGTTGTGATGGTAGCACACAGTGAGATCAGTCCTCCCTCCATCTTTATGATACCTTCAAGGTGCTCCCGTAGGCCTGCTGCACAACCACCTGCACGTTGTCCAGTATGAAGTCAAACGCCATGCTCCAAACTGACTCCACAGATTGCTGCATGATCCTGCAGATGGAAAATCAGAAGTCAGCAAAGGGAGAAAAGAAAAACAAGGGATGGAGGAGGGTGATCTGTGCAAAACTGACCTTTTCATGTATTTTATAATCAGATCCAACCTCTCCAGATCTTTATCCTCGATCAGATCAGTGCAGTACTTCACCACCTGCAGGATGTCCTCCTCCATAGGTTCTAGCAAAAACAAAGGATGGGGTTACAATAAAGAAATAATAATCACAGACTATGAAACAAGTACAGGTGATTTTTGACGGCTGTTTTCACAGCTGTCGGTGCTCTCAGCTGTATACCTGTGATGGTGGTGACCCACTCCCGCAGTAGTGTTTTAATGTCAGTCAGGTCGCAGGCTCCAGCCAAGGCTGGAGCAGGGCGTGGGATAAACTTACAGAGAGACTCTGGGATGTTGGCTTTAGAAGCTGAGGAGGATGGACAGGTTTCAGTCTGCGGAGAGAAGTATATCAAAGTTAGTTCAGCTTAAAGCAACTTATTGAATGTTCTGTAAGGAGTAAGCTGTCTGTTGGCTCACCTTTACGATGCTCGCTGTCTCACGTGATTTTACAGGAAGTGGTAAAGTCTTGGCTGGGCTGTTGATCATGGGACGCTTCTTCAGAGGAGACGGACCCTTTTTTACCGGGCTCACTGCGTTTTTCCTCTTATAGCGTCGTTTTACACGACCAATTCCAACTCCTGACTGTTTGAGCTGCAGCAGTGGATTCCTCTGCTCCACAGCTGAAAAGACAAGGAGTATCATGCAGTTAAGACAATACACACTCTGAGATTAAGACACAGTAGAAATGAAACTTGTGTCTTCAGTCACCTGGAAGTGTTGACATCTTTGCCTGTGGCTGGATGTTTGTAACACGGTTGTAGGCTGACTTCAGTTCCTCTTGAAGCTCTTTGGGAAGAGCAGCAAAAACATCTGGATCAACCTGCAGAGAAGAATGGAAGAGTGTTTACATTCTGGCCCATAAAACTGGAGAAACACTTGGATGAAAACGTAATCTCAATCTCGTGTTTCTATACCTGTGAAAAATTTGGTAGCTCCAGAACAATTCCTGCACCATCTGGCTGATTTGGAATCTGCAGGAGCAGTGTGCCGACTGGAGGAGAGTACAACGCAGAGACTGACACAGGGGGAAGAGGAGGGGAGGCCGGACCGGACTTCATGGAGGGAGGCTGGGGAGGACAGGTCTGTGGACCTGGAGACTGATGGTTAGTAGGCCTCCCATCTCGATTTGTCCACGACTGCTCCACTTGTTCTCTGAGCTCTGCAGGTAAAGCCTCCAACACGGAACGATCCACCTGGGAAATCAAAAAATGAAAGTTGGATAAGAATCGTGTTTTTTAGCTATCATCGTCTCATTTTGAAAGGGTTGTGCTTCCTCACCTGTGAAGGGGAGGGGACTTCAATGCTGAAGTTAAGACGAGTTCGAGGATGTTTAGGGGTCTGTCTGCATGCCTGCTGGTCTCTGCTGGTCCCTGGCACCGGCTCAGCAGGGAGCAGAGGAAAAGGAGAGGTGTTGCTAGATGGAGCAGAGGCTGAGGAAGTCTTTTCCTGATGTCTGTTGTTGTCTGCAGCATCTGTAAAAAAAAAAACATTGAGCTCAGCTGATTTCAAAGACATCACTTAAGAGAGGCACATGGAGAATAAAGACAGACCACAAACCTCTGGTTCTGGATTTTGCACTTGATCCTTTGAGCATGTCTTTGATGGAGCGAGTCCTGGTGCTGCTTGTGTCCTGAGTGACAGAGCTTCCTTCCAGAAGCTGAACCATGATGCCGATTCCCCTCAGGTCCTCAACCTGGAGCTTCATGCCGTGAAACAGCTTGATGACTGCAGCAGCGATCAGCTCTCCGCTGTCAGTGGACTGAGCAAGCATCACAGTTCTGACAGTGCGGGACAAAAGAGAGTAAAATTGGTAAACCGGGAATAATTTGTCTCTTGAAACAAACAGCAGGATAACTGCCTTTGTCTTACTTGGCGAGGTTATCACAGATGCCATGACCGCCATATTTTGCAGATTCCAGTGGGGCTCCGACTTTGCGAACCATGACTTTGAGAGTGACTCTGCGACCCCTCAGCCCAGCTTCCTGTAAACGCTTCTGCACCTCCATGGACAAGTTAGTGAGGAAACACTCAGCCTCGTCAACCTGAGCAGAGAACAAGGAGGGCGAGAGGTTAAACAGAGATGGAGAGGAAAGGAGAGAAGAGGCTGAGGAGGAGAAAGGCATTTGAGGCAACCTTTGTAAAGCGAATATTGTAGTTCATCTCAGCGGAGACTGACTTCCTTTCCTTCTCATAGCGGACCGGTCTGTCGTCCAGCCCCCTACAGAAACGAAACAGGGTCTGTCCAGTCCGAGGGCCAAATTTCTTTTGCAGCTGAGACAGAGACACCTGCTGGAGGTCACCACATGTCCTCACACCCATAGCAGCCAGCTTTCTGCCCATGACAGGCCCAACACCTACAAAACAAGGACAGAAATTCACCACAAGAGAAACATACTGATGATCAGCTGATCAGACCAGCAGGTGGTGCTATATCTACCTGGTAAGCTGGTCACTGGCAGATCTCTTATAAAATCATCCACTTCTTCACTCTTTAAGAAGAATTGACCTTCAGGCTTTGCTTTGCGAGTCGCCAGCCGAGCTAACAGGATGTTGCAGCCTGAACAGACGAGCAGCTGATTTTAGTTTGCAAAATAGAAACACAGGATTTATCTTTGATATGGCGTGACATAAACTCACCCATTCCCACAGAAGCACTGCATCCTGTTTTCTCCTTGATGTCTGCTCGAATCGCTTTGGCAAGGTCCTCTGCTGCGATGCCCAGCTCAGCCAGCAGCGCAGATGCATCAACCAGCAACTCATCACAGCTCAGAGCCTCGATGTCATGAGTGTAACTGGAGTGTGTAAAGGAAGAAGGTGAGCTTTGATTCATTTTGTATTAGAACTGAATGTGGAAATGAGCAGTAAGTTCTTCTTACCCTGCAAGAGTTTCATACATGGTGAAAGCCACCTCTTTGTAGGCCTCAAAATCATACGGGACAGACACCAGCGAGGGACACAGCTGCTTAGCTTTGCCAAAAAACATCCCGTTCCTCACGCCTGCCTGCCTGTGAGAGACGACATAAATATGGACGTTGTAGTTAGTACAAAATCCCTTTTTTTACAACAGAATTAAAAATATTTCCTTTATTGTACCTTGCTTCATAACTGCAGGATGCAATCTCTGCCATCGAGAGCGCAGCAGCATCCTGGTTCACTCCATTAGCATGTGACTCTGGACTTTCCTGTGAGGGAGTTCTGTACAGGTCCTCGTCTGCACCTTTGAAAAGACAAAACAAGGATGCACTTAGTCCAGGATGTTGGGTAAAAAGTAACAGGGTTTCACAGGAGCTGCCTCAGTGATCTCACCAGGTTGGGGATTGGTATACTTCCTCTGGTAGTACTGCAGCTCCACCTGAGGGTTGGCCCCGGGTCTCTGAGGCACTCTGAGCTGTCCACGGTTACTGGTCACAGCTACAGGCTTCCCTGTGTGGAGAAAAAAACCCTCAACCAGGAGCTCTGACAGTTTGAAGACTATTCTCTGGACAGTTAAATGTTTTACTTGCAGAGAATAAATTAAACCGATAAAAGAAGGCTTTACCTTTGAGCTCGGGTCGATGTCGGATCCCCACGGACACAAAAAAACAGTCCATGTCCACATGAAAAATACAAGACTTCACACTTGTGGATGCTGACGAACCTGACCACAAAATAAATGCAGAGAAAATGATTGGAGGAAAGAACTTGACAAGTACTCAGGGATCATTGCAGACTTGTTTTGAGACATGACTCCTCTGTTCCTACCTTGACGGTCAGCCAAGCGCTGCCCCAAAGATTTCCTCAGTCGGTCTTTACCCGGGAAGGAGGTGCCTCCTGCTGTTTTCCGTTTACTGTGCAGCTCATTGACGTACTCTGAGAAGCCTGACCTCCACGTAGAGATCTGGTGTAAACGTGAGTGAGAGTAGAACTCAGAAATCAAGCCGCTGGTCTGTGCCAGCAGCTGTGTTGAAGACTTAGACGATGATGATGACTTCTCAGAGGGAGGATCTGGTTTGGCCAACATGTTGGTTGTGTTCAGTGAGGTGGGATTGGATGAAAAGGCATTGTGGTGACTTCCATTCAGTCGAAGTGAAGAATGTGGAAAGGATGCAGATGATTTGGGAGTCTCCTCAGACTTTGACTCAACTTCACAGGATGCCTGATGCTGCTTCGGGTGTTTGTGAGTGTTTGCTTCTCGCTGATCTGCAGGAGGAGGTTTGGATCCCTCATCATCTTCCAGCGTGGATTCCTCCATAAGATCAAAAGAATAGTCAGATCGCTTAGGAGGACTGTGGGGAAACTCATAGGGGTCAGGCTTGGCCTGAAGCTGTCCTGAAGAAGTTGCGGCTCCGTATTCAGGCAGCTTCATGTCAACAGAGGTTGGATCTGTATCAGGGGACAGGTCCTCTGGCTTTAAGGCACCGTTTTGGAGGTGAGTGTGTCCGTTAGTCAGGGCTGGGGTTTTCACCACCTGCTGGAGAGGATCTTCTTTTCCACACTCTTGCATTTCATTCACTTTTGAATGGCTCAGTGAGGTCTGCAGTGATCCATTTCTGCAGGTTAAAGAGACAAAGAAGAGACACGTCAATTAATTCAAATAGCCATGAAATAAAGGAGTAAAAACAGCTAAAGCGCTTTCTAATACTCACATTCTGACCTCCCCTTCTTTGCTGCGTGGAGCACTGTTGCATGAAGAGTTAATCTGAGGTTGTGGTTGACCGGCTCTCTGGAGCTGGAGATCAGGATGAGGTGTTTGAA
Source organism: Halichoeres trimaculatus (assembly GCF_033239565.1). Lineage (NCBI taxonomy): Eukaryota > Metazoa > Chordata > Actinopteri > Labriformes > Labridae > Halichoeres > Halichoeres trimaculatus. The sequence goes on from NW_027437197.1 coordinate 16,270,886, forward strand.
GAGACGTCTGTGGGGGTTTCTGTGGGTGTAAAGGGCTTTTGTGCCTGGAGTCTGCACTGAGGTGGCTGGGTGCTAAGTGTTTGGGGTTAAAGGAGCGAGCTGCAGAGCTCTGCTGGATGGACTGAGGTTGGATGTTGCCTTGGTGAAGTCGACTGGTGCCAGGGTCTGGAATCGGGTTATTTTGGCAGCTGGATGGTTTCTCGTTGTGGAGAGCAGAGTGCTGAAAGCTGCGCTGTGGCGGGTGAAGCTTTTGATGGCTCAGCTGTCGGCTGGGTCCGGGGATCTCTGAGGTCTGGCGCGAAATCATGCCAGGGAAGAGTGGGCCTTTCTGTTTTGTGTACAGCTGGTACTGCAGGTAAGGCAGGAGACGCCCGGCCTTGATACTGTCAAATCAAAAAAGAGCAGGTTGGTAGGTAGAGTCAGATAATACAGTGGAAGACGACAGATGCTAAAGTGTTGCTACGTCTTCCCCATCTCTCTCAGACAGACCTGTCAGTGATCCACTCTGGTCTGATGATCTTCTCCCCCTTCAGCTCTTGGATTTTGCTGTTTGGCAGGTTATTGGCGATGATGTGGGTGGTCTTGGAGCGGGAGTAGTAGACGTGGAACTGTCCTCCGTGCAGCATCATCAGTCTGCGCAGCTCATCTGCACTGGGGTCTTACCACACAGGTGTCTTTGTTTTAATCTTGCAATTCACCATCTTGCAGTAACATTCAGTAACAGAGCATCACATTACCTGTGTATCCGTTGACATAGATCGCTACTCCACTGAAGATGTTGGTGCATGAGCCTTCCTTCTGTTTTTCTCTGGGGGCATCAAGTCTAAACTGCTCCTCCAGCTTAGAAACTTTGGCGGCCATGTAGCCGCCCTGCAAGAGAGAAAGAGAACAGTGGCAGTCAGAGGTAGACTAATCATTCACAATGATAACAAGTCTGCATGGAGGATTTTATGGACGCAGATTTCAAACACATGCTATTCATGCCTTGAAAGTATTGTTCCTTATCAAAGCTGCTCTGAGAATTGAAAATCACAACTCATCCTGACAAATTTTCATACGGAAAAAAGGAATCAAAGGGATAAATTAATGTGTAAACGATTATTTTAAAAAATATATATATAACATACAGGCTATAAAATCCTAAGACTAGTGCAATAATTTCTGCCATTCCTGTTGACTTTGATGACATGATGAATGCTCACCCTTTCAGCCCAACCATTGTCATCACTGGCATTGGCTCTCTTCTTCATCCACCCATCTCGACTCATACTGAGCTGCCTGAACACACAAGAAAAGATATTTATCATTATGATTCAGGGGCTCCAAACTCTGGGGTTGTTGGAGCCATTTAACCTGTTTTTGTTTTTGTCAACTGCACAATCACCACAAGGGGCTCTTTAGGTAAACTGGGTGGGTAAAGGCTACAAAAAGGGCACAGGTGAAGCAGAAGTTGAGAGCACATGTTTCTTACCCCTTGTCACAGACACCACTGCCACCCATAAAGTAAGTCTCCTGTACATGATTGGTTTTTTTTAATCAATAAATGTGAAGAAATAATTCAACAATAATCTCAGATTGGACTCTTTCAGAGGTCTCTTTTCATAATGGGACTATTTAATCCTTATTAGATGTGCTGTTTTCTGAAAATCTTACAAAAAGGAGCTACAAAAAGTCATTCAACCTGTTATGTGGTCATTTTTCATTGTAAGCATGACGGTTTATCTGAATATTTTCAACATTAAATACCTTAAATATCATGTTAGCTCATTTACAAGCGCTCATAAACCTCATATTCATATTATATAGGTTTATAATGATAGTAATTGTTGTTATTATGGGTGTTAATTTTCGTGTTATAATTCGCAAATTTAGATTGTTCTAGTGGAGGCTTCAAATAACCTTTCAGTTTTCTTGTTCCTTCTTTTCTCTGTCTCCCTTGTGCGTTCAATCGTGCATAACCAAAACATTACAGGAAAACATTCACACATGAGTTCAGCACACTAGCTTTTCATGCATGTAAACCGCGCTCCGTGCGTAGTCAAACACAGCTGCAGTGAAAAATTTTAGAAAGGTGTGTTTTAGTGACTTTAAAAGCAGGTGTTTTAGAACCTAGAGCATTTTCTAACACCTCATACATCTGGTTGTTGTGTTGTGCTTTCATAACAGTGGCTTCATGTCAGGAGCCTCGTGTCCAGGGGCATGCCCGGACAGGACCTCCTCCTTCACTGACAGTCAGGTAGGTTACCACGGAGCCCCATGTGGCTCCAAGAATTATCATGTAAGCGGCTAACATTAGTACAGCATTTGTAATCGATAAATGTGTGGTTCATCATGTAGGTCCCTGCGCCATGACACGACAGTAACATCATGTCAGTTCAGGCAAAGAGAGAAATACCATTTTAAGTGGGGCTTGGACTCGTTTGCACTGCCTGGAAAAATTAGCCTCTAAACAATAGAGAAGCTAAACGACAATGTAACTACAGTATTCTGTTAATCACGACTGTAAACAACTAAATCCCCGAGTAAATGCCCGTTAAAGAAGTCACTTGCTTTTTACCTTTTATCCTGTCAGACTGTTTTTAGCCTCACACTTCTCTCTGCAGATTCAGCCCAGCACAAACGCTGTGTGCGCTTTGATTACGAAGAGGGACAAAAACCAAAGCGTGATATAAAAAAAAAAATCCTCAAACAGTTAGTTCTCCTTCTCGGTATTGGCTGTATTCCTCCCAGAAGTCTTTAAGGTGAACTCAGGTCCTTTTATTTTGTCATGTTGCCACGCCATGTCTCCTGAACGTTTTCGTTTACCCTCCCAGTTCTTCTGCTCTCCATTTCTACCGCCTGCTCGCTTTGCTTTCCCTTTCCTCACAGAGAGGCAAGCCTCGCGCCACTAACACTGTACTTCCGGAAAATAATTTCAAAATAAAACCGATGGAATCTTAACATTAAGAACTCTACGAAAATATTCTTGAAGCGAGCAGCAACTAATATTTTTTGTCATCAACAGACATCTTATAGCCTTCTAATCAGGGGTGGAGACTGGACTTTTCTTTAGATGGCTAATCTGGGACGCTTAATTTCCAATGGTATGTAAAGTCTGTCCGAACTCACACAAATAAAAATATACATAATTCACCTGTCTTTATAATCCAAACCACTATGGGTTACATGCTTTGATATAATACATGTTTTTAATCTTAATTTTTAAAGAATATGATCGTATTTTAAGGAACGTTTCATATTTTGAAGCATGAACTGTTTTGTTTTCTTAATGTATTGTTTGGAACTTCCGGTTTTTGCAGCTTCTCTTCGCTAACTTGACCAAGCTTATCCCGGCTTCTTGTTTTTAGCTTTAAGTTGTGCTGTAGTGCTGCCGCTATGCGGTCAACTGAGTACATGTCACCTCAAATGACTGTATGAAAGCTCTGTGTAGTTTTAACCACCCACTCTATTACTTTCACGTAGATTTATGCACTTGGCTCGACGTGCTTAAGAGGAAACCGTTTGCGTACGCTGGTAGAAGGATTCGTAAGCTGCTGCGCTCTTGTTGTTAATTTCTCTTTAGAAACTGAATCTTGGGCTTTTTTTCAACCAAGAGGCTGGTGTGTGGTTCCATACTGCTCACACCTCCCGTTTTTCCTGCAGTAGACAGTCGATAAAGAGCAGTCCGTCTGGTTTCTTATCCGTGTCTGTGGGAGCGGATGTCCTCAGACGGCCTGGCACACGGGCACTCACGGCCGTGACGCAGAGGCACGTGTAGGTTGAACGAGCCAGACGCGTAAAGGCGAGCAGAGACCACGGTGCGCTCGAAGAGACAATAACAACCCGTACAGTCCAGAATTATACGGATTAAATGAGGTTGTCGCGCTTTGAGAACGGACTGAAACTATAAAACAGTGAATTAAAGGCAGACAGAACAGCCTGTGTGCCAAAAACGTTCAACCTTGTATGAAAGTATCTGTTAAGGCTGTGGTCTGTTAGACTTCAAGCATCATTTAGGCAGGAAAGGGTAAGTATCTTAAGAAGAAGATTCTGATAATAAAAGTAGGTCAAAGAAAGTGAAATGTGTGTAGTCTGACGCTGAATTACTTTGCGACAGACCTAATTTCACAGAGCATAAAAAGGGGATGCTATTGACCCGAGGCTCGTCGTGTCCCGAGGAGCCCCCTTATTGGTTGCTCGCTGTTACTATGGTACCAGACATCGGATGCTGAAGTTTCATACAGCGGCTTCTGTGTTGATGCAGCAGGAAGTAGTGTCAGCGACGAAGCATCAGGGAGGGATGGATGTATGCAAAAGGGGAGAGATTTCTGCAGAATTGGACTGAATAATGAGTCTGACTCACACAACGTCTCTCACGTCTGTCTCTGTAGAGTGTTAGTGTGCGTCAGCCAAGGCGAGATATAGAGGGAGAGCATCCTTGACAACGTGATTAAAATGAGACGAATAATTCCTACTGAACAATAAGTAAATATATGGTTCGTCTTTTGTGGGTGGAGAAAGCTGAATTGTGTAATAAAGAGATCTGCAGAGGACATGAGGAGCATTCTGTAGGCAAACCCTGGCACCGTTGTAACATTGGATATTAATTTGCTGCCATCTAGTGGATGAACTTGGACTCATGAGATGGGAGTTTGCTGCCCCGGTGTGAACCCACTGCAAGATATTGATGACCCAACATGACTTTCAGTTTGCAAGATAGATGAAAATTTACTTAGTGTGCCCAGCAAATTGGGTCGTAGAGGCCGATTGAATAACATTATTTTCCCTGTTTTGAGAAGTCTAGATATCAAAGAAGCATCCAAATTTCTCTATCTAATTTTGATAAAGTGGAGGTTTTGTTGGAATATTTAAAGCAATTGTAAAAAGAGGAAAACTATAAACTGTCCTAAGAAATATACAGCTAAGTAGCCATCATCCAGTTAGTTTTTAGTTGTAGCCAGTTAAAAAAAGGCTTCACATGAATAACTAGAAAAGCACTCAGAGAGCACAGACCTCTGCCAAGCATATTGTGATTGTCATGCAACACTTTAGTCCTACTTTAATGTTATACTCCCTTTCAGCAGACTGTCTGCTACAATTTGGTGTTAGTTGCAGGTTTGCACAATAATTTGTTACCTGTCAGTGTTGAAAATTATGATGACCCAGTACAAATTTCATACTCCAGATCTTAGTATCCAGAATATTGCTAGGATCTTGATTGTACTTTTACATCTGTCAGAAATTATGGTGACCTTGTCTTGTATTGTTTTGCAAAGCAATCCGACCATTTAACGTGGAGTTATATACATATGGTGAAAACAGCCCTATCTAACAATGATAAAGAATCCTGGATCCAGCCGGTGATCTGGATCACCTCCAAAATTTTGATCACTTCTTTCTTATCCTGTTTGGAACATTTCCTGAAAGTTTTATCAAGATCTGTTTGTTACTTTTGAGTTAGACAAACAAACTGACAAACTCTTCTAAAAACATAACCTCCTTGGCGGAGGTAATAATCCTTCAAATGAGGCTCAAACGAATATAGATAAAGTAAAATCTATGTTACACATGGCTCTTGTGTTGTTAGAGCTGCTAGCTTGGAATGAAGTAATTGTACCATCTTCACCTTCATTACCCACTCCCCTTAAGGAACAACTCTTAAAACAAGGACAGAATACATTCTGCAGAAGAAGGGCCTTCTTGAGCACAAGATATAAGAGTCAACATTTTATTTATGTTTTTCTTTTCTTTTCTAAAAACACATAATCCATCAAATATTGCACAATAAAAATACAAATGGAAATATAAAATATTTAGAAAACAAGAGGTCACCTTTAAGAAAAAACACAATGTAGACAAACACCTGGACATGCAAATTGCAGAGTGAGATGCTTGGCTGTTGATTAAGCATTTCCTCCCAGGAGAAACAGTCTGCTGGAAAATTATGAATTCCCAAGTATGAAAATTGCTGTGCGCATAAAATTGCACAAACAAAGGCGTTCACACTGAGTCATTTGGCAAACAACTTTAAATCCGTAGCACACAACAAATTAATCCAACAATGAGGAAGAAGTTCATCGGTGAAAGGTGAAAATATGATCCTTCAGAAGGCTTCGCACACACTAAGGCCTTGATGGTGTGAAGACTGGATCAGGCTTCAATTCATCCTAGTCAGGACAGGCCCCTCAGCTGCTCAGAGATCCAAAGTTTTATCTTTTCCAAATAAGGACAGGCTGAATGACATCTCCTCCATGTTAGTTAAGTTTGGCACTGATACGTATCCACTGGAGAGCCTGTCGGGTGTACTGGACTGCATGAGCGATACTACTGTGAAGAGTCAAAGGCCCAGACAACGTATTCAAGTAGTTGAAGAATTCTGCAAAGACAAAATAGATCACCCTTAAAAACGTACAGATTTACTGAGCAAAGTCATGAATCTCTCTTTCCATTTCACTCTCATACCTTTATTTTCCTTTGCCAGGTTGTCTGCCACCTCCCAGTACTCATAGCTGTACAAGACACTGTTGGTAATGTTCAGGTGATTTGCTGCCATCTGGTGGATTCGCTGGGGAATGCTTATATGAGAGGAGATGCTGCCCCCATGTGAACCCCGCCCGCGCTGTTTTGCATTAGGTGAGAGTGAAGACGGGGGTCCTCCTGTCCCCCTTTGAATTAGAAACATGACAAAGAGTGACAGGAAAAAAACAAAAGTTCAGGTGGGTGGAATAAACATAGAAAAGACAAAACAAACACCCTGTAATATAAAGTTATTATCCACCTACTTCCCAGAGTCATTCCAACCTGGAGGTGTTGAAGGCACTTTGGGAGAACTCTGTAACAAAACCATAAACAAAATTAAAGTCTGAGAAACCTAAAAGACAAAACTTCCTGTGGATGACACATCATATTTTATTTTTTAACACACCTTAAAGTAGTCCAGCAGGACTTTGGAGTATTTCAGTGCATGGTCTTTCTTTAAGCGAAACATTTGCCAGTAAAGGAGGGCAAGGCATCGGAAACTGTGGACACAAACAAATGTCAGAGAGACTCAGACAAACCGCAACTCGTGCTCAAAATTCAGGTCTTTCAGCCCGATGACAGATGTGGTATAAACAGCGGAGATGAGATACGCACCACAGAACCGCTAGCTGTTTGTCTTCCTGTCTTGCCCCAGGGCCAGAGTGACTCTTCAGCCTCATCGCGTACCTAAACACACATGTCTGTTAACAGCTGAACTGCAGTACAAGTTTGTGTCCCTTCTTCTGTGATGGTTTGTCCAAAGTAACATATTTTCTTTGCTTGAATGAGTGATTCACCTGATGAGCTCCACCGTCTCTGAGTACATGGTGTAAGGAGACTTGGCCTCCAGTGGACCTTCCTCCATCGCCTTCCCACATTCCATGAAAGACAGAGCAGCATCAATGTAGTTCACAGCTTTCCCCAGCTTGTCCACCTGGAAAGAGAGGAAAGAGTTGTCCACCAAACAGAGTAGACCTTGAAGTAAGAGGATCATAACTTAGTCTGATGTGACTAAAATGAGCAAGAGGAAACCCAGGGAACTCAGCGCTGTACTCTTGAGATTTATGAATGAACTGTTCTTCCTCTATAAAACATGTATTCACTTTAACTGTGTAGTTCAGGTCCTCTATTTTATTGATTAATAGATGATAAGTCCACTTCTCCCCAGTCCACCTGATCAGGTTGTCGAAAGCAAGAGAAAAAAAATAGTTTGAACATTGCTTCTCAGGGTCAGTATTTGTGCCCGTGAGGTTTAAAAGTTAACTCAACAGATGCAAATAGAAGAAAGAAATTATAGTTTGTAGTTTTTGTTTTTAATGCAATATCACCAAATAAAATGGTTTAGAAAAGTATGATGCAGAGGATGGTTTTGGGATATCTTTGAAGTACCAATTGAGAACAAAAACTCACCATTGCATCTGCCCGGTGCTTCATCCGTTTAGCTTCATGTAGGTAGTACTCAGCATGATGTGGGCTAAGGAACATGGATGGAGTGAAGTTAGTCCAAACACCCAGGTTGGTCTGATTCTTGATTTATGGCGTTGAAGTGTTTCACTGTGTGTGGCCACTCACGTTTCATGATTTGGCATTGTCCCCCGGTGTTCTCCAGGGCCCCAGGACTCAGAAGATGTTTGGGGTTGTCTTGATACTTTTACAAATTCCACCTCCATCTTCGGCTGCTTACAAGTCATCAAAGTACACTTATGTTAGAAGGATTTAGAGTAGTACATGAGCGGATTGCAAACGATTGGTGTCAATGATTGTGAACAAGTATATTCTGTGTGTGTTAGACAATGCACGTGTTTCGCACTGCAAAGATGGTGAACTCAAAGACAGTCCCCTCTGCAAAAACAATGATCTCACCCATAAATCCATATCTGCCTTTGTTTATCATCTAAAATAAATCAAGCTTAAATCATTTTGAATGAAAGTATGATATTTCTGCATTACCTTTATGGCTGCATCTCTTGTCTTGTCTCTGTTCTTGGAGATGTGATGCTGACCTGACATCTTTGTTCTGGAGGGAGGCTTGGTACACTCTGGGCTGTCAGAGAGCGGTGACACAGGAGACAGTGGCCTTTTGCTGTCCAAGTACTCCTCCAGGTACCTGGAAGTGCACACATGTACAGACAGTAAACACAGACACATCTGGTGTAGAGGAAGCAGCGTGTTTGGTGTTGTCTTACCCATTGTGCGTGGTCTCCGTCACTAAGTTTTTCTCTGCTGTGTGAGATGAAGATCCAGAGTGCACAGGAGGGTCATTCACATAGGAATTACTCCTCTTGATGTCTTTATGTGACACACCATTCTCCAGCTGGTTATACACAAAGGAGCACACATTGAAGAAAACCCAAACTGATTCTTTCTGCCTCATATTTCAGCATAAAAACATGTAATAAATGTTTTCAACCTTGCGCTTTCTCCTGTTGTCTTTGGTCCCGCTCTCAGGGACAAACAGGTGTTTCATAGCCTCTCTTTGCTTGTCCTTGGCTGGTGTCACAGAAGAGGTAGTGGAGGATTTTTTAACGGGTGAAGTAGTTGTGCTGTCAGGGACTCGTTTGAGAAGACAGAGGTCTATCTGCACCACCAGATTTCGAAGCCCTCGTTGGGAAGATGTTGTAGCCTTCTCCCCTCGCCCAAACGGCACCAGTGTGTACAGTTTCTGCTTCCCCTCACTTTGGTTCCCTGATGTGGGAGCTCTGGGGTGCACCACCTTTGGCCCGTTAGTGTCAGGTCTACCTGGACCTTGTTTATGTGTCTTAGAGAGTTTTTCATGAGAGGTAGAGTCTGCTGGGACTTTGGCAACTGGGACCTGAAATTCAGACTCTGAATCTGAGTTTGAAGAGGAGGAGGTAGAGGACGAGGAGGATGATCTACGAGGAGTAGAGGAACATAAAGGGGGAGTGGATGGTTCTTGCTGTATCTCTTTTTCCTCCCGAGTTGTTCTTTTTTCCGTTCTCTCCTGGTTGTGTAAGCCGTCTCGAGGGCGGTGTTGTCTGGTGGTGGTAGGTGTTGATCTCTGTTTGGGCTGGGCTGTTTGCCATTCACGTCTTTTCTCCTGCTCCCTCCTCCTCCTGTTGTCCTCTCTCGCTGTCTCCTCTTTTCTTCTCTGCCTCTCTATCACTCCCTCGCCCTCCCCTGCCTCCTCCTCTTCTTCTGATGAGCTCTGGATCCAGGGACGTCTCAGTAACTGCTCCTCCGCCAGCCTCCTGTCTTCCTTTCTCTCCTGTTTCCCGTGTTGGTTTTCTCGAAGTCTGTCCTCTTTTCTGTCTTTTTTGCCCTCTTTTTGTGTTTGAGGATTTCCTGTCTGATCTACCTCCTGATCTTTGGCTACGGGTTTCTTCTGTGGATATCTTTTATGGTTGACATGCACTGAACTTTGGGGAGTACCATCAAAAGCCTTGATCCAATGACTTAGGCTTGGGTTTGACCTGGAGTTTGATCCAGTGTCTGAATTTGCAGTAGCAGCTTTGGAGGTAGATTGAGAATGAGTACTATGACCAGATGTGCGACTTGTAGGGATGCTGTGCTTGGCTCTTGAGGGGCTCTGTTGTGTGGTAGGTTGAGCTGAAGACCTGTTTTTGTGGTTCGAGTTGTGGTTGGATGAACTTCTTTGAGGTTGCTGAAATTGCAACGCCTTTTTGGCTTTTGGTGCCTCTGGGATCTGTCGAGGATTTGAGTTAGGCTTGGGTCTAGATTTGTGGTTAGAGTTTAAAGTGACAGAATCCTTGGATTTGCTTTGGTCCTGCGCAGGTCGAGACTTGGCTGTGTGCTGGTGAGGTTGCTGTAAATGGTTTTTACTTGAAGACTTGGTCCTGTGGTTGTTGGTGTTTGGCGGAGGGTCAATCCACAGATTATTTCTTGTCCGGTGTGGATTGGGTTCGTGGCTTTTCTGTGTTTGGACCTGACTCCGAACTTCTGAGTGTTGACCAACTCTGGAAGGAGGAGGCAAGCTTGGACTTGGGCTTCGTGGGGGGTCTCTGGGTATAGGGCTAGGGCTTCGGCTGGCTCTTGTGCTCCCACTCGGACTGGGGCAAACACTTTGAACCAAGGTTTGGATCGGGCTTTGGCTTGGGCTTGGACTTGGGCAGGTGCTGGGGAATGGACTTGGGCTAGGACAGAAGCTATATCCAGGACTAGGAAGGGGGCTGTTGTTGTCACTGTAATGAAAATGCGGGCTGGGGATAGGGCTTTGGCTTGGGCTGTAGTCCTGGTTACTGTCCCAGGATCTGGCTGGAGATGGGGCTCTTCGGGTGCAGGGAGAGGGAAAGCGTCCTGGAATGCTCTGAGAGGGATCTTGTTCACTGCTGGCAGATTTTTTCTTCAGCCATTTATCCAACTGCCAGTGAGTAGCAGAGGGGTGATCAGCCTTCAGGGGGCACAGAAAGGAGAGAAACAAACATCCATTATCAATGAGAAAGACTAGGATGTACCATAAGTCCACGCTAAAACGCTGACATTGACTATCTTTGAAGAGCGGTGGAATAAAAACATTTGAAAGCTGGATTATTGGCAACAAAGAGACAACAAGAGAAATATGTTTGTGGGAAATAAATGGATACTTAGTCAATTTAGAGTAGGAAATACAAGAAATGCTTAAGTCCCTTGAATTGGCAATGAATACAGGAAGTAAGTCACTCTTTGAAAATCCACATTCAGAGATAACTACATTGAAGCCAAGTTTGCATAGTCACATTTAACCAAAGAAGTTGTGCATTTTGTACATGCACACACAACACGTTCTCACTTTCCAGAACTGTCTCCAAACTACATGAATAACAACTCAACATGTGGAAAACTTGGACCATGACAGTGAAAAAGCTCCAACTGACACTCTAACCTCCTTCCAATAGCCTACTTTCTACTTGCTCTCACAGTCCACATCTGTGCTTACAGTAGCTCAACCCCCATCCAATTATGCCAAATGACTCACATAATGTTTGCTTAACAACTGGCGTGGTAACATTAGAAACAAGTAGAGCACAAAACAGAGGGAAAGAGCCTTCCCTGAAGTAAGGAATGAAGATGATACTCACGGCTTAAAGCTTCCTCTTTCTCCCGTTGTCTTATTCCCTCTTAGCTGACCAGGAGCTAAATTAAACCTCTACTTGCTCCTCAAGTCAAACAGTGACCCCCTCCCTCCCGTCCCACATCCCGCGCCCTGTTTCCAGTGAAGACACTGCATCTCTTGTATCGTCTCGACGGCCCTCCCCTCTTTTTTCTGTCCCTCCCTCTTTCTCTCGCTACCTGGAACTCAGGATTTGCTGCTTCCATAACTCCAACCCCCAACTCTTTCTTGGGAGACATTTAAACAGTCCACGTAAATGAAAAACACATGGTGTGCTCCCCCAAACACACTCCAGTCCCTCCCTCCCTCTCTCTGTCTCCCTCTCCATAGGGGCCCAATGTAGAGCATGTTAAGTAATACAGTTCACTGAGTTGTACAGGGCCGCCCATTCATAAAAGAGGAGCAGGTTTCCCCTTCATTCCTGACACATCACGTCTCAACCAGCCCTCCTAATGCCCCACATCTCCAAAACTCAGTCACACATTCAGATTATGTATAAATAGTCACATTCCAGCCACATTCCTCCTTGTGCGCTTTTATTTTGAAGGCTCACTCTAGCTGTCAGCATTAACTCAAGGCTGAGACACTTCCTTATGTCCTGAGGGCTGTCCTCTTCAAGACATGACACCCAGGCACTAACACAACAAGCCACCCCTGCTGTCCTCCTCTCTACTCGCATGCATTCCTCATTCCTATCACCCCCCCTTACACCCCTACACACACACCTGCTGTAAACTGCCTTGCAGCCACCACTCCCTGAAGAGACACAGAAAGAGGGACAGAGAGTCGGCAGCTCGGTGTTGGTCATACCTCCTTAGTATTTGCAGGCGACGTAGGAACTTCTGGGCTTCCTCGGTGGGGGCTCCAGGACTGAAGGCTGCTGCTGTTGGACTCAGCGCTGGAGTCTGAGCCTGAAGAGTCCGAGCTGGAATGTCTCACCCGTCTGCCATGTGTGTGCGCTCGCTGTGCTGACAGGCTGTCAGTCAACACACACACAAACATCAGAGGGGTCAGCGTACGTACACAGCAGAGGGGAGTTCGACTTATGTTTACAGACAAACATTGAAGCTCACGTCCACAATATGAGCACATTGATGCTTTTTAATCGTGTACCTTTGTCCATCCCAGGAAGATGACTCACGAGTTTCCTTCAGGGGCACAGAAACAGAAACATATCAGTCACAGCAGCAGTTTGCTTCACTGGATGTAAAACCTCAGCTGTTTGATAAACAGAAGAGTTAGTGAATATCCTCTGTGCCAAACTGTGTGTGGGTGGGTAGAGCAATGCTTAACACAACCAGAAAAACAGGCATCACTAACAGGAGCTGCCAAAGAACTCTGGGTATTGTTCTGGTTTTGTTTCCCATCATTCATTCTATCATTTTTACACTCTCACTTAGTTTTCACACACACACACAAGTCAAAATTGGGCCAAAAAAGCATCTGTGAGTGTCACCAACCTTGTGAGTGTCCTCATCATCACTGCTCAGCTTCAGGTCATCAGCAAGCATCCTGCGAGAGAAGTCACAGTCAGGGAATCAATATCAATTTTTCCCTCCTGATTACAAACCCTCAGCTCAAGGTGTTTAAAGTTTCACTCTTTCTGTTCTGTAACATAAATTTAAAGTCACAATGCTGAATGCTGAAACTAAACATGCAGATATTCAAAGTTTTACATATTTATATATATGTAGAGGCAATCCCTAAATCTGTTATTTTTTGCATAGCTGCTACGAGGACACTAAAAGGACAAAAAAAGACTTTGAAAACACACAAAACCTCCTCTTTAACAGGCTGGGGGTCCCTAGAGTAATTATTTCTTTATTAACTATTAATCAAACTGTTACCATTATTGATGTCATTCACATCAAGATATGGGGAAAAATTTGGATGAAGGCATTAAAGAGCCTTAAAAATAAGCTATGCTGGAAAAAAAAGATAAATTCATTAGAAAGAAAAAACCAGAGAAGCATCTACAGCAATGTGATTCAAATAATTATAGGCCTGGACGTCAAAAACGTCAGGTTACATAACACAGGTTGGGTTGTAATGTTGAACATGCTGCTGGCGTACAACACCAAACATGTGTTTCACACTAAAAAGAGGAAATAAAGAGGCAACAAACAGCAGCACATAGTTCTTCACTGACAGCTTAAAAAATGATCCTTGACCTTTGACCTGACCCGCATCATGCAGCCTGAAAACTTTCAGGATCTACTTCTCTTCACTCTCTATCTTTACTGCCTTTCTTTGTGGTTGATGTTTGATGTTCCTGATTTTTATCCATTAAAACATTAACAGCCAGAAAATAAGCGAAATAAACCACATGTTGATATGTTACATGGTCTGTGTGCCAAACAAGCAGCTCAGGTTGGATGACCTTTGTTGGATCATGTTTCCTTGTGTCCTACTTACGATTTGTGAGGTGCAACGTGAGGGTGACGGGTCATCCGCGGCTGACCATCCCCCCTACCTGAGACAAAAAACAGGGATCAAAGACCAGCAACAAACCATGTCGTAATAAAAAACCTAATGTCCATGAATCTATCATATTATAATTGGACGTGTTAGTAAGGGAACACGTACTGTGCCTCTGATGTGTTGATGGTAGCTTTGCTTCCTTTGAGGAAATAAGGACAAAAATGGTTAGGATAAAAAAAAAAGATTTGCAAAACAACAAAGAAAGAGCAAATAAAACAAAAAACAACCACATGGAGACAAAAATGTCTCTGAGCAACACAAATGTGTCTGTCTCAGATGAAGGAGAGGTTGCCTTAGGGCATATTTTTCAGTGAAACACCCATACAACACACACACACACACACACACACACACACACACACACACACACACACACACACACACACACACACACACTCACACACACACACACACACACACACACACACACACACACACACACACACACACACACACACACACACACACACATGCGCGCATACCTTAGGGTTGTAGAGAATTCGCTGGGCCTGGTCACAGGCCTGCTGGGACGGCCAGGACTGAGTCATGTCCTGTTTGTGACACAGAGGCTGGGGTTAAAGGTCAACTGTGAGGCATCCCAGTGATTGATGGAGCTCACATACAAAAAGTCCATCCTAAATCTGTCTCTTGAACTTTCTTTAGATTTGTTTGACTTAGGAGCAACGTCCACCCATATTATGTAGAGAGCAGCCTTACTGTTTCTTACCACCAGGGGGCGTGTGGCTAGTCATAAATATCCCTCTATGAAATGATTCCTCTGATCTTTGACTGTGGTCATCTTAGAGCTGTTTTACTTGGTATTAATTACTGTAATAAACGTAATATTTTATCGATATTTTATCTGTTAACATTGCAGTCTACCATATAAATTGTGTAAAGCATCTATAAAATAACAAATACATTAACTGTAAGAAAACATTGTATGTAGTCACAGTAAAAATAGTCAAATAGACTCAGGATTCTTCACAGGATGATGGTACTTCAACTACAGGTAGTGCCAAAGCGAGATGCTGAGTAATCTTTTGGTTTAAATTGAAAGACAACCATCTGCATCCTCATATTAATCCATATATTAATCTCATACACTGGATTACAGGTGTTTTAAAAAATCAAAGTGGCGTCATTGTAAAAGTGACAAAAATGTAGACCCTTACTGTGATTACATCAACATCATTTACATCATCACACTTTTTGGCCCGGAGTGTCACGCAAACTGTTGTGAAGACGGGTCTCCTAGCAAGGCGTGTGTTTGTTTTGGAAATGAATAGAGATCAGACCTTGTTTTAAAACAAACTTTCTGTGTTTGAGACAATTTTTCACTAGATACAATGTGACGAGGTAAGGTATTTATCAACAGTTATGTAGCCTTGGTGTTTGAAACATAAGAACAAGCAAACTTTGTACCTTAGTTTAGCAGCCAGCTATATTTAGCACTACTGGCAGCTCAGTGCAATCAGACGTGTCTGAAATGTGTAATGTTAGTGAATTCACATAATGTTGGGCCAGCGCTCATCTACCAAGCAGAGCTAACGTAACCTCACTCTTCATTTTATTGATAGACTCTCAAGTTTGAACAGACCACTGCAGAATAACTACTGACTGTGGATTGAAATGGACATTATCACAAACAGTTTAGCCCCTGTGTTAGCCTTTAACGCGGGCTGTATCACTCTCCTGTTTATCTTTCTTCTGCTCTTCTGTCCTTTTTCTGTCTGACATTTAGGCTCCTGTGTCTACCATCACTACAAAATTAATCATGGAAATAGTTTTCAGCAGAGAAAAACACAAATCTGTCTTCTCACTACTAAACTTCGCCAGCCGGTGTGGTGTTGTCATAGAGACTGAGATGTGCTGTAAATCAATCCTGTCCTGCTCAACCTGATCGGGAAGCTAAGAAGTAGCATCTAGGAATAACCTATATTAGCGCTGATAATCTCATTTTAAAGTGTGGATTGTAATTAGGCATACAGTATATCTAGAAGGGAGACTTTTCAAGATCAGTTAGAAACTCCTCACAGCCCCTTTAAGTTACAGGTTAGAGAAGCGCAGTGACTTCCTGTTTCAGATATTTCAGTCTCCCAGCTGCCGCATCGAGCTGCTCGCTGTCTCACAGCTCAACATGAAGGAAGATGAAACAGCCTGTGATGATTACCCATGATTATACACTGAGGCTTTGATGAAAATTTACCCCATCCCTTATTTATTCTCTTGCTCTGTGCAGTATTTCAGAGGAACGCAGTGACATAGAGGAAGCTCTGCACCCTCAGTGCACTGTCTCATATTATTCTGATTATAATCTCAGCTGATTAGATTTGCCTGCAGTCACACTCAGACTAACCAGGCCTCATGGATGCTGACAAAGTGTCCTGATTTTGTACCGTTCATGTGGCATGATCTTGATCTGGTTACTCAGTAATGTTAGAATGAAAAATACTCCCTTTGTGGTGCACATGGCTTCAGGATAACTTAAAGTAATCAAAGGAGAGAGTGATTATTTGGTGCTAAAGCTGTGAGCCCACAGTGTGAGCATCCTCCTTTCTTAAATAAACAGTGCATTTAATGTTATTTAGAAATTATAAAGTCTTCTGTACACAGAATTTGAAGCTCAAGCTGTAGCTGTTCGCTGGTTAGCATAACACAACAAATCAAAAGTCACTGCATTGGCTGAAATGCAAAAACTGAAATACAAGCAAGTGCTTACATCTTATTTAAAGAAAAATAGTCTATTAGACTTGGTGTGAGCCAAAGTCACATGAAAATGTAATATTTCAAGATGTTAAAAATGCAAAAACTACACCTGAACCTAAACAAATCTACAAACAGGGTAATAGAATTTGCATGTCATTATTGTTGTCCTTAATATCTTGAAATAAGACATTTTTCCTGGACTTATCACATGAACCGGGCCTAATCTAAGCTAAGATAATCTTTTACTCAAAATAAGAAGTCAACAAGCCTGCCTGAAGTCAACATCCTTGTAGTATTATGTAGCAATGTGTGCTGCAAACCAGATAAACTAAATATAATTTGCTGTAGTGACTGAATTTGAAGCTACAGACTGAGCAAAGTGCCTATCATTTCGAACTGTATGCTCTTTAGCACATTTAAAAATGCTTCCCAGAACATCCATACTAATGAGTTAAAACGAGCTTGTGCTTCCACGATTAAGAGTTTTAATGCCAATAACTTTACAAAGGTGTAATCCCTCTGATCCAGCAGGAAAGTACTCCCCAAGAACTTCTTTGACCCTACATGGGAATGTGCTCAGAGGAATGCTCCCACTTTCATTTTTTAAAATCCACAGATGTTCATGAGTGGACACATTTTTATGAACCTGCCTGCCAGCTCCACCGCTCCACTCTCCCCTCCTTTCTCTTTCCCTTGACAGTAAGCCCTGGAGGGCAAGTGTTTCCTCTCTCCGCTCATCCTTTCACTTCATTATCTCTCCTCCCCCAGTCACCAAGGACACAGCACCAGGCTTCACCGCTTTCCTCTTCCAACAACAACAAAGTCCCCCAGGTGGAGCATTATGTGTTGCTATCTTCCTCCCACCCTTCCCCGCCCGATATTCTGTACCTCCATTTTTCTTCTTTGCTTTTCGGAGCTGTCCCACACTGACAGAGGACAGAAAAGTGATACTCTGTGAAACTCTCACTAGAAAGCATCCTTAGTGTTTGCTCCTTTGCATCCTACTCCAGCAAACAAAAGATGCTACAATTTTAAATTCTGGGAGGCTTAATCAATAAAATGTGGCTGGTTTTTGTGGAAAATTACACCTCTCAGAATGAAATAATCATTTAAAGCAAACAAAGGTAGACGCTTACCTCGAGAATGTCTTTGGCACAACCGTTGTGTTTGTTTCTTGATACCTGCAAACACACATAAAAAGCGATACTCACTGTAAGTTAAAACAGATGCATCATCAAGGGGGTTCAGTATTAGTTGCTTTCAGGTAATAACAGTAATATCTCAGAACAACAAACATATGACACATTCATAAGGAGACACACACATGCTTTTTGCGCATCGAAACGCAACAAAGTCTGCGTTAAAATTTAGGTTGAGTGCACACAAGTGCATTCACTTCTTCATTTCTTTCATCACTTCTTCCTCCCTGAATGACCCTTAACCTTTCAACCCCTCTGACAAAGACAGAAACACACGACTAATGTACAGAAACCTTTAAAAATTCACCTTCTGCATTCTGCTTCCCGCCCTTTTCTCATTCAAAACACGGTGTAGCACTTTACAGTAAGGTAACACACACACACACACACACACACACACACACACACACACACACACACACACACACACTGTAACTGTGAGAGTTGTGAGACGGTTGAAACTCAGCGATGACTCATATCTTTGAATTCTCAGCTGCAGACGATCAGACGGATGCTGACTATGTTGCAGGCAACTTTCTGTTTCCATCTGTGTTGAGCAACCCCCCTCCACACACACACACACACACACACACACACACACACACACACACACACACACACACACACACACACACACACACACACACACACACACACACACACACACACACACACACACCTCCCCCTTTCTCACATCTCAGTTCACAATTCAAATTCAGTGCTTGGGCATGAGAGCCTGGAACAGTGTTGCTCAAGCATTATGATAAAGAGCAAATACTCCACATGGCTTTCACTTCCCTTTGTGTTGCTGCTGTTTGTGCAAAAGGAAAGTTTTATTCTGACTCTGAGTTCCATGTGGGAAAAAAATGATATTTCCTTGTTTTAAGACAAAATTGTTAAGTATTCCTTTTCATCGCTGAATCCTCCAGTGGAAATCATCTGAAAATGTAGTTTTTGTACTTTAATTTAATTTCCCTTACACAGACGCTGAGTTTCTCTTCGTTTGGGTGATTTGCTTCCAGCTTTTATGCCCCACTCTGTCTTCTTGTGCCATCTGTGCAGCACCAGCATGCACAGCAGAGAAATGTGTGCATGCTTGTGTGTATGTGTGTGTGTGTGCGAGAGAGAAAGAGCCTGTGAAGCTGACTCTTCTTGCTTGCATGACTCACTAAGGTCAGAGTCTGAGTGGCTAGACCCAGAGCCTGCGGATGGAAAACAATGTGTGTGAGAACTGTCTGATTATCAAAGCCACCAGGCGGTTATGAGGCCATGGGCCCAAAATGAAAAACATAAACACAGACAGCCAGTATTTTACCTCCCTGTGGGCAACACACAAACCGAAATCAGGCCAGATTTTCTTGCTTTTACACTTCACCGGCCCATTAGAGTGGATATTATCATGTGCAATGTGTTTCACACATCCACAGCCTCCAGCACTTCTGGCTGCAGCTCTGTTGCAATACCCTGATGAGTGAAACCCAGAGGGAAAAAACCAACCACAACCCATCAAAACACCTGCATCATGTAGCATGGAAGCAATACACTGCCAACCACCTGTTACATTCTTTAAGTATCTGCTCTTACTGAAGTTATGCTCTGTTTTTAAGGTGCTGTCTAAGACTTCAGTCATGTTGAGTATCATGCAGGATCATTTGGGAGTCAGGAGCACGAAATGCATGGCTCTACAGGGATTATTCCCTCATATTAGGTCAGTATTCCTGTCAAAGAAGAAAGATGCTTCACGATTATCCTGCAGGAACTCTGAGTGCAGATTGGTGGATGTAAACATGCAGCAGTTTGTGCAAAAGCTCAGTGGAGCTGTCACTGGACTTGTGAAGCTTCACACTTAAATTCTTATTCTATTTATAAGTCAGGTATTCTCCAGTCGCTTACCTGAGAATAGGCGCATCTGAGTAGAAAACAGACGGTGGAAAGTTTCCCTTTGCCTCCGAGGACAGTAGGCATGGTTCCACGGTGTTCAGTGCGCTCCTCCGGTGTCCATTCCAGAGAAGACTCGCGTTAAAAGCGGCGCCGATCTGCACCTCCCTCAGCCCGGCTCTTCACTCATGGATGCGCCGATATGCAGCTGCCTGAAAGTCGGTTTGTGTGTGTGTGTGTGTGTGTGTGTGTGTGTGTGTGTGTGTGTGTGTGTGTGTGTGTGTGTGTGTGTGTGTGTGTGTGTGTGTGTGTGTGTCACCGGGGGAGACAGAGGGCGATGTAGGCGGGCCGGTAACGTCAGAGATGACACACACGCTGCTCACGCAGGGAGATCACGACTCAGGATGGCCCTGGGGATGGTCAGGAGCGGAGAAGTCCTGCATGTTTCCAAAAGCGAAATTTAGGATGACAGAGCATCTGAGTATTAAAATTTCTAACCAAATAATTACATTTGCATATTTCATTTAGTCCACTAAGAGGAAACCAAAAAGAGTGTCTCACATCTTAGAGAATTACAACAGCCAGTCAAATTCTCTTCACTTAACAGTGACAATTCATTCATGTTTTCCCCTTTTTCTTCAAAACTGACTGTAAAAAAAGACGGATGGCTCATCCTCACCTCCTATGGCTGCACAACAGTGATGCCAAAACACCACCCACAAAGGAGTCTCAAATTAGACCCTGAGTGTTCATCCATTTATTATGCAAACATTACTGTAGCCAAAAATAGATGTGAAAATGATGATTTGACTGTACAAGATGCGTTTTATACAACTGTAATCAACAAAATTTTAGCATTTTAAGGTTTTGTATTGTTTCCCAGGATAAAAGGAGAGTCAATGTAGGTCATAAATGTCTGTTTTAAGGGTTGAGAATTTACTTTTAAAGAGTGAAAACTGGACATCGATGAAGACTGCGCAGCATGACCAAAACATTACGTTAGTTAAATTTTCAGCAATCTATTGTCACTGTTTTCTGCGCAGGTTTCTCCGTGCCCACGTCATAGAGCCATACACAGCACTGTCCCTTTGTACAGGGAGAGAAACCTATACTAATCCAATGCTAAAAGCTTCCTCTCCAGGAAATATACCATACGTCTGATCATATCTCCTTCCGACATCTCGGCCTTGTGCTCTTGTCTCCTTCATCTATTATTTGACTTAATATATTCTGCTCTGCAGTGACTCTGGGTTTTACCTTGTGATAAAATATGAGCTGTCTCTCTGAGCAGAGAGAGGAGGTAAAGTCAGACAAAAGGAGGTTGATTTATTGAGCATTGACCATGTTGATAAGAAGGAGCACAGGTGACATGATCTTCCTTATAACCACTGATTATTCGCTGAAGTTGTTGGAATTCATAAAACACCCTCTGCCTGAAGGGTTAGAGGAAGTTCATTAAATAAGTTGTTTAATTAGCTGGTGAATTTGTGTGCTGCCTAACTTGACGGCAGTGGTTCACTCCTCCTCAGGTGGTAGATTTTATGTGCGCACATGTTTATCTGTGGCTTTTATCACTCTGTGCTTCAAAGGGGAAGTTTCGTTCTCACAGCATGTTCTTTTTCAACTTATTTCTTGTGCACTGAGGCGTGAGCGTGCTTGGGTAAGAGGAGCCCTGAAAGTCCGACTTGTTTCGGCCTTATTGGTTGCAGATATTGTCATTCAGTGACCCTTGAGGGGTGACTTGAAGAAGAGGGAAATTCCAACATTTCAGACTCTGGACTTTGTCAGTTGAGTCAAATTAGTTAGTTTTGTTTTTTTTCAGTGTCAAAAATCTGACCATTGTAGGTCTTTTAAGGCTGAGACTTCAGAGCAGATGTGAAGCTGCAACAGAAGATTAGTATTTTTAATGATAAGAGCTTCAAACAACAGGTTTTTAGCTCATGCAACTATTCTGATTTCACAGACTTTAATAGTTTGCATTATGAAAGACTTTTCTTGTTATGTGTCAATTTTTTTATGAAATTCAAGTCTCCGTCCTCTTCTTGTTTTCTTCAGGTAAACAAAGATAAAGCGACAACCACATTTCCTGTGGTGTAGATATAAGTATGAGCTGAGATTCAAGGGGAAGAAATGCCTGGAGGGGCTCAGTAGCACCCTTGGTTACAGACCCATGGTGACAGGACCTTGAAGGCGCAGCAGCATCCCTCGACGCTGCATGTTTAGAACACGGCCAGCCTCAAGAGTCAAGCTTCCTGACAACACTAACACTCTTTCTGATTCTCTCTCTGTTAAAACATGGAAGATGGAGAGTAAGGAGTGATGGGAAAGAACCTTCCGGACATTGACAGTCCATGCACCTTAGTCTGGTTTCCATCAGGATCCTGTGAGTTTTCCAAACTCCAGAAGGTAGAAGAATTAAAATGAGGCACCCCACATTATAAAGGCACCATTTTTATCTTTCAATATCTTGAACTAAGATATTTTTCTGGATTTTTCAGGTGAATGTGACTCAAAATATTTTTTCTTTATTTAGATAAGACACAAATGCTTGATTCAGTGTTTGCACTGTGATATTAATGGTACAGTATGAGATTTTTTTTTTCTTTTAGCAGGGCATTAACATATATAGACATCCATTAACATAAAGGTGGTGCATCTTTCTAGAGGGAGTTATCTGGCTCCTGGCTTTGGTTGCAGTTGGATACTTTATGAACCAGGATGAGCAGAGAGCTCCACCCTGTGGCCAAAATTAGAAGTGACGCTCTACTCGACTTCATGACCAGTTCCTGGATGAATGTGACAAGAATCATACATATTTTACTCTGAGTTTGCCTCAGGACAAACACACACAGACACTCAGATTCAGCACATAGAGACAAACAAACTGTTTATTTTACATAGAGAGAAAAGTAGTGATAAAGTTACATGGGGGATCAAGAGTGTCAGTAAACTCCAGGATTTAAATGTTAGCGTAAAATCAAATACATGTTGTAATCTAGAAGGAACCAGTTGATAATCTGGTGCAAATGAGTGCAGACGTTTGTTGGACCAGCTATTATAATTTGTGTATAATCTAATAGTTGTGATCCAGCAAAAGATGTGCAAACACTTGCATTTTGTGCACACCAGATCAAAAGTTGGTCTCATAAAATAACTCAACTTTATTATAGACACAAGATAATGTTAAGGATTTTCTCATAAGATAAATACATTTTGTGCAGAGGTTAGTATCAGGAGACTCTCAGGGACTCTGTAAAAAGTAGAGAAACATTTTTTGCACAGGTCACTGATTTGAACATTTCTTCTGAAATATATCTTGCATCAAAAAACCCTTTAGAATCAATCATGTTAAAGGGAAAGCTTGTGGATCTTAAGGTTTTGGCATCACAGTTTATATTACTGTGCACACGTCTTGTGGGAATGCATGAATTGTTTTATCCATAATACCATTACTGTGTGCATATAAGATGCATTTTCACTTTTTGGAACTTGGTTCTGCAGTTTTTAAAATCTTTAAACTCTTTTTTTTTTCAATTAAACTCAAAATTTATTAGAATTTATTTATTTTTAAATTGATTAAATCCACCTAACTCAAGTGAAATTCGGTTATGAGTGGGTATTAATTGAATTATGCCTTATACTATGTGATTTAAAAGTGTCGTTATTTCTGCCTGCTCTGAGTCTGACCTGCCTGCTCTTCTGCTTTGAATAGAGGCCTGTTCAAACAGCTGCAGCTCACAGAAGATAAGATAGCCCGTGGCGTGGCTATAATAAACGGATAAAAAGAGCAGGATATGCAAAGCCACGCAGAGGAAGCCTATTCATGACACGCTGAAGTGCCCTATAACAACTGCTCGGACAGGCTTGTCCCTCTTGTGTGATGTCATCCAATGGATGAGTGGCTGGCGGCTGCGATGCGCATGTATGCAGTCCAGTGCCTGAACGCATCACAGCGAACCGCACTTGACAGCTTGCCAGGTTGGAGGGGGGGAGAGAAAACACACCATTCAGGGGAGGAAACCAGACCTGCTGAATATCCACCAGCAGCCAGCCGTCATCCGCATCCCGCAGACATCTCATCGACATCTCATGCATCATTCTCTGGATTAATTATGTTTCTATTCTAACGCACAGATGACAGCGTAACCGAGGCGCTGAGCTGTTCAGAAAACCCCAAACACAGGCGCTTTGTTGAAAAGGATCTGTTGTGACTGGACATGAATTCGGCGGAACAGACGGTTACGTGGTTGATAACGCTCGGGGTGCTGGAGTCGCCGAAGAAGACCATCTCGGATCCTGAAGCGTTCCTGCAGACCTCCCTGAAAGATGGGGTGGTCCTTTGCAGGCTGCTGGAGCGGCTCAGCCCGGGCTCTACTGAGAAAGTAAGGGCAATACACCCCCTCCTCACCCCTCCACCACCGCCGCCACTAACACCAACACCACCGCTCTCCTCTGCATAACCAACCGCCCGCCCCGTCCGCGCGTCTGTGCTGCTCACATCCGCGAAACCGACGCTGTTGGTTTGTTGTCTAGCTTCTCTTTCTGCCCACTGGTCCATGAGGCGATTCCTTTTGTAGGTCACGACAGCCCGGGTTATTGTCTGCGAAAACAGCTCTATATGGCTGCACATACGTGTGTCAGCGTGTGTAAAAACACGAGGCTGGTGCTGCTTTCCACGGTGTAACGATTCGTTCTGAATATAAAAAGAACACAGCAAATATGTGAATGATTGATCAGTTTATCAGTAGATCCAGCAGTGGTTTGCTCCTAATCTGAAGGCCTCGTTTGATGCTTATAATGCAGATTTAAACACTCAACAGATGTGCGTTATCGCTTGAAGCCCCTGTTTTAAATTCCCTCATTATCCAGGGTGGTGCAGCATGTATGTCAGTGTATTTTGGTATACACATTAAGATGAAGAAGCAGGGATACACAGAGCACAGCAATAAGAGTGGGCCGCCATTGACTGCAAAGGCGCACAGGCAGAGATGGACCCTCTCCCCATTTAAAGAAACAGCGCAGTGTTTGTGTCCGTCAACATATAGCGTCAGCCCGTGTAGACAGCTACCTGAGGGAGGCAATGTTTTCCTGAAAAGGGCCTCTCTCTCTGGCTGCTGCACCTCCACACAAGCGTGAGACAATCTGACTGTTAAATGGCAAACAGGTTCCTCCATTTTCCACCTCACACTCACACAGTGGGGGTGTCGTTAAATGTCTGTCTGACATAACGAATCATGTTTCACTATCCTGCACACATGAGTGGATGGGATGTAGGTTAAAAGAAAGCCTCTTAGTTTTGCTGTTTGTTTTTTTAAGGGGGGAGGGTTGAATCCGTGAAATAGCTGCCTCATCCTGTGTCAGTCTGTTAGAGCTCATCTGAGGAGGATATAAATATGTTTCACTGCCATATGACTGCTAGGAGGATTGTGCACAACTTTCAAAACTGATGTAGGTCAAGTATTGGTGCTCATCCCCAAACAATATATGCACAATGAGTACATACTACAACATATGAACATAAAAACCTTAATTAAGTAGGGTTGGCCTGTTGGCCACTAAAGTCAAACCCCAAATAGGCTATGTCTTTTTTCACTCTGAGTGTTTATTAAAAAATAAGACCAATAATTGAGCAGCTTTTTACTTTAAAACATCTTGCGAAGAGTTTTTTTACAGACATGCACGTAAAATAAACTTCTTATTCAAACTGGATTTATGACAGATCAAAATACCGACAACTTTTCTGATATTGTGCATTTCTTCAAACAGCTGTTTGTTTATAAATGTATTGACAAATGCAGGATCCTTCGTTGCTCAGGTATTCAACCATCATACTGTGGCACTTTCTTGCCCTGAGGTGGCATCAAAACTCTCTTGAACCTCATCTAAAATTGTGCATCATAATTTGCATTTCTACTGCAGGAACTTTTCCCAGGAACCAGGCAATTTTGAGTACCTATGTGATTTCTGACTGCAGGAACTAGAGTCTAAAAGTAGTTCTTGGGTAACTGATGTACACCTTTTAATGGCCCTGGTTAGAATCATTGTTTGATGGTGTGACACATAACTGTAGGAAAATAATACCTTCCTTGCATCACCATGGTGTCAAAGAATATGTGATGAGATGAGAGATGGGGTCCAACTTTATTGTTATTACTCATACAAAAGTTCAGAGTAACAAAATGTGTTTGGCATCTCACCAGAAGTGCAATAAGCAGAAGTGCAAGTATCTATGTTATGTATAGAAAATTGCTTTGGCTTGCTCAGGCACAAGCTTATGCAAATCTTTCGGTTTTTGCATGTTTTATAACCAGACACAATATTTCCAATGCTCAGTTTATGCAATAGTGATAACTTTCCTGTTTTTCCTCAAGAACCTGTACAGTCCAGCCAAGATGGAACCAGGAAAGGCTCCAATCTGGGCTTAAAGGTGTCTCTATATAACTTTTAAATTGCTGTCTAATTCAGGAATTACAAAGACACCCTCCATGTTTATCCCTACATGGGTATATTGTAGATATAGCCAAGAAAAATTCATGTAATATAATGATTATTTGTCACTCCAGATATATTTGGGGTTTAATTGGTTGTGTTTCCTATATACTAATTGTCCACTAGAGGGCATTAATCAGTTCCCTCTTTAATTATAAAGTAAACAGCAAAAAATTGTAACATTTTTAAGGGTTTTGTAGAAAAGAAGCTAGTATATAGAGCAATCAGACTTTCAAATATCAGCTTGTTTTTTTGTCAAAGTGATATCTGAGCTCTTTCAGCTATAGTGCATGGTTCAATGAGCCACAACTCAAAAGTGGGCACAGACTCCTCTGCTCTTTCCCCATTTTTATACATATAAGAATATTCTTTAAGTGCCTTTTATCAGCCTATTTTAATGTGGTACCTGAAACCTTGACTGCATAAGCTTCAGACAAAAATTCAAATATGCTGTCCAAGAATTTTCCGACAGGTTGGAGTTTTATATCAACCCCCATATTTATATCAACATGGTTAGGATATTTAGGATGGATAGAACTCAAGATTAGTTTTATATTAGGAAATTTGTTCAAGATTTTGGTGGTAAATTATGGGGAGACTTCTCTAACATGTTAACATGAAAATAAATGGTTTTCCATCAGAGATTAATAAATTGGAGGAAAAATAACTCTTTTTTTTTCATATATAAATATGAAAAATAGTCTTATGTTTACAATGTTTGGATTATGTTTTTATACCAAATTGAATGATGGCGTATTTAGCCTCTGAAAACTGTTTCAGCCCCTTTTTTTCAGTTTCGTCCATGAAGAAGGTTTGGATAAAATTCAACTCAGTTTTGAAATTAAAGAACTTTTAAGTTTGGTCTTGGAGGGGATTGTTTTCCCAAAATATCAACAAAGAATGGATGTTTTTTTCATAGCCGACTTTTTCTCCATCTCTCAGTTGAAGTGGGTTATATAAGAGAACCAGTGCGCCCACAGGCTCCACGATATTAGTGGGGATCCTTATTTGTCGACGTCATTTCCCTCGATCAGCTCCACAGCCTCCTCCACTTCCCCGCTGCGGGATCTGCGTCCAGCCTCCCGGAGGGTCAGGCCCTGTGCTAACAGTGTCTCTGCAAAAATGAAGAAGATAGACCTCTGAGGAGTCTTTTATGCGCATTAAATCCAAAGCGTGGAAAGAACAAACCCGCGGAATAATACACTGGAAGTTTGGCTTTTAACCAGTGTTTCCGTCTTTCCAGGTTTACCCAGAACCGAAGAACGACGGCGAGTGTCTCAGCAACATAAAGGAGTTTCTCAGGGGCTGCACATCGTTCCGCGTCGAGGTAAGTGCGTTCTGAGATTTGTGTTTGTCTTGTGATCCAAACACACCCTTACGCACCAACAACAACACCTTGTTTACATGAATAGTTTGCGTGTTTAAGAGGAGACACTGATACAATAAACAATGGACTCATGGAGGGGACGGACGGAGTCCCTGACAGAGGGAGGAGGAGTGAGCTCCAAGCCGAGAACAATCACTCTTCGTCCGGCTGCGAGAAAAAAGCTCCGGTGGGTGAGCTGTGGCGTTAGCCCTGCTACTTTTAAACACCTTTAAGTAAGAAAAGTGATAGATAAAACTTGTGCACTGAAGCCAATTGGGTTCACACTTGGATTTCAAAGCGCGTTGTCCTTTAATGTATGCAGAGCTTTGTCTTTCTGCTCATGCGTGGCTTTATTGTCACCACCAGTTCACTCAGTCAACAGTTTTTGGTAAAACCACACCACAAGTGTGCAAAACTGGGTTCTAAGTTATGCAAGAAGGTCTTGTTCTAACACAGTAGTTACTTATTATGATGAGGCACAAAGTCTAAACATGCCTCAGGATTAGTCCCTCATGGAAAAATGTGGGTATAATATTATTAGCAAATAGAGGATGGTGCACAGTTTGGGTTGTGTGCTATTTGGTGCATAGAAGGGTCACTGAACCAGCCCAGTTTGACAATACAACACAGTGTCCCCAGTCTTCCTCTCCCTACAGAGTCTGCAGCCACTGAGAGGGAAGCAGAGATGGGGTGAGACAGAGCACTGTCGTATGAAGTGTGTGGAGCTTTCCCTTCAGCGGTGCAGACAGCTGAAATACCAGAGAAGCACAATACATCTATTGCATTTTCATTTGAAAAGTTCAGTGTTTGTTTGGACGTGTTTTTGCATCCATGACTAACAGTCTGCAGCTTCATAGCAAGCAAATATTCAAATTCCCCTCGACAAACACTTTGCTGTCTCAGTTCCTTACGTGCGAACTTAATGTGACTTTATTTTCCTTAACGTGGGACTGGACGGAGCAGGATTACAGTAGTTTGGGACATGGCAGTCCTCCCGCTCACCATCTGTGGAGCAAAGATGGATCGTCTCCAGAGCCGAGAGCGCTGCTGGCTCTGACCCCAGGTGGCCACGGCTGCAGATTAAAGCAGTGGACGCTTACATGAGGAGGACAGACTGAAGCTGTGCTTTTTTTTAAAGAGGCCTGACCTCCCTTTTTTTTAATAAAGTTAAGCTGGATGTTTGGCTGAGCATCAGCACACCAGCCCTGCTTGGTCTGCATGTTTAGTGCAGACATTTCAGCAGATCTAATTTAGATAAGACTGACATTTAAGACCACGTCTGACACTCGTGCAGCTGCTGTTACTGACCCTTCACCCCCGATGCCTTTGACCACAGGAAGTGATCATTAGGGTTCCCATGACCCTATGACTGGTCTCTCTGGAACAGTAACCCTACCCTGCGAGGTCTGCCCTGAGAATAATCACAGATCCATCTGTCTCTGCACTAATGGCACACTTTAGATGCATCAAAAATTCAAAGAAGGATCGAATGGCTCGCAGAGTGGACATGTGATGCTGTGAGAGGCGTTTAAACACTGGTGAAGCTTTTGTAGTTGTTCTAGAAACAATGCTGCAACAGACACTTCTTATTTTAGTTAGCATTTGGCTAAAGCATGCAAACTATTGTCTGCACGAACTCATTTCCTGGGTTGATAATCAAATTTAGATGTTATAAATTTTTATGCATCAACAGTGGATTAAATAAATCCACTGTTGTCTCCGGGCCTGATTTGTCCCAGGGTCCTGAAACCCATGATCCGTTACATCAAGATCCTGTGACTTCCCCAGCTGGTGAAGAATCCTCCTCAGTTTGGCGTAGGGGAGAATTGCTGCTCTGCCTTTTCCAGCATGTTTGGGTTTATTGTCCTGTTAAACTGAAGGATAATGTGGAAGACATTCAGTTTGATAAACAGGCAGGTGTTTACACCAGCAGGTTGGTGTTTATACCTGCAGAGCATCTCTGCTGGTTCCTAGGTACCAGCCACAGGGCGTCCAGCACAGATGTTTCTGCACATTAATTTCTGAATATCTCAGGATGATGAGGCAGCTCTGTGCCGCTGGATTTAGAGGGTCAGGTATTTTTCTAAGTGGCTTCTCTTGTTCTTGTCTCTTCTTTGAAGCCAGATCTGGCTTTTCCCTTTTTTCTGCTTCTTCAGAAAGAAAATTGTCGCCTTTGGTGCTGCAAAGCAAGTGTTTCACAAGACGCAGAGTTGAGAGGTTACTAAAGCTACAGCAGCTCACTCTGATATTAAGGCAAGGCTGGGTAAACCTCCCAGAAAACCATGCAAGTCAGCACTTTAAAGTAATTGTTATGTTTTATTTATGATAGGATAAGAGACACTTTATTGCTCTTGCAGGTAAAGTCATCTCAGACTTGATGCTGCATACATTTAGTTGCCTATAGCATACAAACACAGTGTACCATCTGTGTGCTTTTTAAGGGATTTTACAAAAGAATGTAGAATATTTTAATAATAATTGGATGAAATGTTTATTATATAACCATTTCTAACTACATGCTGAGCACATGAGGCTATTTGCAGCAGCACATGTTGCATGTAAACTCTGATTTCTTCAAACGTAACACCTGTGAAGCAACTCACCGTGTTGTGGTAGCCTGATGAGTCACAGCGGGTGTTGAACCATTGTCTTGTTGTGCTCTAGAGGGATCATTACCTGACTGATGCTGAGGCTCAGCGGACGTGTCAAAGCTTGTAGCATTAGTCATGATGTTCACCAATGAATGTTTACTTTCCACCATGAGTCAACGTGAGGAGAATCTGCTTAAAGATTCATTCTGGACGGAGGCAGAGCCTGAAATATGGAGGTGGTGTGGGGTTAGGAAGAAGCAGAAAAGTTAGAGGTAGTTTAGTTTGAGAGGATGTTTCCAGAGGACAGAGAGCAGTCCAGTAGCTGACACACACACACACACACACACACACACACACACACACACACACACACACACACACACACCCTTTTGTTACAATAACACGCTCACAGTTATTCACACACTCCCTCAGGACATATCTGCAATCAGAGCGGAAGATAAAGAGACTCATATCTCAGAGTCACTCATCCTCAATAACTGAGGCGAGAGTAACTAATCAGCAGGAGACGTTACACAGGAAGCGAGGGGACAACTACAGTCGTCAACAGAGATACAATCACTGCCATTCATCCTCATGTAGACAAGAGAGAGTCACGCTGATAGTAACACACACTGTGCACACTGCAGTAGAAGTTAAGGCTGGAGTTATTCACTGTTTTTCTTTCTGTGGATGTGTTCAGTGGAAAAAAACACAAATTATGGATGTGTTGCTGTGTTTGCTGCCCTGTCTGTGACACTCGTGTCCAGGTCATGTTATGTAACCATGTATTTTCCAGTCGTAGTGTTTGAGTGAAGGTTATGACAGACTGCGTGGCATTTATGTTCCAATTTATGGAAAGCACAAGAATGACAACAAAACAAAAGTAGCAGACTGTGACATCCTCCCTTCTCCTTGTTTCAGCGTTTTAGAGTTGGCAAAGTTCATTTTCTGTCTTCGTCCAAACTAAGAATATGCTTGGTTTGTTGATTTAATGCTGTCACAATCGCCATTGGCAGCAGAAATGCAAGTCAGGGGGAAAATTATTGATTTTGTTTTAATTTAGAGCAGAAATTCTGCTTGTATGATGTGTTGAAACTCTAGAGAAGCAGCCTGATGCCAGCCGGTGCTTCAGCTCAGGTTAATGTCTGCTGCCTTAATACTAAATCTCAACAACCTGTATGTAAACAGTCACAGATTACAGATATGAGTAATAACTTAAAGAGAGGCTTTGTTGCCTTTTTGGTTTTATTCTGTCTCTTTGGTGTCACCACAGCAACTTTATATGACTCAAAGCTCAAAAAAATCTTTTCCCTCACACTGGTGTTTTGGAAAACCCTTAATTCAGCTGCTGTCTGAAGCACTTCATTTTAACTGCTGTCTCTTTAAGACTCCACAGTCCCCCTTCCCTCTGATCAGCCAGCCCTCTTGAGGCTTGTCAGAGACAGATTCAGGAATTTCTACAACACATGAATATCAGCACACATCCAGTGTTGTTACTTTACATCCATGTGTGTTGAATGCCCCCTCTTTAAGTAAATTATAATTTGCTGCTGTTTCTTGTGCTGCAGAGAGAAAATGAAACAGTCTCTTGGAGCGCTGTAAAAAGTGTCTTTCCGAAGCTACTGGTGATCTGTGTTCCTGCTGAGTGTGTGCGTTTCGCCCACTTCTTCTGTCAAAGATAGTGAGAGTTATCGATTGACTGCTCAGTGCCGGCGGTGTAGCTGAGTAATGACACAGTTCTGCTTCACAGGAATTAGTGATGAGCTCTAAAAGGGAAATGCACTTTCTGATGGCGCTCTGTCCTCTGTTTCTCTTTCAGCCCTTTGAGGCGAGTGACCTGCTGCTGGGGCTGAACTTCTCAAAGGTGCTCAGCAGTCTGGTTGCTTTGAATAAAGTTACAGCAGGTAAGTAAATACATGTGCAGTGTGTGTTTTTTATGAGTGGGTGTTTTTTTTTTTTTAATCAAAGACAGGCTGGTAGTTATGAGTGTGTGGGTGCGAGCAGTAGAAATCAGGGCAGGTGTATTTATATTCTGCTCTTTCTGTGCAGATATTGGTGTGGGCAGTGATTCAGTGTGCGCCCGGCACTCTTCAGCCCATCGCATCAAGTCGTTCGAGTCTCTGTCCTCGCAGGCTTCACTCGGCCGAACCTCCAAGCTACTTCAGAACCAGTTTCGCAGTCTGGTGAGGTCAACATTCACCAAAAGAAACACAACACCAGATTTTAGTTTGATCTAAAGGCAAAGCAACATCTATGAACTGAATCTTAGAATATTAGAAAAACTATAAAAGCACTCAGAGAGCAAAGACCTCTGCCAAGCATATTGTGATTGTCACCAACACTTTAGTCCTACTTTAATGTTATATTCCCATTCAGCAGACTGTCTGCTACAATTTGGTGATAGTTGCAGGTTTGGACGATAATTTGTTTCCTGACAGTGTTGAAAAGTATGATGACCCAGTACATATTTCATATTCCAGATCTTAGTATCCAGAATATTGGCAGAATCTGGATCGTACTTTAACTTCTGTCAGAAATTATGGTGACCTTGTCTTGTATTGTTTTGCAAATTAATCTGACCATTTATCGTGGAGTTATACACACATATGGTGAAAACTGCCCTATCTCACAATGATAAAGAATCCTTCAAAAAAATCCTGGATCCAGACCACCTCCAAAATTTAATCACTTCTTCCTTATCCCATTTTGAACATTTCCTGAAAATTTCATCAAGATCTATTTGTAATTTTTTGATTACAAACAAACAGACAAACTCTCCCCAAAACATAACCTCCTTGGCGGAGGTAACTATAAAATTTGCACAGACCTCATGATGATTCTGAACCAAACTCTGTGTTTGTATCTCAGATGCACATTTGAAGTATTTCCCTAAATCAATCATTGGAAATGTTAACAACTAATCAACTACTGTTATAGTATGAAGTGCAGTGATTATAGTACAAACTGTAACTGTATGGAAACAGTTGTATGATGAAATCTGATGAGTAATAACTGTTGCATAATATTTATTCCTTTCCTTTCACAACAAGGACAAACTGTTTGTTGATGTCTCAGATTTTCTTGTTTACACGTGTCTTTCTGCTCTCTTAAGAAATCTGTTCTCATCAGCCGTTTGTTTTCCTCATGTTTCCCTCTGTTTGACGTCATCTCTCAGGACATGTCAGAAAACAGCGGGCAGCAGCTGCTGGTGAAGGCCCGCTTTAACTTCCAGCAGACCAACGAGGATGAGCTCACCTTTGCGAAGGGTGACTTCATCAGCGTGACTCGCCAGGAAGATGGCGGCTGGTGGGAGGGGATGCTCAACGGAAGGACTGGGTGGTTTCCCAGCAACTATGTTCGTGAGGTCAAAGGTTCTGGTGAGCAGCTTCACTTCCCTTCAGCAGTATTAAAAGTGTCTGTGCAGCTTTTCATGAGCCTCAGAAGCTCCTACATGTCTGTGGCTAGTTTTGCAGCAGATTGTGCAGATTAAATTATTTCTCAACAGACGTTTTCACATCTCTCTCAGACAAAACATGCCAGACATTACACCACATCTCAGTTTCCACTGTCAGTCATTTGCATCCCATCTGGCTTTGTGACAAACACAGAGGCTGCAGTTGATTGAATGATCCTCTGTGTGACTGATTCTTCATTACCTCTTTATCTAGAGCTCAGTCTGCAAAAACTCACAGGAATCTGCTCCCACCTGATAGTGACATTCTTTTTGTATCTGAAAATTATGGTGCTGCTTGTTTTAGTCCCTGAAAAAAATAATTTCACAAGACGTCATAAAACACTCATCAAGACTGCTGGGAAATATAAAAGTGTTAGGGCAGCTTTTTGCACAGGGGATAAATAAAACACTTGAGCTGTAATGTTGATAGAAAAGTTGGCACGGTGGAGGCTGTAATGCTTATGACGCTGTTAGTTTTATTGTTGTTACAAATCCGTCTGCACTTCCAGTGAAAGTTAACAGAAGGTGTATGCACTGTGGCTTTAAAAGGACGGATTGAGTTAAACTACTGCGACCAAAATCAGTTTTGATAAAGAAACTTATTTAGTAATTAACACTAAGAAACACAACCTTTTTCCACCAGTTTTATTTGTGATTTCTTTATCAGCCCTAAGCTTTAAGAGTTTCAAACTTTTAAATAACTTTTTTATACTTGTTCGTAGATGTTTAAGCTTTAGAAGTCATGATGCATAAAATTGATTTTAGAGTTTAAGTCAAATGAAGCCGATACTCCTGATTTCATTAATGCTCATATATGTTTCCAAGATTTGGACAAATTCTCTCCATTGGCCATTTATGTTGGTCTCTCCAAGCAAGTTCACTCTGAAAGTTCCTTTATCCACATTCTCAGTGTAGGAGGTCCATACACTTCCAGCATAGTGCTATAGCTCTCTTTACTTGCAGAAGTTCAAAGTCTATAAGTTTGATCTGTTTGTGAATTTATGTAAAACTTTAACGTGATGATTAATATTTCATAAAATAAATTCTGTGTTATTAGAAAATGTGTAAAAACTATGTGTATGAACTTGTTTTTTTTTTTTAAACCAGTGTCCCCCAAGTCTGGCACCCTGAAGAGCCCACCGAAAGGCTTTGACACTTCTGCGATCAGCAAGACGTACTACAACCTGGTGAGGACCAAACTCCACTTAACCTGTTTTCATTTTAGTTTATCTTTCATTTTCTTCAACCTCAACATCATTCTTTCTCATTGTTTCTGATAACTAACTTAATTGTGACTCTCACCACTCTTTTTATTACAGGTGTTGCAGAACATTTTAGAGACAGAGACCGAATACTCCAAGGACCTCCAGAGCCTCCTGACAAACTACCTACGGCCTCTTCAGAGCACCGACAAGTACGTCTCATTTCATTATCTTAGCCTTATTTTTACAGGATGGTACTCAGGATTCCCTATTGTTAAAATGATGCTTTATTTTATGACCTCCTTTGGGAGTCCTCTGAACTGTTTTCTTAACCCATCTCTTCCTCCAGGCTGAGCAGCTCAGACGTGGCTCTGATTCTGGGAAACCTGGAGGAGATCAGCACCTTCCAGCAGATGCTCGTCCAGTCGCTGGAGGAGTGCACCAAGTAAGTCCCTCCCTGTTCGCACAGACACACTGCTGCTGCATCCTCATGGCTTCATAAATGAGCAGAGGGACATCTAGTGGTGGGATGACTGTACTGCAGCGTGGCTGGAAATACACTCAGCAGGCATTCTTGTCATGGCCAAGGGCATCTTTGAAGTTGAACAAACTACTGATATAATTTCTGTTATGGATTTATCTTAAAATTCTTTGTTTTAATCTTCCCTCAGGCTTCCAGAGAGCCAGCAGAAAGTGGGAGGCTTCTTCCTCAACCTCATAACTCAGATGAAAGCTCTTTATACAGGTTACTGCTCCAACCACCCCTCAGCAGTCAACGTGCTGACCGAGCATGGGTACGTTTACACACCCAAAAAACACAAAGTTTATGTTCACTTTGTCTAAATCTGCAGCATATCTTAGGAGGGACCACATTATAACTAATAAAGAAGAAATCCACCTCTCCCCTTTTTTTTATAGCGATGCTTTGGGGGAGTTCATGGAAGGGAGAGGTGCAGGCAGTCCTGGGATCCTCACCCTGACTACAGGCCTCAGTAAACCCTTTATGAGACTGGACAAATACCCCACCTTACTCAAAGAGCTGGAGAGACACATGGAGGTGTGTATCGAACCATCTATAAATTTTCATCTCTCCAGTTTTTGGTTATTTTTTAACAATCAACATGTTTGGTTTCTGTCCTCCTCAGGAGAGTCATCCAGACCGGCCAGACATTCAGAAATGTATGGTGTCGTTTAAGAGCCTTTCTGTAAGATGATCTTTCTTCTCCTGTCAGACGTGACTTAAACAGACCTGATGTTTAGAATACAATGAGTTCACCCTATGTTTGTTTGCTTGTTGGTTTGCTTGTGCTAGGCTCAGTGTCAGGAGGTGCGGAAGCGGAAGGAGCTGGAGCTGCAGATCCTCACGGAGTCCATCCGGCTGTGGGAGGGAGACGACATCAAGACACTGGGATCAGTGCTCTACATGAGCCAGGTCCTGGTGCAGAGTCCTGGATCAGAGGTACAAGCCCCACAGACCTTTTCCTCTGTGTGCTTCACAATATGAGAAGAAATTAGGTCTTCGAGGAAACATTTCACTGCGTTTTCTGGAGCTCTCCTGTTCCCTCTGTCTCTGCCCTTAATCCTGAATCCTCCTTCTCTGTGTCAGGAGAAGAGTGAGCGTTACCTCATGCTCTTCCCTCACGTCCTCCTCATGTTGTCTGCCAGCCCCAGGATGAGCGGCTTCATCTTCCAGGTCAGAAATAAACTTTTCCAATGACAGTTATTCTGAGTTTCATGATTAATACAGTCACTAAACGACTCTGTCTCTGCGTCACTTTGACTCTAATGTGATTTTATCTCCATGCAGGGTAAACTGCCGCTGGCCAGCATGACTGTAACCAAACTAGAAGACTGTGAAGTTACTAAAAATGCCTTTGAGCTCAATGGTGAGGCTATGTGAAATAAGCAAGATGCTAAGTGCACTTAAATTGTAGAAATATGTTGTAATCATCATCGTCATCGTTAACCCTGCAGGTACCATGTTTGACCGCCTCACCGTGGTGTGCACCAACCAGCAGGACCTGCAGGACTGGTTTGAACACCTGACCCGACAGATCAAGCACACTGCAGCCACGGCACCCAGCCACAAACCACTCACCGTACCCTGTCATACGGTCAGGAGCCAATCAGCATTCAGCATAAACATCATTTTCTTCTATTCATTTGGTCTCAGTGTGGGGTCAACAGCCGTCACCCCACACTGAGGCGAACATAATGTCTGCTAATCATCAGGAAACAACAGTTTAATCATCACACGGCTTTATTTCTCTAATAAACAATCAACAGTAATGATTGTTGTTTCCACCTGAAGTTACTCCTGCTGGTTTTGAGAGGCCCCTTTGTGAGAATTACTCTCCTTTGTTTGACCACTCTGAAACTTTGTTGCTTGAAACTCAAAACTATGAACCAAAAGATGCTAGTTTTATTAAATGTGTCCATTTTTTTACTTCATCCCTCAGCTACCGTCGCACCCTCTAACCCCGTCCCGACACGCTGAGGGGAGATCCATGACGGTGGCTCCCACCTACCACACCCTGCCTCACCCGTCCTCGCACGGCACGTCTCACAGCACCATGATGTGGGGCCCGCTGGAGCCACCAAACACCCCCAAACCCTGGAGCCTGAGCTGTTTGCGGCCTGCGCCTCCTCTTCGTCCCTCTGCAGCTCTCTGCTACAAAGAGGTGAGGGTTTACTTCGTTAAGACCTGTGCACATGCTACTTTTATGCATCGATTTTCTAATCTACTTTCTCCTTGTGCAGGATCTCAGTAAAAGTCCTAAGAGTGTGAAGAAGCTCCTTCCGAAGCGCAAACCTGAGAGGAAACAGTCTGAGGAGGAGTTTGCCCTGAGGAAGAGTACGATTACATTCTTCTTTTTATTTGTTAAATATAGATTTATTCCTTTCTTTCTCCTCATCATAATGGAACAGTGTGGTGTTGAGTCTTCACTGCTTATCTAGAGCTGGATGAGAGAATCAATAACACTTTCATTTCTGCACCATCCTCTTTGCTTCGCTAAGCTTCCACTCCTAGATTCTCACCTAATGGACAACTAAAGCATCTGTAGCTTAATGCACAATCTCTTATAACCTGTAGACTAAATATTCATTTTTTAAAATCATGGCCTATTAGAGATGGAACGGTTCACAAAATCCACGGCTCTGTTCTTATCACGGTTTTGTTGTCATGGTGATCAGTTCAGTTTGGTATACCTTGCTGTTTTTAACACCTTTATTTTTACCATATACCCCAATAATCCACTATTAACGGATTATTTTTAAACAATTACCCTATGTATAGTCATGAAGAACCTGAAAGAATGAGGCTGTTTCCTATTCAAAACATCATTAAAGCTGAATGAAACATTGCTAGTTTCAACATGCTGACTCCTCAGTAAGAAAAGTCACAATTGGCTGTCCCAGGAGTTACTAATAGTCACAAAATGACGCTGCTATCTAGTTTGCATAATAATCCATTTGCATTTAATTGTGATGGACTCTGTGGGAGAGACAGAAAGCAGGTAAAACACAACATCATAGATATGTTAAGAACTACAAATCAACTTTCTTCTGTCCATTCTTGTTTTTTTAATGTATAAATATTAACCCTCCTCCTTAATCCTGTGGTGTGTGAAGTGACCACATTGAGACACACGCTTGGGTGATTTCACCTGCTGTGAGTGAGGACGACTGTCTGTGTTTCGGTTAGGGGAGGGGCTCCCAATTGCACGTGCGGCCATTAAAACACAGAAACACAGAAAAGTCGCAAGAATTTTCATCTTTAAAAAAAACACGCCAGAAGAGTCTGAAATGTAATCTAATGCTCCTAGATGGTAGATCGACTCAACGCCACAGGTACACCCTCTAACTCTGCCTTCTCTGCTCATCATGTAAACAACACACACGCCGCCCCACAACTGTTTCGCTGTATCCTTCGCCTCCCGTTGCGCATGTGTGTGATTGGAGCTACATACTTGCTGCAAACTGAGCTGTAAAATGAAAAAAAAGAACCCCACAAACAGAACTGAGCACATTCACCCCAAACTGAGTAAAGGGAACCAAACAGTTTTTTTTTCATGAACAGTCCCAACCCTATTTCTTACTGTTTTGGGTGAAGTTTCATGATGGTTTAAGCTCATGCCACCTTCTGTCTCCCTGTCTCCTGCAGGTACGGCTGCTCTGGAAGAAGACGCCCAGATCCTGAAAGTCATCGAGGCGTACTGCACCAGCGCCAAAACCAGGCAGACTCTAAACTCCAGTAAGAAAACTCTCACTTTAACATGTGCATGCACACAGGACTGGTGAGGATCCTGCTGGAGCTTTCTGACGCAATGGCTGTCTTTAACACCGGTGTTCTGAGCTGATCTTTCTAACAGTTTCTTCTTCTGTCTGTTTCTCCTCCACTCCTCACTTTTTGGCATTGCTGTGTTTTTCCTTCTTTTTTTCATCATGCTGTTTTTTTCCTCTGTATTTTCCTTCACACACTCTGCACTGCCTCATCCCCCACTCCCACATCTCTCCTCGGTTTTTATGATTTGCTGCATATGCTACCTCCTCCCTCTGCACCACCGCTCCTTTTTTCCCCTCCATCCACATTTGAAAACCTTCACTCGCCCCGTCCAGCCTGGCAGGGCACTGACCTGATGCACAACCACGTGCTGGCAGACGTAGACCGGTCCTGCGTGGACCCGCCGGGCCGCCGTAGCAGCGTGTCCCGGCCTGAGTTGTCCTCCGACCTTTCAGAGGACTCTGACTACGACTCCATCTGGACCACCCACAGTTACAGGATGGGTTCAGTGCCGCGCAAGAGCTGCATTTCTCACCAGAACTGAAGAACGTACAGTACTGCCCAGCTGTACTGTAATGTAACGTACAGCGCGCTTACCTCTTTCCTCGTCAATGTACAAAAAGAAACTAGATTTTTTTAATTTATCTATTTATTTTCTATTATAAATTCTGTTCTTTTTTTGTTAACTTATTTGTTTTATTTATTTTCAGACTGTTTGTGTTCAGATGTTTCGAGCATCTCCCTGTTGCCTTGCCACTTTCCCTTTTATGTGCCTCCTCTCTTTGTGTAGTTGTCATGCAGTAGGTGTTCAGTAATTATTCTTCATTTATCTTGAATGTGACTGCTCCCCCCTTGTTTGACCATAAAACGTGGCTGACTCTCTCGGCGGAGGGTGCAGAGGGGTGTTGGAGTGGATTAGAGGGGAGGGAGAGTGGGGACTGAGCTTTTCCTGTCTGATATTCAGATGTAATTCAGGAACGAGTGTATTCTATTGACCATGTACGACGACTTCTCTTCTGTATGGTTCTTGAGTGTGTACGCTCAAACATAGCACAGACGCCATACACACATGCACAGGTGCAGCCTGATGACATAGCAGCATGCTAATGAAACATACAAACTCATTTAACACCGCTGCTGTTTACAGTCTTGACTCATGTTTGATGAAATTTTACCACATGACCAAAAGCTTCAAAGATTTTTTGTTTTATTTAAGAATATTTTATTTTGCTGTAGCTGCTACAGGAAGAGGAGATTATCACATAACACTTTCAAACTACGTTTTCTGCAGCTACTGGATTCAGAATAATGAATTTAAACGATCAGTTCTCAAACTTATTTGGGAATTATATTCAACTGGGCAAACCAAAGACCTCTGACCTTGGAATTGCCTCTACTCTCTTTTTTTTTTTTCAAAGATGAAATCTGGCCCTTTAAATCTAAAGATTTGCTGCATCGTGTATCTCCTGAGCATCATTCTTCAAAGCTTGATCTTCCATCCAGTAATGTTGCTATCTGTCAGCGGTTCTACAGGGTCACATTTACTAAATAATGAACTTTACGGTTTAATCACAGCAGAGAGTAACAGCGCGGTGCTAATAATCTCCAAATCTGCAGCCTCACTGAGCTACAGTCCTCTAACGCAGATCTGATGCCTTCTTTCTCCTCTGACATTTTGTGAATTTGATTTTCTTCCTGAGAGTTTGACGAGATGATTGATTCCACGCCTAAATCTGCCTCTTAGCAAGCAGGATTTTAAATTGAGGTAGTTTTGCTCATCCCAAAGGAGATTAAATAGCTCCGGGAATCTCTTATCCTAATTTTTAAAGCATTAAAATGAATAGAAATAATCTGAGGAGGTGGTATTATTTTTCTAGTTAAAATCTCAGAAAGAAAGCAAATGTTTCCAAACTCTTTCTTTGAATATAAAACTTTAAGCAGAGTGATAATTTGAGCTGATATCAAACCCTTTTCTCACAGTAAACTAGCTACTATGCTATAGCCTCATTAGCCCGACACGGCTCGCGTGGTTTCCCATGACGTTTCTTGCATTAATGACTATTTTTATGAAGAAGTATTTTTCCAGTGTTGGTATTAAAAGTACAGGTTGGCATCCATTTACAGTCTATCTCCTCTTACAGCAAGCTAATGTGAATGAGGTATGAAGTTGGTCCAGTTCTGTTTACTATTTCTGAAAAGGTTGTACTGATTGTTATTCTGACTTTTATTTTTCTGTTATTTATTTTATTCTGTATCTGTCAATGTTTACAAAATAACCCCTTGAAGATTTTTTTATTTGTATTGGTTTTTATGAAAGTTTACACTGAAAATTATAACATGAAGTGTTTGAGTTCTTTTGCACAATCATGTAATGGGCCAGCGGGCGCTTGGGATAGAATCTGTTAACTCTGTACTTTCTGTGTGTATGATATAGTCCTAAAGGTAGACTTGAGTATTAGGTGTTACCGTACAGTAAATGCTCATTTGTAGTGTAAATTCTCACCCTCAGTGTTTCGAAGCTTAAGGGTAAAAAAAAGAAGAAAAAAGTGAAATATTACAGGAAACATTTCTATGTAAACTACTCATTCAACTACAGAATACTGACAGAACGGACTGGAAATATAAGAGCACATAGTCTCCCTTTCTGTAAATAATAGTCGTCATAGAGGAAAGGAAATAAAAGATCCATTATATGAGTATTTGAGCTAAGAATATCACTGTCCTTATATCATGTGCTAACTTTGTGACAGGTGTATTCTGTGGTCTTTAAGAGAAACTAAAACAAACTTTGGCACAGGCAGGATGAAGAGGTTAACTGTCTCTGACCAACATTGTCGTCTGTGTGCTCTAATGCTGTATTCAGTTTACACATGTGACCACGTCTTATCTGCAAAACAGCGCCTTCAGTGTATTTGTCCTACACTGCTGAAGTGTCCAAGTCCCCAACGCTGTATTATGAGTTTTGAATAAATCTGTCATTTGTTAGACTCTGGTATTTTGGTGGTTTGTTAGAGAGATTTTCTGATTGTGTTTGGTGTATGTTGCTGTTTGGGGAGGCTGTTGGAGTTCTCATTAATGTGAAATTGACTGAAAATTGCAGTTTGAATGGATTTTTGCAGGATTATCTCCACAGCCTCTCTGGTTCTTCCTCTGTCCTCTGGCTTTTATCTGATTTCTGCTCTGTGCATGACTAACACTCAACTAATAATCATTATTGTGCCTGTTTGATTCACTGTGATGCATCATTTGTTCCACTGAAGCAGTCCAGAGAAGTCATTTGACACGCTGCTGGCTCATCTCACGACAAGGTGAGACATTTCCATCCACAAATGGTTCAGTGCTCTTCTGTTTTGATGCAGGGCCGAGAAAGGAAGCAGGGCTTCAGATGATCATCCCTGGGGAAAGGAAGGTCCTGGTGGAGGGTCCGAACCGCAACGGACAGAGTGCTATGGAAGAGAAGTAAGATCCTGTGAAGATCTCCTTCTATTTTGGGAATGTTTTTATCAATTAACTGACACATTTAAGGAATTTCTACAACATATGAATATGCAGAGGTTTGAAAACATGCACATTTTAAAATTAAAATCCCCCTCTTTAAAATTTGAGCCCCTTCTTTAAAGCGGGGGTATGTACATGACTAATGTGTATTTTTCATCTTCCTGATTGAAGGAGTCTGGTGGATGTGGTGTACGCCCTGAGGGACGAGGTCCAAGGACTGAAACAGGTGACTGAATATAATGATTTGCAGCTGATAATAACAGGTTTGGCTGTTAGTTTATTTGCTTTAAATCTGTATGAGAACAACATAAATTCCTGGTTTTACCTCACAGGATAACAAAAAGATGAAGAGGTCGCTGGAAGAGGAGCAGAGAGCTCGAAAGGATCTGGAAAAGGTTGTGAAGAGAGTTTTAAAGAGCATGAACGACCCAACCTGGGATGAGACAAACCTTTGAGGAGCTACTTGAATATTTAAAAGATAAACAGCATCAAGCATGTGTGTGTGGGCTTGGTTGAAATGCACGTGATGACACACATTAATCTGGTGGGTGTGTGTGTTTGCTCAAAGGTCAGGGTCATTGTTGCCTGTCTGATTAAAGGGGAACCTCTGCAGAACAGGCTTGACCGTCTACTCCATGAATACATTCCTGAAGAGGTACTCTCAACCTGCAGTGTGTCCAACACTACAACATGAGTTTAAAGTGGCTCCAAAACAATCTCAGACAAATCCTCTGTTTACAAGAATTAACGCTGTGGTACATCTATGGTACATTGACAGTTTCAGATGGTCATGGAAAGTCTTAACCATTTCATCACCTTCCTTCTG
Source organism: Halichoeres trimaculatus (assembly GCF_033239565.1). NCBI lineage: Eukaryota > Metazoa > Chordata > Actinopteri > Labriformes > Labridae > Halichoeres > Halichoeres trimaculatus. The sequence continues at coordinate 16,314,430 of NW_027437197.1, forward strand.
TTATTTAATAATTTTATGAGTTTCCTTTGTTGTCTTTCTTCACCTCGGGCTCAGCCTGATGTTTCCAGGCTGATGTGCAGCCTACGTCCGTTTTATTTCATGTTTTATTTTCACTTTTCTGTTTTGTTGACTTCCTCTCTAGCGGTTCTAGAGACTTGTACAGATGTTAATAAATACCAGCTTTAATAGATAAAGTTGGTATTGTATGGTCAAACTTGTACTGTAAAATGTAAATACTGTTTTAAAATGAGCCTTTGGTCCTGGGGGAGTAAATAAAGGTGGTTTTAAAAGTTTTTGAGTTACTGCTCAGTCTTCTGCACCAGTACAAAGAAACAAAAAACTTCCTCATAAATCTATAAGTTAAATTTCTAGAAAATAAAGACCTGAGACAAGTCTTTGTGCTGCCATGCATGTTTTATAACGCTGGGATAAAAAACAGAAGCTGGAATGTTGGTGTACATACAGAGGCATGAGAGCAGTTTTCAGGGACTTGGTCAGAAGTAAGGAGTTGGGTTGGTCCCGTCGCACATCTGGACGTGAACATGTGAGGTGATTCCTGGGTAAACTTTCTGCATCTGCAGCATGACCCCGATCTTCTTGCCCTTTTTTACTCTGCCAGAGGTTTTATCAGGCTTAACGTAGAACAACTTGAAGCAAAGACCTGTGAAATCAGACACTGAACTTCGGTAAAGTCAGGTTTAACCACCAACTTATTGGTCTTCAAGCAAATTTCTAACAATCCATATCATCCTAAACTGTCGGATGAATGTTGGGCTGTAAAACTCACGTTTTTCAAGCAAACGCCTCAGATTAGAGACCTTTAACATGCACTGGTGTATAACATTGGTGTCAAAACACTGACCCTCTCCTTCCAGTTGGATGCCATTGTTGATGGCAGCCTTCTTGGGGTCGTTGTAGACAATGACTTTTCTGACAAGTTCCACGTCAAACGGGGCGTAGACCTCTGATCCATCTTGGCATTTGATGTCCAGACCTTTGTGTTTCCTGGTGCTGCCCCTGAAAGGCAGCGGACATCTGGCTGTAACAAATGCCTCACATCGACTCAGACTGCAACTCAAGAATGCTTTCATTCACAGGAAATATTGACAGCAAAAGAGATTATAGACACAGCTCTGCTCATGTTTCCAGTGGTGCAGATTAAGTTAACAATGAACGGGAAAAAGGATCACTTGCTTGCAAGCGTTATGACAAGATACATTAAAAGTAAATAAAGGCTCTGACTATATCTTTGTTGCTTAAATACCAATTTAAGATTCTGTTTTTGTTAAATACAAATTGATTGCCTCATTCATTAAAATACTCATAAAATAAAGAATTTAGAGTGCATATATATATATATATATATATATATATATATATATATATATATATATATATATATATATATATATATATATATATATATATATATATATATATATATATATATAGTACCTCGGTGCTCCATAGTGACCCATTCCCCATTTATCTGATGTCCTCCTTTGGTTGGTAGGGTTTCCACTGCAGAGCTGACCAAACTTAGCCCCCTCACACACACCCAACAGGACTGGACACACACACCACCACAGAAACACAAATCTTTGTTACTTTGGAGGGTGTAAAAAATAATTCACGTCTACTTCTTAGATGGTATCCTGTTATGAAAACACAGGCTGACTTTTAGCATTGTGGTATCAAAAACTGTGTCTCCTTATTGGAGAGAAATAAGTGATCTGACAAATTAGCAATTTCTCTGTTATCACAATAAAATAATAGAATCACATTTGTAATTTAAGAGGTTGAAAGCAAAAATTCTGCAGAATTTTTTTTTCGACAGTTATTTTCTCACCCAGCAATACGATAAAATGTCTCATTTTCAGCTCTCCACATCTGGTCCAGATGACTTGAGATTCTTCTTGATTTGCTGGTAAACCTGAGCGAAGCTCTGGTTTTATAGACCCATGGGTGTTACCCCTTTACCACACTGGAAAGTCCAGACTGACATCAAAACAGAGACACTTTTGTAATACAACAATCACAATAAGGAGGATATCCTGCTCATTTTATGTTGTATTAGTTTACCTGTCCTTAGGTGTGTCCTGCACATTTAATCACCCTGCCTGCTTTTTAATATGAGAAAGTTGTTTTAAATATCCTTTATTTTATTCTAATGTCATAGTTTCTGTGATCCCCAGTATTAGATGAAAGCATTTCAAGTCAGCACAAGTTTTCCACTTGTGTCCTGCCTTAAACCTAAAACTCATTGGATCCACCCAAAAGTCACCTGAGATGTGTCTGGACACCAGGTAAACACAGGCTGACGTGCAGTGGGTGTGTATATGTATGAAGTGTTTTTTTAAAGCATCGTCCCTTAAAAAACATTATGAGTAAATTAGTGCAACTTGTTTTTCTCTTTGTCTGTCCCAACACTTGGATTCATGTAGCCAGAAGCTTGGACAGATTAGAGCTCTACTGCGCCTGTGCGTGACGCGCTGCCATGCAAACCAAGCACACCCCGCGCGCAGTTGGCGGGTTATCCAAACGACTTCCGTCTTCCATGTTTGTGTTCACCTGTCTTTTTGCTGTTTCTCAAAGTTTGGCCATTTCTCCTCCAGTTAAAGAAACATTTTACCAACAAGCTCCCGTGTATGTAAACAATAACACTGCTGCTAGCTGCCTCTTTGTCCCCGAGTCCGTGGGTACACCTGTACCTTTCCCTTAACTGCTTCACCTGGATTATACCAAGGAGGACTGCGCTACACCCTAAAGCTAAGTCACTGCTGCTTACACTCATGTATTGTAGGATTTACCTTGTTTGGTTTGGTTTGGTTTGAGCTTCATATTAAAGTTTTATGGTTGATCTTTTAACTTGTCACAGCTCATGAGATGCATTGCTTGATGCTTTCCTGTCTGCATATTTCTGAAAAGACTCTCTTAAAAACTGGCCCATGCAATGTGTGCTGCTCTTACTTTCTCAACTGAGTTGTGCATAAAGTTGAGGGGCCTTTCTGTCCAGCAGCATGGTCACAGATCAAGATTCCCTCTGCATAGTTTTTTATTTAAAACTTGAGCAGAGAGTTGCATTTTAATGAATTAGAAGATTTTTCCATACATATTTCCTTATATCAATCAAAAATAAGGTCTTATGATACAGATATGTCCAACTTCTGAAGAGACTGGTGCTTGTGACATGGAGGTGATCAGTCTGTGGCTCTGCTCAGGTGATATTAAAGCTCAGGTTCCCTTGATATCATCTGTATGTTTCCTTCCTCTTGACATGACCTCACAGATTGTATCAAGTAGAGGCCTAGCTGTTGGCCAGCAAACTATTTGGTAGAAGTTTTGACGTTGTGGGCAGGCGCCAGGGTGGATCATGACAAGCTTGGCAGCAGGTGAATATGTCTGCGTTGATAATCTTTTCCACATGGTTTAATTAAACTGAGTCATTTCTGTGGTGATTCAGCATAAAGTCATTTGAAAGGTCAGAGGACAGTGTGATATTGATGCATCTTTTGTTGACTCTACAATAACAGCCTGGAGGTGTATTTATTGTGTCTGTGTGTGTTGTGCCTCCTCTTTTTGCACCAACAGCCTTTTGAAACCTATTGTGTGTCCTGATAATTGTGACAAGCTTTGTCTGCAGGGGAGATGATCCTCTTCTGCTGCATACGTCAACCTTTGCACTCGTGTCCACTCATTTGTAATGAAAGCAGTTGCCTTTTGTTTCTGGTTGAATATTCTTTCATAGGAAACAAAAGCACGGCACTCGTTCGTCCTGAGTGAAGCAGATCAGGACGATAAAGCCAGGCCAGCACTGTGACACTCTGACCTTGTTGGTCCGACTCTTGTGCTGTTTTTAGCTCGGTCCACAAATAATGATCCAAAGAGTGACGGCCTTGAGGCGGGGGAGTTTACCTGGATCTTCCCTCCAGGTTGAGTCCATAAATACACACTTATTTGGCTCCATATTTCTTTTATTCCACCAAGATCTTCTTCTCTCCTTCAAGAGTCTGTTAGGTGAGAAACTTGTGAATTGAAGAGGCAGACGTATTTTATCAAGGTCTGACCTGCCCCAGCCCGTCTTCCTTCTCTCTCCCTCTTTCTTCCTACCGGGATGGAGTGACAGCCTGTCACTGTGGGCGCTCCACAATACGCCTCAGACCCCCCAACTATTGTGGTGCTCAGAAAAAGCATCAAGGTCTTCCTCTCTCTTGCGTTCACTCTTTTCTCTCTCTTTTCAAAGCAGAGAATCAATCAGCTGTACACACACACTCTCACACACACACATGCATACACACTTCTTCCCCCTTCCATCTGTCTATTCAGCAGCCAGTGATCATTTAGACTTGACATGTATTGTGAAAAACTGAGCTGCTCTGCCTCTTTCTTCTTCTCTTTCTTTCACTCCCTTTCTCTTTCAACTGTCTGTCATTAATGTCCAGGTCTTACAATATACGAACAGAGGAGGAGAAGAAAGCGAAGAGTGAGGGATGAATTGATGGATGGGAGGATAAGCACTCAGTGTCCTTTCTTTAAAGATTTGTTATTGTACAGTACTGTCTCCCAGTCATTTTTGGTTGGTGTTTCAGTCTGAAAGCCCGTCCACGTGCTCTTTTGTATGGGAAAGCAATAAGGCCCCATTGAATGAAGCTGAATGGACCTGCCATCCTTAGGGGCTGAGGCCTGAGGACTCCTATTCTTTAGCCCCCAATCTAATTGGAGCTGAAATGAAATGGAGGTTTCTTATGAAAATAGGCTTTGTTTGGCCGCAAGGCTGGTAATTCATAAACAATAAGCAGGGCCCCATTGTGTAGATAATAATATATTCATGCTGCTGGAGATGGGGAGAAGGCAAAGCAAAGGCTGAGGATATATAAGGAGGATAGGCAGAGACAGAGATGGAGAGAGTGGAGGGAGAGGAGGAAGGGGAGGAGGAAGACTAATAGCAAATAGTGGGTCAGAGAAAATTGGTAATGGTCGGGTAGCAGCAGAGGACTTATTAGAGGAAGTGAAAGGACGAAAAGTGGGAAGGAGTGAGTGGGAGTTAGGTGAAAGTGAAGGGAATAGGAGAGATAGACGAGATGAGAATGAGGCGAGGAGGGAAGGCGGGAGATTGGGGAATGCTTTTGAGTATTGAAGCATACAGGTGACTGCAGAGGGGGGAGAAGGCAAGTGAGTGAGAGTGTCTTCAAAATAGAATAGGTTACAGAGTGAAAACCTGTGTGGGTTTGAGAGTGGGGGAGCTGATGGAGTGGATTGGTCAAGTGCAGAGATGGAGCAGAGCAGAGGAGTCTAACAGGGGAGTGGGGGGTGAGGAGAGGAGAGTGGCGTGTCTGCGGAGGAATAAAACTGACAGGAAGCTTTTTACTGCCTGGAGACGCGGCGGCTGGAGGAGGAAAAACAGGTGAGCCTTCATTACACTTTGCTGCATCGCTCCGTCTGGATTATCTCTCGCTGTCATCTGTCATCCCTCAGGTCAGAGATGCGTCCGGAGCCCAGCCTGAGGCAGAGTTTTTAAGAAGTGAGTTTCTCTGCTTGACACTTCCACACAGAGGGACTAAAAAAGTGCTGGACTGAAGTGCTCTGGACTGACCAAAAAGGGACTCTGCTTCCTGTTTCTGCTGTGAGCTCTTACTCTTCATGCTACAGGCTGGGTTAATGGAGAGGGATTGGACTGGAGACAGGAGATAACTATTCCTTTGGAATGCTTTGGGGGGAAAACTTGCTCTCTGCTGACTTTCTGTTTCTCCGTGTCTCCTCTGGACAGAGTTTTGTGGCAGTGGAGGGAGCGGATGTGGATGACATGGATGCAGAACATCAGATATTAATCCACTGCTTGAGAGGATGGAGCATTTTTAATGGTGAGTAATTTGAAATCCTTGAAATACTGTTTGCACGTTGCTGATCTGCATATGCAAACTCTTCAGAAGAACATGCATCATTAAAAAAAAGAGAAACCTCATGTTAGAAGTGATGCTTGATGCTGGATCTGTGCAACTTCTTCGTGAAGGGCGTCAAAACAGGCAATACTAAAAACTAAAAAAAGCTGTTGTAAATAACATTTAAAGTTGCATTCAGTTATGAGCAACGTTTGCATCACTTTGTAAACTGTAAAAAAAAGCAAACCATGTTGTTCCTTTAAACTTCTACAAGAAGAGAGGATCATTCTTTACATTTTCGAGGTGTTACCTGAGTGTCTTGACCAAGAGGTGGTGGTGTTTGCGTGGCTCCTTATGCATATGATCCCAGAGACCTGACAGTGACAGTTCAAAGGTTTGGCCACAAGATGTCAGTATTTATCAACTTATGAGCTGTGAATCTATTCCACCAAATTCAACATAAAGTGTGTCATGATCTTCTATTTTATGTCTATTTTTTAATAAACTAACACCTCCAGTGTTGAAGATTTTAACTAAAAACTAAGAATTAATTCCAAAACAAAGACATGTTAATACTCTTAAAACCTCTTTTTTTATCTTTAAATGCTGAAACTTGTATCTCAAATAATCTAAAATTTCTCGGAACAAGCAAAAATGTCTTCCTAGTTTTGATGCAAAATGTGGTAAAGAAATCCCAAACTGTGAACCTGAAGAGTCACTGTTCTTGCACGCCATAGCAAAGGTTATCCATGGTTTCTTTTACCACAAGATGGCAATCACACACAATGTAAACCCTCTGATCTGTGTGTGTATGTGTATGTATGTGTTGTCCAGTACATACTTGTGCATTTCAGCAGATGTCTTTACAGCAGTATTTTGGATTTGTCTGACTTCACCCGGTCTGTTGGAGTGTGTCTCAAGCCGTGCTTTGTGCACGTGTGTGTGTGTGTGTCCCTGCTGTGGCTCCTGCTCTGTCTTGTTGTTATTTGCATGCAGCAGCAGAGTGCTTGCTGGCGGTGCTGGTCACTACAAGTGTCTGGCATTTGAAGCCTGGTAATCAGGCTGTGGGCAAACTGGGTGGCAGAGCTCAGAATGGTTTGCTGGAGATTATCCCAAAATTATCCATGAATTATCCCCGAGAATTACGCCTTTCCAGCCGTCAGGCCTCGTCCATTGATGGGACCAGGAAGAGGGAGAGTGTTGGAAGAAGAAGTGTGTGTTGTACGCTTTGTCGGGAGGAGATTTGGATGGAGCAGTGTTGGTGTCATGACGCTTGTATTTCTGTGTGTGAGTGTGTGTGTGTGTGTATGTGTGTGTGCCCTGTAATGATTCTGGCAGTGTTGTTACATTGGGGTAATGGAGCATGTTAATCCACATCAAACAGCTATTAGCAGCATATTTTACTCATAAAATCAGTCGTTACAGCACAAGGAAGAACAGATATCAACACATCACCTGCTTGCTATGTTGTTTTAATTTCTATTTTTTCTTCATAAAAGATCATTCCGTCATTTATTTTTCATTTTGTGTCAAAATGAAATCACTGTGCTCACGCAGCAAAAGTTTAGAGATTGTCAGGAAACCAAACTGTCGCCAAATCCCTAAAATCTTCAGCAAGCTGCTGTGTGAATGTGTATTTCTGAGGAGAGGTCTGCAGGTTTTCATGCCGTTTGGAGGATTGTATTAAAATTATTTCTGTGCGGCTGCTGTCACTGCACATTTGTGCTGTCATTAAGTCTGGGCAGATAGGAGGGACTGGTCGCCTGCTTGTGTGCGGCTGCTGAAGCTGCAGGAGATGAATAGTGCTGGTGAACCTCTCTGCGATAAGTGTTGGGTAAACGGGTCAGTGGATTGTCCTCTGAGGCTCAATCTGAGCTATTTTCCCTGACTGAGAACACAAATTATCTGTTGTATTCATCCCGTAAACAGACCACCAGTGGCGCCGACTCCACATAGTTTGTTGTGGCTGTGTTTGCGTGCTTGGTCACCCTGTTTTCTTGTGCTTTGGCTGAACACACAACTGTGTGTGCATGTGAACCAAAACACTGGGGTAGTCCAAATGCAGCAGTGGCTAACAAATGAGAGCAGAACTGTGGGAGAAAACAATTACACGTGGAGTACAAGTGGAGCATCAAATACGAATGCACACATCGTAGAGGCAAAGGAAGAACGATGAGAGGTGAAAGATGGGAGAGGCCAAAGTGCTTAAAGGTTAAGAACGCCTTTTTTGGATGCTGTACTTCCTGCAGAGCGCCATTTCTTGACCTGCTGATCAGAGGAGGGAGGGAGGGGAAAGTTTGGAGAGAGGGAAGGAGGGAGAAAAGGCTAAAGCTGCATGTGAGGTTGCAAGGTAAGAGGTGGGAGAGCTAAAAAGGGAGGAGTATTTGCCTCTGGCTGATGGGGAACAATTAGACCCAAGAGGAGACACACACACACACACACACACACACACACACACACACACACGTAGAACTACAGTCCCAGCGGGCGTTGAACTTCAGTGCAGTTGTTGCCATGGTGATACACTGAGTTGCTGACCCCCCGACTCCATTTTTCCTGACGCTTTGCTATTGAAAGAGATGATTGACAAGTGTCCAAATGTCAGCCGACCCAGCCGGCCACACAGATAGGAGGGAGGGGGGAGCCATTTTATGCTGTGTTCATTCACGAGGAGGTAAAGGTGTGAGTGTGAGTGTGTATGTGTGTGTGAAGGAACATATATTGACTTTATTAAGAGGACAGAGAGAGACAGAAGCCCTCTCTTATGGAGAGTGTATTATTGAGCCTTTAGGGTGACTTCATATCAACAAATGTCCCACAGACAGCTGTTTGGTGGTGTATCACATCACAATTAAGGGCTTTTAAAAAAATGAAAAATACATCTTGAAGAGATGATAGTCACATGAACTTTTCCATTTTTTATCATTGAACGACCCACTCCATTGAAACATTGCAACATTGAAGTAGCTTGGGAAAGCATAGATACCAGAATCAGCTCTGGAGGAAAACTTCTGCAGGGCCAAAGAGTTCTGGGAGGAACTTTTACTAGAACAGGAACGTATTCCTTGATCAAATATGACTCGCCTGCATGACTTTGCACTCATGGGACATAAAAAGGAGTAATTGAATCTCTGTTTCTTTATGCTTTAAAAGTAGGGGGAGAATATTTAACTTGAAAACAGTTGGCAGTAACTGTTCAATGGTAGTTTTTGCTTGAAATGCTTCTTTATTAGTCAATGACAATAAGCAGACAGCTTTCAGCTACAATTTGACATTACAACCATGGACTGGTAATAAAAAGTGAAAAGATACATTTTTAATCAGAGCTAATTTTCACATGAACTACTTGATTTTCTTATTTTTTTAAAATATTTTTTTTTATTGCCTTTTCATCAACATACATTCCCTATAATCAGAGAAACAAAAGCCAAAGTGGACTAGGAAGGAACACTTAGGGTGCTAGTGAAACATGTAAAGCACCACTTGAACAATTTGAATGAAAACCTCCCAGAAAAACAAAAACAACAACAAAAAATACCCCCATATATATTAAGCACAATACAATGGAAAAGTAAGATAAATGTTAGAATCATAATTACGATGGAAATATTTAATGAATAAGAAGCTGAGGAGCAAAACAAAAAGAAAACACTAACAAACCACTAATGTAAACAGGTGGAAAGACAAATAGACAGACTCCCAAACACACGCTCCAAAAGTGCACTTAGGTGAATTGTTGTCAGACGATTTTGTGGTATGTCAAATCAGCTGGATGTTAGTTCATAAAACCATCCCAAGTACTGTGGAAGCTGTGATGGGTGCCATTTACACTTAAACAGATCTTGATTTTCTTATTTTTTAACAACTATTTGAATATTCAAAGATCCTGACTCATCCCTTCTCTCCTCTGAACTGAAGTTAAATAACAAAGCAATCTGTAAGTTTTCTCCATGTGGGTTGTTGCAGTTGCTCTTTCTTGTATCGTAAAGAAAAACCTCAACAGGAAAGAAATGTGCAGGAGAAGAGGGAAGTCGTATTGTATTTTCCCTCTTTTATTCCTGCTCTCATTATTCCTCCTGTCAGAAATTACAAACAGTAGTTTACATGCAGTCACTCATCTTTCAAAATCAATTCCAGCTTGTTTTTTCTCTTTGCTTATTTCTGTAACCCCCCCCTCCGCCTGTACCTTTGCTTTTTGTGTGCACTCTCTCCTCCTTTCTCACTGTCTCTTTGTCCGCAGGCTTAAAGGGATCAGCCTTATCTTGATCACCCACAGCAACACATTAACCTCTCCTCTCTTATCTCTACACTGGTCATTAGTGCCAAAATCCTTAACGTCCTATTGACAAGGGGCAGCGAGCTCTGTCTGTGTGAGTGTGTGTGTGTGTGTTGAGTTATCGTAGGTGACATGCGGCTGAGATCTGCTGAGTTTGTGATCTGAGGCGATAACATTATTAGCCTGTGTGTGTGTGTGTGTGTGTGTGTGTGTGTGTGTGTGTGTGTGTGTGTGTGTGTGTGTGTGTGTGTGTGTGTGTGTGTGTGTGTGTGTGTGTGTGTGTGTGTTTTAGTGTGTGTGTGCCAAATATAGAAAAAGAGAGTGAGGGTGAAAAAAGCTTCATTTGTCTTGTAGATTTATTTGAGATTAGGCTCTAAAATGTTGATATTTTTAAGCTTCCCCTTCTGTTTCATCAACCTGTACATTCTCTCCAGAAGATAAATGAAGCTTTTTATGCTAAATGTGGAGCTCTTTCAAAAGAAAATCAGACTCATGCTCTCCTCCCACCTGCAGAAAAATGTAATCATTGAAAAGCTTTCCATCACTTTTACTCTGAGGTAATTTAGAAAGTATTGAGAGCTGATAAAAATGTACTTCCTGTCTCTAATGCAGCAGTATTGGAGTTGAATGGGTTACTCTATCAGTGCTGATGGAGCGTTACACTTCAGCTCAGTCAAACAGCTGTCAACAGCGAGTGTATCTCAAATGAAATCAATTCAATGATATCATGGCGTGACACGCAGCAATCAAACCTCTAACAGAAGTAACGCCGACACCTGATTTAAACACTTCTTGTGCATTGGAAGGGCTTTGAATTGCAACAACAAATTCATATAAATCCCATCATTCACGGCTGAGGGTCACAGGTGCTTCAAATATTGTCATTTTACATAAAGAAAACTAGAATAGAATTTGTTCGCGTCTCTTTTTACGACAAATTCATTCGTTCTGAGTGAAAAACACAATCACGTGTGCATTGATACATGTCATCGAAGCGGTTATTTCTGAGTTAAACATGAGCCACTAAATGCAGTACTTATCAGTCTGTCTCTGTCTGTTTTCTGTCTGCTCTGTGGGCCCATGTGTGTTAGCAGGGCTGACAATCTAACAGGTTAAAAGAATAATTGCAACTCTATTTACCCCAAACAGCCTCTCCTCTGCACATAATTACATCCACACACACACACACATGTACACAGACACACTATCACCTACTGAGGCACACTCAGAGGCAGAGAGAGGGAGAGTGCCTGCACTAATATTTAGGTAGTAACAGTCATGTGTTTGAGTGAACCCTCCTCTTGTCCTCCTCTTCAACGCAGAGCACTGTTAACCACCGGCACTCACTGTGAGAGGAATACACCCCACACTGACCGTACTCATCATGCTGTGGGTGTGGAGGTGTTCACTGTGTGTGCTGTGTGAGAGATGTGATTGTGAAAATATTACCTGAGGTGAGAGGCGCTTTAATGACTGATAACGTGTCTGTCGTCTGTGAAAACACAAACAAAACACTATACATAGGTCTATTTAATAAATCTTTTTTGATGTGAGGTTTTGAAATCAAGTTTTTTAACCATAAATTGATTTAAAAACAAAAATCTGCTCTCAGAGGCTGGGGTCTAATATTTTGGGGTTTGTTTAGTAAAATTTAAAGGTTTCAACCCAGAGATTTGAGCGTACGTTGGTGTAAAACAGACAAATAATATCAAAAACAGACTTTTTGGGAGTTCAGTTGAATAAGTCAGTCCTCTTTTTGAGAAATCAGTTTGTCTGTAATAGACTTGGAGCTTACTTAATAATCACAATCTTAAAATAGCTTGGTAGGCCAAATATATACACAAACTGAGCTCCTTCTGTGCTTTTGTTCTTTTTATAGATAAAGAAAACTCAGAAGATTAAGGAAAACAAAGCTAAGGATTGATTAGAATTAAAATTGAAAAATAAAGCAAACTGCTTCTAAAGGCTAAGGTGATATTTTGATCACTTGTTTTGTACACTGACACACAGACATGACTGTACATTAATGCAAAACAGAAACAAACAAAAACATATTTTTTTAAGGGGGTTAAATTTGGCCTCACATTTGGTTTAGTGCCTGGATTTGAATTAATTCTGTGTCTGTTATAAACTTAAATTTTGCACAAGAATCAGAAACTGACTCAGCTTTTTAGATCAGTTAAAAAAAACAACTTGAGTTCATTTTGTGCTTTTTGCACTTATAGAAAACTGAGATGAAGAAGGAAAAAACTAAGCTGAAGCATCAATGGGAAATAAAACTTAAAGCAGCATAAATAGAAACACAGGCATGTCCATAAACATGCTGAGCTTTATTTAAATCAACATGTTATTTTGGGCATGTAATGTATTAATTGTGATGTCAGTGCACACACATGCATGTTAAGACACGTGTTTGATTTTTTTTCTACTGCATGTTTGTCTGTGAAACTATTTGTAGATTTTTATTTCCTTGACTTGGCATTAAGAATCCAGCTCTGGCTTCTGTTTTCCTGAATCCAGTCTGCAGGTGTCTGATCCCAGCCTGCAGCTCGGTCACGCAGTCCTCGTCTCCAGGTATTGGTGGCGCTGCTGCTGCATTCTGATTAATGACTGCTGCAGCTATACTGTGTGGATCCACTCACGGCCCGGCATTACATTAGGAGACATTATCTAAATACTCAACAAAGTGAAATTGAATTTAGGGCTCCATCTCCAGACCCCCCCTCCCCTCACCCTCACCCTCACCCCCTCACCCCTCCCCTCCTCTCCCCTCACACACACCTCCCTCTCTGGTTGAACTGGGCTGCTCTCAGATCCCATTCTCTCCTTATTGTTAAAGCGAGTCGAGCAGCATCCTCTGCTCCTCATCCACTCTCAAATTGAATCAGTCTCAATTTGACCTTTTATGCACCAGAATCTGCTCCAGATGTACAGTATGTGCATGCAAGTAATGCTCGACATGTGTGTGTGAGTGTGTGCATGTGTGTGTGTGTGTGCCCATATGTGCCCCCGTGTCAGCTCACATTGCTTACAGTGTAGTGGGAAACAGCATCACCCTATTTGCGGCAGAATAGACCAATTAGTGTTTAGCAACAGAGCAGGAACCCATGTGAATGTGTCATTGATTAGCAGGATTTGGCTAATCATCACATCTCATAAACTCAGCCGCTAATGTCAGCTGGATCTCCTACAGTACGCCTCCTTCTCCTCGCTCAATCTATCCCCTCCATCTCCTCTCCTGCTCCTTTCAGCTCCCTCTTCCCGGCTGTCTTTTCCGCACTTGTATTTCTGCCCATCTGTCTCCGTCTGTCTTCTCTCCCTTCCTTCCTCTGTTTTTCTCCCCCTCTTCTCAGTTCCTTCCTTCCCCTCTCTCTCTCTTCCCTGCTTTCTCCTTCTTCTTCTTCCTTTTTTTTCTTTCCAACACTGGAGGGGTGACAGTGGATGGAGCTGAGCAGATGCTGACTTTCCTGCTCAAACATCAGGAGAAGAGGAGAAGAATCTGCATCTCTACAACAGCAGTTATTTCATTTGTCATTCTGCAGACGACAAAAAAGAAACAAATTTCTACTTTTTGACATCTGTTAAGTGTTTCTCATCTTTCATTTTTACTCTCTTCTTAGATTAACTTTTATTTTTAGTCAAAGCCTCCCCTTTCCCGAGCTTGTCACCTGAGGTCAAAACACTGAAAAAAGAAACCTGAAATGTCTAAAGTGTCTGAAAACAAAGTCTAAGTTGTTTCGAGAAGTCAGCATCAATATTCTAGAGTGAGGATGTTTTATGTCCTAAATAGAGAAGCTAAATTATGTTCTGGATTCTCGCTTTCAGATGTGAAAGAAACGTTTAAATCTATTATGAATTTTTTGTGTAATCCCAAAAACTACACAATGTGCACAAGTGGCATCTCTAAATTGCCATGTAAGAAGTAATTATTAATGAATTTCTGGGATACATGATGTTGGATTTATTTGCTGATATTCAATATGCTGATATTTTACGACTCATTTTGCTGATTACTGATCCAGATTCTGGTAATTTTTCTGCAAACCTTATTGCAGAGATCATCAACTCTCTTCTGTATTGGAAGTAGCGTTCAGTACTATGGGCCATACTCTTATCACATTTCTTATGTAATATTCATTTCTTGCTTAATTTAAGTTAAATACTTAAAACTGTGTATTAATTATTTATCACAATTGCTTACGAACAGAAAACGCACAAAAAAATATTGTTTTTAAATCAATTTGTTTATTTGACAGTGACCATGTAAAACAAAGAGAACTGTAAAACTAGAGTTAGCGCTAAAGCTAATTTTCATCTGTGGTCCCTTGGCAGGCAGATGCAAAAGAACATACAGTATAATTGATCAAACAAACATACTTACATTTAAACAATACATATCCAACAACAGCCCATCACTTATAAGAACACATTTAAAATTACATTTCATTGTCTGTATCAGTAATCACTGATCACATGATTGTTTTTCCCTGAGCCTTACTTAAAACTTGCATGATGCTTTCCCCTGAGACAGTCAATACAATACCCACGACCAGGGCAAATCTGGCCAATTTCACAACTGACATAGAAAATAAACGAGGAACATGTGAGAAGTGCAACTGTACAGCCATCAAACCCAAATCAAATGAAATGGTTCACTCTTTGACAGTAAATGTGTCTAAATTAGTCAGCTGCATGTACCTTACAGACTGCTGCTTAAATTCAAATTTAACTTAAAACAGGAGCCAAGTATGTGAATGCTCAACCTGCACTGTGCAGGCAAAATTATAAAAGGTGCAAAAGATATGTGTCAATTTCCAATCAGAACAAGAATAAAGAGGTGGGCTCCCTCTATACTGCACAGTTCTGTGAGCTTCAAACAATGTGTAACAGAGAGGTGATGTGCAAACAATTAAAAAAGTAGCAGCTTCTGTTCATGGTGCTGATATTGAGCATTTAATCATATAAACAGTAGTCTATTATTGTATCGATTAGTTGTATCGGCGGATATCAGCCTGCTGGCTGGTGTCTGATATTCTTTTAAGACAATATCGACTGATACCGATAATGTTTCGTTTATATCAGGTATCCCTATTTACATTGACACATGAGAAAATTCTGTCAATGCTCTGAAATTTCTTTGTTATATTTTGATTAAGAGAGACAAGGAGACTTTGGAAGAAGAAATAACTTTACTCACCTGTATTTGAATTTTTATAGTTTTAATTTTTAGCCAGGTCGTAATCAATTCTCAAATTTGACCACCTGAAACAACTGGCTGTGAAAGAAGCTGAAAGTGAATTTTTATCCTCAGGATTGAGGAGAATAAGAACAAACGAGTGGTTTTGCAGCCATGTAAGTTGTGTAATAGGTATTAGTTATCATGTTAATCAGCATCTGTATGACACCATACGGTGGCCAGCTGGGAGTGTGAAGGAGGACGTGCAGTGTGTGTGCATGCGTGCGTGTGTGTGAGACAGAGAGGTTGCGGGTGGGGGGGGGGCTCAGTGTTTGATTTGTTGTGTTGCTAATGTGACACTGATTATACAGGTCAGAGTAAAACAAAGCCGTGAGACGCTGCAATGCTAATACAGACGCTGTGATAACAGGGTTGTCATCTCACACACACACACACACACACACACACAGCGATACAGATGCTTCCCAACGCAGATACACAGATATATACCACCTTGTAAATGTACACACACACACACACATCTCTCCTGCGCCCTCGTGAACACACCAACACACTCTCACCACACACATTCGCAGGTCATGGAAAAACATCTCACAATGACTTCAACAAACCACACTAAGCCTTTCTTTTCTTTTCTCTGTTTTTTTGTAAGAGGTAGACTGTTGCCATGGAGAGAAGAGGTTAGTGAATTTGACCTACGCTATCATGCTAGCTTTGGTCCCGCAGCTGTAATTTCAAATGAGAGAAAAAAATGTGTTTCTCTCTGAATTGATTTATCCCTATGTTTATGAGTAGATAAGTGCAGTGATGCTTAGATGGAGGGTTATTTTCATGGGGTGACTCTTTTGTGTGTATTGTTTATCTAGGCCACTGTTGATGCAGGGAGTACTGGAGCTCTTATTCTTTCTTTGTGTCGGTGTGTGTGGGTTTTCTTTTTTTTTTTTTTTCCTCCCCAGTCTGTATGTGTGCGCCTGCGATTTGTTGGTGTTTGTGTGTGTGCCAATCTCCACCACAGGTACAGAAAGGCATGGGAGACATTGTGATGTTTGTCGAGCCGTGCGTGATCAGCAGCAGCAGCAGCTAAATCAATCACAATGAAAAGTAAAAGTGATGGAATAACACTCGGTAACCTGGACGTGGATCGGCTTGGTGCGACAAGAACAACTCAAACTCCTCTTTACATTTCGATTAGGCTTTAAAAAACAGATTTGAGTGCAAGAAATGTTTAAAACATCCATGAATTAGACTGAATATAGCGTGTGTCTGTGTGTGTATGTGTGGTACATATGGAAAACGACCACAGAGCAAATGGGGTAGCAAAGATGAGGCCGCCTGTCTGGCTTTTGGGGTAATTTGACGTGGCCGGTGTCAGCGTTAGTGGAGATGGGCGGCGACGTGTCAATCACTCCTCTGACAGCGCCTTGTATAGGTTGTCATGTTGCTTGGCAGCAGAAGCAGAGCAGCCGTGGACCCGGAGGCCAAGCAAGGGTCACCCGTCTGCCCCGAACGGGCCCCCTCGACAGCACAGGGTGCAGATAGGCAAGGCGGATGCTCTGGGGAGGTCAGCCCAGGGGTGATCCAATTCTCTCCATGCTCAGGCGTTGGGAGATTGTGTGCTCACCTCTGTCAACCCCTCCACGTACAGGTCAGCAAAAAAATCAGACTGAGAGCCGCTGGCAGGAGGGTCGACGTTATAGAGTACAGGCTGTGTGTGAATGTATGTTTAATTCTCCAAACAAGGTTGTGTCTCCTCCAGGCGCTGTACTGAACATAAATGTGTCCTTTCATTCTCAGTTGACCCTTCACGGCCCCAGAGGGGGTTTATGGTGAGTGACTCTGAGACTTCCACATGCATTGTATCCTCTCCACATATACCTGTTATCTCTGCCTCCATTGTCTTTCCCTACCTCTCAAACTTTCCTCCTCAGGGACACTTCTCACCTTGCTCCCAGACGCAGAGGATGCCCTTTGTGAGCCTGTCCCTGTAGGGATAATACAAATCAATTAAGAGCTCCTTCTAACAGGGTTTTTGTTTGTTTTTATAGCTTTACCTTCAGTTTGAAAGTAAAGTATGAACTAGAGTTTAAGGTTTTAAGAACTGTTGAAGACCTTGAAGGTTGTGCGAGTATAATCCAGTAAAGGACTCTCGCTGTAGGAGTTAAAGGATATGAGAACAATATGTGTATTGATCACCTGACAGTTAAACTTTCATTATTCAGCTTCATCATCTGTTCAGCTTTATTAAGTTTTGTTCACAGATCTCATTTATTCTTTAAGAACTCATGAAGTCATCAGCCGTAACCTTCGGTCTTTCAAACAAATCCTCTCTTTGGTCAAAGTGCTCTCAGTGCCTCTGTTCTCTCATCCCAGTCTGAGCCTCAAGGTCACCTTAAACTGGATTATTCCATTCGTTTGGATTACTTCAGAACTTGGATTAAGGATCATCTGATCAGTTTGTGGACATTTCCTGGTCAAATAAAGGTTAAAGCAAAACGATTTTTGAAAAATGATGCTTAAGTGGGAATTTATTTCCACTTAAACTTCGTCCCTCACAGCGCCCCGCCACCTCTGATGGTCAACCATTTGCAGTAACACAAGTCGTGCTCCAGTACCATTAAAATGCCAACATGAGGAGATGAGGCCCTAAAAAAGGTGCCTTTGCTGCTCTGAACCTTGAATGATAAGTACCATCCATGCATGATTGGATGACTTAGATCATCTGGGAAGTGAACCTTCAACGTGTGCGATTCAGGATTTTTTTTGAAAGTATCAACATAAAAAATTAGGAAACTGCAGGAAAGTTCCTCTTTGACTCCAAAATAATAAAATCTAAAAAGTATTTTAGTCTGATTTTTTTTTTAAATTGTCTCTTTAGACTTTATATGAGCCAAATTTATCTGACAGATCCAGAAAAGCTCTTGTATTTCAAGACATAAAAAGACAAAAATGACGCCTCGATAAAATAATTTTCTTAATACGAGTATGTTTTATTTTTATTCTTTACGAACAATCATCATTTTTCTCTTTTAATATCTTGAAATAATAGATTTTCTAGACTTGTCAGGTAGGTGTGGCTCATATTAGGTCTATTTAGACATTTTTACTATTATTACAACAAAGACACTAGCACTTGATTATCTTTATTTTTTTGCAGTATGTGGTTGTAAACCCTTATCTTTTAAAAATTTTCTTAAATTTGTACAATGAGTCTTTTCTGTGTGTGTGTGAGTGTGAGAGAGCGAGGGGAACTAGTGGGATACACCATCTGGTTGTGAAGGCCAGTAAACCATTGGGGCCTTGCTGCTCTACTCTTGTCACTGGCAGCTGTGTAAAAGTGTGTGTGTGTTTGCGTGTGTGTACGTGTGTTAGTGTGTGTTCTACGTGTATGTGAATGTGTGTTTGTGTGTACTGACCTATGATCACTAATTACCATCGTCGTGGGTGTCGCCGTGTGACCCGAGCGGGAACAGTCATCATGTGTTGACACGCCTCGCTCTGAGCAGCAAAGTGAAACTCAGACTGTGAGACTCTCGCTTAAGCTCGTGTGGAGTGTGTCACCAATCAGCAGGACATATATATTTTTAGCTTAAGTCCTTTAGTTGAGCAAAACGAGACGTTTGATTCTTAACTTCAACTCCAGCGACATGCGATGGGCATCTCTCTCTGCTTGCCAACATTTTTGTAGAGCGACTGAGTAATTAAATAAGAGAATAATTAGTTGCAGTCCTAGGGAGGATTGCCCTGTTCTGAGAGGTACTTGATTATGTGACTGATTGTGTGGGCACAGATTGCTGAGACCCCTGCCACCTTTTTGTGACTGAAAAGAGTTACTGATGGTTAAAATGAGGCCAGAGATGAAGGCCAGGATGAGCTGAATGCCCGGTGTCTGTACAAATTTATTTCAGTCAAAACAACCTCGATTTTCAGTTACCTCTGAGAGTGAAGTCTAGATTTTTAGCGTACTGGAAACCTTTAAATCACAAGTGCATTTGAGCTCATGTTTGTAAAAGTGCTTAATGGAAATGCATCTGGACATCAGACTTTGAATGTCAGAGCTTTCACGAACACACCACCGTCATTTGGATGAAAAACATTTGACACAATGAAGGCCTGTGAGGGTTTTACAAGTGATCCTGAAATCACTTTTATATTTTTGCTCATAATCTACGATTCAGAAGATTATCAGCTCCAAAATGTGCTCTTTCTAAATAGTTGGACAATAAGAATCCAAACAAACCGTTTTAAGCTTTGTCAAATTTCCAAAGCGTTGTCCATCCTCTCAGTGTCTCTTTTCCTCTTCTTCCTCTTCATCTCTTGTTCACACCCCACCCCCCCATTCCAACTCCAATCCCAAGGCAAGCCAGAGATGACAGCTTTGTTTGTGTTCTCCACTAAGTGATTTTTAATCAGTTGGTCTGCATGAGTCCTCCCAAGGGCCATGGCAGCCGAGGCTGAGAGGGAGTGAGCTGAGGTCTGCTGATAGAGGAGGTGACAAGAGCAGTGGAGTATGTCTGCAGTAAGCAGGCTAATCCTGAAAAACACTGTTTATGTGTAAAAAAAACAAACATTTGCTTACTTTGGTGTTTTATGATCAGAATCCTCTCAAAGCTGTGAGAGTGTGAGCGACATGAAAGAGGTTGAATCTCCCATCATGTCCCGTGTGAGACAGAAACAGGTTATATTACTGAGCCTGAGCGGTGGACATCAGTCCTGCATCAAGCTTTACTGCAACATGACTCATTATTCAGACATTTTATTTACATAATAATACGTCATAACTCTCACTTCCTCCTGTTCCTGCTGTGTGTGTAGGTGTGTGTATTGTACACAGCAACATGAAATAACCCTCAGCTTAAATCTCTCTTCCTCACCTCTGTGTGTAGATTTTTATCATTTCGTCATCTTATCAACCCTCACCTTTGCACTTCACCTGCTGGCAGATAACTCCTCCTCTCCTCCCTCTGCACTTTAACCTTTTCCTGAATAAAATCACATCAAAACAGAAATATTAAAGCTTCCAGAGCTACTGGAGTCAAACAACGGTTAAATATAATAACAGCATCTGTACTGTGTGATGAGCTATATTGTTAAACCTCTAAATGATTCATCATCAGGCCACTGAGAGGTCCTCATTAATCAGATATTTTATAGTCCTACTTTTTTATACTTTTGCCAAATTTTTATTTTTTGTTTGCAGCTGTTGAAAAGTTATCCGATTTGATGGGTTTGTTTTCCAAACTTCACTTCTAATCAGGGAATCCTGTGGAAGAAATGTAAAAACTGACAAACAGCACACGCACGACTCAGTGGTCATAACAGTAACAATAACAATATTTGAAATGTCCTGATCAGCATTATTCAGCCCCAGTTATGATATGATCCTTTAGCATTAAATATCTGCAGACACAGAGTCCTGATCTGATACTTGGGTTTGTAGAAATAAACTTTGATAAAGAGATAAAGTCAAGCTACGCACTTTTTTGTTTATCAATAATGCAAAGTTAATAATGATAGCATATGCGTTTGGCAGTAATCTTTGCTCAGTGACAGCTATTGTGAGAGATTGGCTGAGAATGCGCTGGGAGGGCAGAAAAGAGAAGATCGGCTAAAATGCCAACCAGCTCAAAAATGCCAAAATTGTCCTGATCAGATACTTGAGATCAGGATCAGTACAGCCCTGAATAATAAAGTTTCCAGTGTTTTTACAATCTTTCCCACAGAGGACGATAAGAGGGAAGGGTTTAGGAAAAAGTACGGATCAGAGAAGAATAGGGATGGGTACCAATTGGGTACTTTTATAGGTACCGACCGAATCCTGTCAAAAGTACAGAGTACCGATTCACATAGAACCAAAAGGTACCATGTTTAGGTACCTAAATGAATCCTTGTGACTGTGAGGGGGTGGAAGAGAATGTTATTTTCCATGCTGGACATGAACACAGCTTTGCAAAGTTTTATACTGAGGAATAAATATGTTAAATTGAAAAAAGTATATATACTTCATTTTTAAACAAATCAATATTTTTACCACACAAACAAAAAAGTACAGAAAATTGGTTCTGTTAAGTACTGGTACCAATTGCCAGGTACCGGCCATTGGTACCAAATCGTTTCAAATGTGAAAGGCACCCATCCCTAGAGATGAAGAACAAATGGAAACCTCTTAAATATGCCGCACATACTAATTATTTTACCACCACTATAGGGGTTTTCTGTTTATATTTGCTACTTTATGAAGAATTGCAGTTTAAAATTTCAGGTTGTAACAAATTAAAGTGTTTCTACTTAGAAAAATTGCAAAGTAAAAAAGTTTCTGCGACTTAAAGAAGTTGAACCGACTAAAAAGCAAAGTGTGTCAAAGGTGTAATTGATTGACTTGAAAATTTGTGAAGTTTTGTTGGCCAAAAATTTAGGACGCTTTTCTTGCATCAATTTTTTTTTTTTTCTAATTGTGGTGAAAGCATTTGATGTCCCTCGTCATATCTGTGCTCCATAAAGACACAAAGACATATGTTGTTAATCAGTGAGCCTGTTTGTCCAGTATGAGCTGGAAATCGTGTTTACATCAGGCTACATTCAGGAAAAAATCTCCATAATTACTTTAATTAAGTAATAACTCTCTGCATTGGTGTTTTGAAATATCATCTTCCACTACAGCAGATTTGTATTCCCTTATGTAAGTTTTAAGTGTTAAAAAGAGAGAAAGAGAGCGCGCTCAGCTGATATTTTAAACCATGAGGTGCAGTGAAACGTCAAAGGGAGCGTGCGCTGATGATTTGTCGTCTGGCAGCTGTCAAAGTGGAGGCGTTGAGTCTATGATGCTACTTATTAGTGGATGGGATTAGTCTACAGATTATTTATGTTATTATTTACGTGGTAATCCGCAGACAGTGGCGGCAGAGATTCTCACCTTATCAAAACAAACAGCCATCACATGCATCGCCTCTCTCCTTATAGAAGCGATGATACATGCAAACCAACGGGCTGGTATGCAGCTGGATGGCTTCAGATGCCTGATGACACAGAGGGGAGAAAAGGATCTATCGCAGTTATTTAAAACCTGATCTGTAGCTTCCACATCGCTCAGGTGTATAAATATCACGTTACAGGCCTTCTGGCAGGACATAAAGCGAGGCAGAGATGACAACACTTAGCATCTCTCTGTGGAGTAGCCCACACAGAGTAAAAGGCCACGCACCGAGGGCTCCATTCACTGTTTTACTCTTCTTATTTCATTTATTCTACCCTGATCAAGTCAAGGTCTTGGGCCTGCAGGAATGGAGAGGGAGCGAATGGAGTGTTACAGCTGTGGAGCAGAGGGGAGCTGTTGAGAGGGGGGGTGCTCTTAGAGGAGCTACTTATGTTGTCCCATTGTGAAAAAACCTTTAGGGAGCTCCGACCAATATTAGCGATCAGGCCTTCAGACTAAAGGTCGAGATTCGAAGTGACAGGAAGAATGCATCTGTTTAAGAAAAGTTTCAAAGTGCTTCCTTCCGTCTATCACTTCATCTTCTTCCTCTTTGAAACTCGAGACAAACTTCTGCCTCCGCTTCATGACTTCACGTGTTCGGTGATTGAATCAGAAAATGTCATTCAGCTCAGGTAGAATGAGATAACTCTTCCTCTTTGGCTCAACTTTAGCACCAACACACCACAGCAGAGGATCCATTGAAGGCATTCAGCATCCTATAGAGCCTCACTCCCTTTTAGCTGTTTGCTATCCTGGGTGTCTGGTCTCCTTCCCTCTTCCTGCTCTGCAGAAGCAGCTGCGGAGGAGCAGAGATAACTCTTAACTTTGTTTTGACACTTTTGATTAAGGACCATTGAAGGAACACCTGTATGGCGGGCGGGAACAATGCGCCGAGCCCGTAGAGAGATTGATTTTGTGCATTAGAGAAGCAGCCTTTGTCTAAAGCCACGAGGCCCTTTGTTATGCTAACCAGCCGTGGAAGATTTCCAATTCAATTTCACCTGAACGCTGGTCAGCAGCACGCTCCATTGTATGGCGTCCCTCGGGCCCTGGCGGCCCCCCCACCACCGCTGCCACTGCTGCCTCTCCCCTGTCGTCTCTCAAACTGCAATTTAGCCACTGAGGAGAGCGTGCATGTGTGTATGCTCCAGTTATATATATATGTGTGTGTGTGTGTGCGTGCAGGGAGGTTTGAGGGGGGGTAGCATGGCTTAGATTGACAGCCGACTGGATACTCTTGCCACAATATTCTGCTGCATTCTGTCCTTGTGTGTGCAGCGGGCCGCGGAGAGGATCACAGTGAAATGAGATGATATTAATTATCCTAATCCTGATAGCTCTCTCTGGAACTCTTGCCTCCACTCGTCTGTCTCAGGAGAGGACTTGGATGGTCAGACAGAGAGAATGTCAGAGAAATGAAATGAAAGCCGACAAATTCAGTTGAGAATACTCGCAACAAAAACACCGCTCAGTGAATAAGGTAGATTTGCTGCTCCGTTTGTCTTTTTCGCTTTTCTTTTCACGATTTCACGGTCGCTTAATTGTCCTTTTTCCAATATATTCCACTCTAATCTTGTAATAGAGAGCTCTCTTTCGCCTCATTGGATATCTCAGTGTGAATAAATTCACCTTAGAAACAGAAAAAAAAACAGAAATGATATTTTTGCTCAACTTTCTTCATCTTTTACCAACTGAGACATCCACATAGGCCTTGTGCTTTGTTTTCTCCAAAATATATGTTGTAATAAAATCAAATAAGGGGCTTTTTTTAATTGAGAATCTCTGCAAAAGAGCACATGATAATTGAACCAGAGGCGGCATGAATAGGCCTGTATAACACAGAGATTTGCATTAAGATCAAGTCTCTGCAGTGATGAAGGAACACAATGCTCGGCTGCAACCGTTCCCTCCTATAGATGCACTAAGAGAAACTTCTCCTCTCGGTCATTATGCTTGATGATTGTATTATTTTAGCGGCGTCATGCTCCAGCAGCCTGGATTTGATAACATGACTCTCACAGCTTCACTTTCATTAATTAGTTTTTCTTTGATGGACTGAAGAAGCTACTTGAAATGCAACTTAAAGAGGCTTTAAAACGTTTGAGAAAGAGTGCAAAGATCCCTCCTTGATTTTTGAGTTTGCTGTATTCATCATGTGTTTTACACGCGCTGTGAGGGAATCTGGCTCTCCTGTGCAGCATCTCTTTATAATAACCTTTTATAATAAAGCACAGTGTTCACACAGTTTATTTAACCGTGTTTAAAATTAATTGATTTGTCGTTTATCTGTGTGTTTGCATGCTTGTTTTTGATTCTGATACTTCTTTGTCCCGTAATGCAGCACATCAACACAAATGTGTGCACAGAAAGGCCCTAATCCTGGCCTGAAGTGGAGGTACAGTATATTTAGAGCGCTTTTGATTGTGAAGGTTGTTATTATTGAATTTGAGTGACGATCACGCTCGTTTGATCATGAATCAATGCCTCGCTGTTTCTTCGTGGCGATGTGCTCGAGGGGACACAGAAGTGTAGAAATTGTTTCACGGGGCATTTCTTTTTTTCCTGTTTCTTGGTCTTTTTAAGGGGCTCTTGTTTTCACTCCTGAGCTCGCCCTGTAGCCTGATGAGACCCCTGCAGGCACCCGGCCCCCCCTCCGCCCCTCACTTACTCACTCACGCCCTGAAACCGCCGCTGCACCAGACGGAGTGAAGTGAGGAGAATAGCTGTTTACCCCTTGCGCCTGAGGTATCAGTGCCAGCATAGAGTGGCACGTCTTCCTCCTCCCACCTCCCCTTCCTCCCCCCATCCTTCAATAGGCTTGTGAAGTGTGAAGTATATTTTTGTTCTCGTGTTTTTATACCAATTTTAATTCCACAGCTGCATATCTGAGAAGCAGGATTTCCTTGGTTAGCTTCCCAGATTTTCTTTCTCTCCATCTTGCCATTTCCCTCCCTTATATCCTCCTCACCCGCCCCATCTCCTTCTTCTACCCCTACAATCCCTAACCTCTCTGTGTCTCCCATCCCGACACCCCCCCCTTTAAAACCCCTCCCACCCCCTTTCCGTTACCTGGGGGCTGATTATTTTAGTGGAAATACCGCCATCGTGTATCGCTGCCAGATCCTGCCAGCACTCCCCTCCCTCCCCCCGCCCCCATACCCACATCCCTCCACTTAGAATAACCAATCTGATGATGTGACAGTTTCTTTCTCCCCGTAGAAAATCTGCCTCTAACCCTTTTTCTCTCCCTCTTGCGTTTTGGATTCCAGCGTTGTTTGACATGTTATGGAAGGGTTTCAGCATCCCACCTCCGCAATCCCTTATTCTATCCCAGGGAAGCGGTTGGCATGGGAATCTAATACTTGGCAAAGAGGGCAAGGAAGGAGGTGGTTACAGAGGGGAGGGGGTGATGTTTCGAAAACACGTCTCTGTGTAGTTTCTCTCCCTCTCAAATATCCTCAGTTCCAGCGAATCATCCGTTTAAACTTCTGTTTTTTTGTGCATGTATCACTTCTTCAGCAACTTCACACTGAGTTGAAATATAAGGGTTGCCTCAGTGCCATACAAGAGCAGGCGTTGTGTTTATTTGTGTGCCACATAACTACGCCAGTAGTCTTTAGCCTTCAGGTCGATGGTCATTGGTTGCTATGGCACTTGCAGGAGGAGAAATCAAGCCCAGTAAGAAAGCTTTGATGAGAGAGACATGAAAAGCCTCTTTCTTCATAACGCAGAGAAGAAACCTTAAGTGTCAGAAACCCGGCTGTATCCGTCACAGAGCCTGCGGCGAAGTCGGCCTCAGTTTGCAGACATGTAGCATGAGGCTAAAGCATGCCTGAAGGCTCACGCTGATTCCAATCACACTGTTACGCCAGCTTCAGAACGCACCTTTAAAAATTCTCACTTCACCAAATGATGGCTGATGGTGGTCATGAGCTAATTTTTCATCATCGTCTGTCATCAGCTTCATTGTCATGCAATCATATAGTTAGAAATTGCCAATTATGGTTCACTTCTGTTGGTTTAAGGTGTTTGAGACACAGGGTGAGCCTGGAAGAGGTTAATCAGTGCTCTCTTGTTACATTGTCTCAGCTAATGTATTACCCAAAAGTGCTATCTCTCCTTCTCTTTCTCTTTTCCACTCTCTGTCTCTGTCTTTTTTTCACAATGGCTCAGCCTTGGTGGGATCTGGCCGCCTACAGATAACTGCAGGCTTTGTGCAACCCATTCTTAGCAGATACATACTGTACCATTCAGACAGGGTTAGGTTATTTACTTGTCCATTCTGCTCATTTATGCTGCGTTTACATCACATGTCCGTGCATTGATATGTTTATTCAATAACACATTGGCATGGCTTACGCTGCACGTTAAAAGTGTTGTAATTTAATCTTGCATCAATCAGGAGCTCAGTGTATGTCCAATCTGGAAATGCAAATGCAAGAGGGCCACATATGTGTTGCATTGCAGCCCGTATTAACATGTATGAGAGCGGAGATGGGTGCAGATAGCGCCCTGTCGACTCTGAGCTGTTTATCAATGTGCAGGTCCTCTCAGCATGCTGAGCAGCCAGGCGGCCCCCGGTGTGAGGCTGAGCAGCCAGAGCTGTCATTGTTTAACGCCTCCTCTGATTAGTTTACTCTCGCCTGATTAGAAATTAATTAAAATGATGACACAGATCCCAGCAGAGGAGGAGGAGGAGGAGGAGGAAAAGGGGAGATATGTGTGAAGGGAAAGGGGGGAGAGGGGTGAAAAGAGGGTTAGTGGTTTGTTGGTGAAGTCCATTGGGAAGGGGTGATGTTAAGTCGGGAGCTTTTAGCAGGAGAGTGTGCAGTAGGGAGGGATTTGGTGTTGAGTGTGGGGAAGGCATGGGGGGTAAGTGTTTTGGGGCGTGTGTGTGTGTGTGTGTGTTAGGGGGTTGTGGCGTGTTGGGAGTGGAGGGACAAACATGGCTTAATGAGTGACTCTTGTCGCAATCAGAACATCGTTTCCTCATGCATTCTAATGAGCTGGATGCTGCAGAGAAGATCGGTTCATGCTCTAATTTATTCAATATATTTTGTGTATTCACCCTGTTTATTTAATAACAGGGACGGTGCACATTAATCAACATCTCAGCCATCATCACATCAGCGCAAATATTCCACAGTGAGATTTCTTCCCTCTGTGGGTCATGTCACGGCTTCTCAGGACAACGCTGCTGCCAAACATCGAGCCGCTGCTATCTGCGTCTTGGTTATTGCATTTGCAGACTCTAAAGCTTTTGTTCTGACATGCAGAGCAACACTCAGAGTATTACATTGAGGCGTGATAACATCGCGTTTTGAGCAAATATCAGTGTTGTAAACATTTGAGTGTGCGGCTCAGGCTTACATGTCACCCATGGATGAGTCTGTAATTCTCTCTGCTAATAATTCTCCCTGGAGTCCTGTGGCTCTTATCCTTGTTGTGTTGATTTCTTCCACTCACTCTTGTGTTTTTTTTTTCCTGTATCAGTGAAAACTCAGGCTTCTAATCCACAGTGAAGTTCCCACTCTGTTTTCTGAACAATACCAACTGAAATACCTGGAGTTGTAAGGATGTATGTAGAGTTGGAAAAACTCTTGCTGACTTTTCCCGATCTTTGATGAACTACCTGCCTTTAACGCCAAACTGCTGCAGAGGTACACCAAACACAGACACCAGTACTACTCAGTTAAATATAGATTCTCATGGATTTGCAAACACTCTTTGCTCATACTTCATCACAGGATACAAAACTTCATGAACTTACAGACAGATATCACTCTATTTGCCCACACACGGCTGATCTCCTCCCTGGAAGCCCTGTACATCTCCCCTCACTCCACCTGTTGCTGCACAATAGTTTGTACACCAACTAACCACTCCTGTCTGCATCTTTGTGATCCTAAACTTTGTGACACATTAACTAGAGGATAGCAAAATTTAGCTACAGTTTAGTGCATTGACGCACTGGGAAATTAGCTTTATGCCAAATGTTGAGCACTGGCAGTAGAAACTGATTTGAAGCAGGAGCAGGGAACATGCCTGAAACAAATGGAGTCACCAAAAATAATCAAAATAGAGATCAAGGTAGACATGATGCCTAAAATCCTGCAAATAATGGTTCACCATTTCAGTGTATTATTTTAAGGATATTTTTTTTTACTTCCTGGGATGGACGATTATTATTTGACTTTTGAACTTTTGATTTATAGTTACACAAGGTAAGTTTATTTATATGACACATTTTGTCAAAAAGGCAACTTAAAGTGTTTAGTTAGATATATGACACTTGTGAAAACTGAGTCCATGCAAAAGAGGATTTTGTCCTGCTAAGTCTCAAAAAGCCCTAAACCTCGATTTGTTTTTCTAAAAAAGTGTGCATAGGAACCCTGGAGACTGTTATCGATATGGAAATAACTCTTGTACTTTCAAAGCTATCTCCTCTTGGCAACAATCTTTCCATTTTCCATCTCTAACCTTCCACATCAACAACAATCCTTTTTCCTCTGTTGTTTGTGCTGCAGTGTCTTCTCCTCCTTCTTCTCCTCTCTCCTCTCCTTCCTCCTTTCCCTGGCCTCCTCTCATATGCGTCATAACATAATCAAAGGGTTGAAAAAGGTAGCACATGAGTCCAAGGGTGCATAAATGTGTGAGTGTGAGGGGCTGTGTGGTGTGGAGACCAGTGGGTTTCCCATAGCGATAAGGGCCCACGGTTTCTCTTGGTAACCTAATTGGCATGTGTTTCCTGGCAGGTCTCATTGTGGCCTCGACTAATCACTGTCCCCGGCCCTAACAAGAGCGACCTACAGTACTGCTGCTGTGCTGAAGGAGCACGGCTTTGTTGTTTTATTTCTTTCTCTCTTTCTTCCTTTTTTTCTGTCCTCTTCCCCCTCGTCCTAACAGGGGGACTCGTCCAGACTGCCTGATTACCGCAGTCAGATCCAGAAACCTGCGTGTGTGTATGTGTGTGTGTGCGAACATAGGCATGAGCTTGCTGTTTCCCCCTCGCCATAAAACCAGTCGGTTTATGGAGGCAGACTCCTGCCCAACTGAGCATGTAAACCCTAATTGGGAAATGCTTTAAATAATTTCTAATTAGTACAAGTGTGGTAATAATTGGCTGGGTAATCTGAGGATTAATTAGCGGTGTTGTGTGTGTGTGAGTGACTGACAGTGGATGTGTGTGTCTGTGGGATGGTTGTGTGCGTGTGCATCAGGCCTAGACGGGTGCTTGAATAGACCCCAGGTTCTGCAGCTTGCTAATGGAATCCTGCCCACTTAAGGAGGTCTGCGGAGGAGGGCGGCCAAGACAGAAGCAGCTTTGTTGGCCAAGTTGTACTGTGGGTGGCCCCCCCTGCCTGCAGACCCTCATGTGTATCACAGTGGGCATCCACCCCCTTCTCTTATGACCCCCACCTTATTTAACAGCTAACCTCGCCTCCACCTCCCCTTCACCTCGCCCAGACGCCCCAGCCCCCCCCTCCTCCACCTCCTCGTCTTGCACACTGCTCTCATCTTCTTTCTTTGGCTAAATGACACGTTTTATTTTCTTTGACTCAATATGCTCCCAAACCCCATCTCCCCTTCTCTCCCCCTCTTTCTTACCCAGACGTATTCTTCTTCCACTTTCTCCTCTCATGTTCAACCTCTTCCCAGCTTCCTGTGGAGGAGAGGGCGAATGAGCACGCGAGGGAGTGCTGGGGCTCTTGAGTTGTGTACTTCCACCTGGTCTACCCTTTAATTACTGCATCCTTTCTTTTCAAAAAAAGAAACAGAGGGAAAAAAAGAAGGAAATGAAGACAAGAAGAGTCCGACCACTTGTTGCAGCGAGCTCTGCTTTTATAACACTCCCCTTTGAACTGACGTCATTGAGCAACAAGAAGACAAGCTTTTACCAATTAATTGGATGAAGATTTTATAAATCTGAAAAAGTAAAATATCCCAAAACGTTTCCCTTTATATATCGAGTCTCCATCATAACCTAATGAAAGATTCTACGTCCATCTTTATCTCACCCACCGGCATCATACGTCGCCCTCCCTCCCTCCCTGACACCTCCTGCCTCCCCCTCTCTCGCACTCTCGCTGTGTGACAGATGGCTGTCAAGGCCGCACAAATGGAAAGCGGTAAGAGAGTAAACAAACAAGCTGGGATCAATATGGGATACCAATTGAACAATGACACAAACACTTTTGCTGAGGCCTGCTCGCAGTCATTTGTCGGTCTGTGTGGATCTCGCCCAGCTGGAAGACTCCACTGTCAGTTTGATCAAATATGTGTCAGAGCATCGCGTGGATTCACACAATCAGTTATGGATGTAGAAAAATAAGGAAAGGGTTTTCTTTCTTTTTAATGAGTTTCCTTTCTTTCTTTTGAGGTAAAATTTGCAAAAAAAAAAAGGCCCTGAATACAAACTGTTCTGTCCTGTATGAGGTTGATTTTTGGAGAAACCTAGTATGTTAAGAACAGGAGTGCTTCAATGTTGGTTTGAGAGACCCTTACTGGACGCTGTATCACGAGGAAACCCAAAGGCACCCTGATGTGAATGTTTGAAAGGACCATAAGGCCATTTTCTGGAAATGAAGAACAAATAGAGTCCAACATGTTCAGGCATCAAGAGGTGTGTTTTTAGAGAGGATTTAAAAACCTCAATCAGTCCCACAGAGCGGATAAGCAAGGGCAGGTTGTTCCAGAGCTGAGGCACAGCTGCCACAAAAGCCCCATTTCCACCAAGCAGTCGGGTTCGGATCAGTACGGTTTGATATGGTTTGGCTCGGTTAAGCTTGGTCCTGTTTGCATTTCCACAGCCAGCCGTGCCCCCTTGTGGTAGGCAGCGTGTAAGCTGGATGCCGATAGCCGCATCAGTAACATAATAGTGTGACGCCATAGCAGCGTGACACAGTGTACCCCGCTAATAAATCTAACAAAGAAAAAAAGCAACAGTGGAAGACATGCAGCATTTCGTCCTCTCTGTGATTGACATGTGGCTCTTAGATACAAAGTGCAATCAAGCTTTGTTTCAGAGAAAACTGTGTGCCGTGAGGAGAAATGCAGCCGCTGTTGCACGGTAAGTGACGATTCTTTCGACCAATGAATGGTCTGCAGTGTTGTAGCTCCACCTCCCGAGATCGGATCAGTATAGTCTGGCACACCTACAGAAGGGTGCCAAAAAGTGGGAAGGCTTGTCTTGATAATTTGGGGATCTGTCCTGGGATTAGTCAGTGGAAACGCCTTAAAATGCGTGCTGTACCGAGATGAACCGAACTGAACCACTTGGTGGAAACGGGGCCAAAGGCTTGGTCACCTTTAGTTTTGTACCTGGTGTTGGGGGTGTCCAGTAGCAAATGACTACGTGATCTCAGTGTCCTGGTAGGGACATGGTAAAGGAGTAGCTCAGTCAGGTGGTGGGGACTAGGCCATTCAGGCTTTATTGATTTATGTGCCATAATGATCTTCAAAAACAAACAACATTTTAAAATCCATTCTAAAAGAAACCAGGAGCTGGTGCAGCGAAGCTTAAACAGGGAGTATGTGGTCCTGCTTGTGTTTGCCAGTGAGGAGATGAGCAGCTGTATAAGCTGATTTTTACAGCAGAAATAAACATGCCTCAATCTCAAAGACCTGCAGTTTATAGCTCTTCCACTTCTTAAGTTCTCACAGCCTGCGCCTGCTGCTTGATATGACCCAGTGTTTTAGCACGAGCAGGTGGTCCAGGTTTGAATCCATCATCAGGCCTCTTTCCTGCAGGTCACTGCCCACTCTCACCATGTTTAAAAATCCCAGAAAGGAACTTAAGCCCCGTTTCCACCAAGCAGTCGGGTTTAGATCAGTACGGTTGGGTACAGGTTGGCTTGGTTAAGCTTGGTCCCGTTTGCATTTCCTCGGCCAACTGTGCCCCCTAGTGGTGGGTGGTATGTAAGCTGGAGGCCAATAGCCACATCACTTAAATGATGCGTGACTCCATAGCAGTGCAGTCCAACGAAGAAGAAAAACCTGACACAGTAAAACAGAGAGCAACTATGGGAAACATCCATCAATTTGTGGTTGGCATGTTGCTCTTTGTTACCAAGCCCAATCAAGCTTTGTTTTGGGGAAGACTGTGTGCCGCGAGGAGAAATACAGCCGCTGTCGCATGGTAAGTTACGATTCTTTTGACCAATCAATGGTCTGCAGTGATGTAGCTCCCCCTCTCAGGATCGGATCAGTTTAGTCTGGCACCCCTACAGGAGGGTCCCAAAAGTGTGACGGTTCTTGTCTGTTTTTGGGGATCTGTCCTGGGATTAGCCAGTGGAAGTACAGTATAATGTTATTATAGCTGCAAAATGGTTAGAAAACGCCCCGTGTTTGAGTGCTTTGGCTCCTTTTTCTAGTGGTAGATGAACTTCAGCTTTTAACATCTGGTGAATTATTTTTGTACATCGTGTAGAAGTATTAGCAGTTTCAAAGAAGAAAAACACAAAAACGCTGTTAGTTTTTAACTGAATATGCAGCTTTTCAGCTGTTTTGACATTGGAAATTTTAGATTTTGGGGCGAAAACCCAGGCTGTTAAGCACTGTAACACTATTGTGCTTTGCGGGGCTACGTCACATACTTGTGATTACCATAATAAACCATAAATCACTGGAAAGCGCAAATTCTTCGGTTTCTAATGATGTTTAAATTTTTTACATCTTTACAATTTTGTTTTACTGCATCATGAAAAAAATGTAAAATCAGTCTCACTGCGTGATTACATATTGCATTATGGGGTGGAAGACGCCAGTGGCATGGCTCGCAAACACACAGCAGGACGCCACATATGCACACACCAACATGCCGGCCCTGACTGTACACATTGCTGCTGCCTTTTTCGTCCTTTTGCGCCTAGGTCACCACCTTTGAGGGAGGACAGAGATGTAGAGTAATGTGTAGAGTAGCTTTCAAATGGCAATTTATATGCTCCTTTTCACAATATCAAAAATTTCTTGTCAAAAAACTAAAAACCATATCCTCACTTAGGCCAGGGTACTTGATTGACTTTTATTTGTGCATCAAGAAGCTCTATAAGCTAGATTGTGAAGGTTTTCCTGAGCAAACTGACATTAAAACCATTTTAATCATCAGAAAGAGAGCACCCTGGAGTCTTCTTGTGATCTGAATGAGAGGTGTTGATTTTCTTACTCTCCTCTCCAAACAGGACATCTTTAGCATCCAGCTGTGCTTTACGTCGTTACTCTGACTGATAACGCTAATTCACCGATGGTGCTTCAAGCTGTTTATCCCTCCCCTGCTAATCTGGTCAGTGTGATACATTAACAAAGGTTCAGATTTAATGTCGCATGCTAACACGGCTAACATGTGCCAGAGCAGGATGTGGGTTTTACTGTGGGTGTAAAACTGTCCCCCATTTTCCAAGTGATGTATCCTGAAACCATGAGGCCGGTCCGGGTGCCTGTCCCATTCTGTGACATTTACTGGGCTGGTACAAGGACGTACCCTTTCCCTTCCCCTCCTCTTCCTCCCATTCCTCCCAGTTAATCAGACTGGTGTGAAAAGGAGGCTGATAAGGCCATTGTCTGGCTGACAATGTCTTGGTGATAGGCCCGTAGCGTCCTCCTCTCCTCCTGCATCAACCCATCCCGTATTTCCTCACCCTGAACCTCTCTCTGTCCTCCGCCCCCCTCCCCTCCTCCCTCACCCCTTTATCAACCCTTCTTCACCCTTTTCTTAAAACTCTCTCACCCCCCTTCACTCTTTGCCATGCCTGCACCTCTCCCCCTCTCGGTGCTCTCCCTCCCTGACCCCTCTCCTCACCCCTCCCTCTCTGCTCACCCTTTCCTCTCCTCCATTGAGCCGCACAGAGCCACCAGAGGGAACTCATTAGTGCACTGCTCCCAGGTTAATTGGCTAGCTCAAAGAAAAGGAGCGAGAAAGAAGAAATGAATAAGAAGAACACCCACTCCGTCCCAGGGAGAAAAGGGAATCGACCTGTGTGTTTCTCACGCCGGCGGCTCCTCTAAACAGTGATGCAGCTGCTGTCAGGCCAGATGTGATTCTCAGGGGCTGATTAGGGCCGTGGTTCTGCTAACTGTGCATGCAGACGGAGCGAGGCCTTGGCCCCTTTTGTTGGGTTTATCTGTCCTGGAACTATGTAACAAATCTGTAAGGCGCCCCATGTGACAGGTTCATATTTCTCTAAGAAAAGAAGAAACGATAACATCGAGCTGAATTGAAAGTGTTATCCGTTGGTTATCTGGATGAGTTTATGCAGAGATGGCGGCTGTGTGCACATGTCCACGAGAGCGTCCAGCACATTGGCCCTCTACATCCGAAGGAACAGAGGGAAATGACTGTTGAGTTAGTGTGCTGTAGTGGTGCTCATGACAATGCCAGGAGTGTGTGAGTGGACTGTGGAGTGCCGTCCACTCTTTAATTAACCACACTGCTTCCTGTCACCTCGGGCAACCAGCACATGGTGGGCAGAAAAACACGGATCTTACAGTGTCAAAACAATAAATCAATCAGGTTTTAGACTCCAGCTTACAAAGACGGAAATCATTACACGGAGGGTATCGATGGGTAGTCCTGTGAATGTGCAAAATTACACACGGTAAGACCTGAGTGATGTTAACTCTGCTGCTGTAAAAGATGCACAGCATATGTGTAATGTATCAAAGCAACAGTTTTAGTGGATCTTGTTTATGACAGGGTTCTTCAGGCTGGGTTCCATTAAAGCTCTACAAATTAAAAATATGAATTAATAAGAAAGAAAATGTAACATGAAAAGAATATAAGACATAAAAAATGCCTGTCGATGTGAGAGCGCCATAAAAATATTCATGATAAAAAAAAGTGACTGAGTAAGAACACAAATAGTGAAAAGTTTGTTGTGTTAGAATTTAATCCTCTTATTTTTAATGTGATGGACTGAACCTGTTGCTCTCTGACCAACTCTATCACAGGATGTTACATTTGCATTGGAAATGGTTGGAAGACGTGTAACTGATAAATGTCAATTGGTGTAACCAATGTTTCTCATAAAAAAAGATATGGAGCAAAAAAGTTCCTTTGAATATGATTTTATCTGTCTACCACACTGCAAAAAAAATGAAATTTAAAATTATTGTCTACAGATTGACTTGCTCAATACAACAAAAACCCTTATTATCAAGTTAAGAAATGAAGTATTTTTAATAAACTGTCAGGTGTTTCATTACAAATAATTTCATTAATACACAAGTATAACTTCTAGTAAGGTGAATTATTAAATACTTTCATGCTTTTGTGGTTACACCATTTAACAGTTTAATGGGACTGATTTATTAATTGGTTAAAAATGGTAGATACATCATATAAAATACCATGACACCAACAGAAATGCAATCTACACTTTTAAACAAACATATAACATGCTGCTCTGACACGTTCAAAGCAGATTTTCTATACCACCTGTCCCAAAAATGTCAGACCAAAGCCACTGCCCTGTTTCTAGTTCCTCTAAACAAGAAGTGTCCACATTTTTTTCAAAGAAGGCCAAATTCGGTTTTGTGAAAAAGGCTGAACATTTCTAGCTTTAATCTTGTCATGTGTCGTCTACATCCACTGCATCACGATAAATACATTTATTTAAAGATGTCAGCTGTAAGACCTCCTGAGTGAACTTTGGCTTTATACAAGTAGGCCATGCACTCTCCATATGTAGCCCATCCTTAGATATGAAACTGATCTTGTATACCCTCGGAAAGGTCTGACAGCTAGCCTTTGTTGCTTTTTGCTTTGAGACCTAAAACTCAGGACACTTTATTGGTTGTTTAAGTTAAAACATAAAGATTTTATTGTTTCATAGGTATTGTTCATTGATTTTCAATCAAATTAGATTGGAACATTGAAGGTCAGTTATAAAAAAATAAATAAAAAATGAAAATTGGTATCAGCCCAAATCGGTATCGGCAGGTCAGGCTTTTTAAAGATCGGTGATCGGTGCACCCCTAGTTTGGACATTTCTGATGTGAACAAATTCCCCTCCAGCATTTAAGACTGAACTCTTTCACCTCAGCTTCTCATGAACTACTTTAACACTTGACTTTCTTTTGAAAGGTGAACAAAAATATGGAGAAATGCAGCTGATTAAATGTGTTTATGGGTAGATTGAGTGCTGGCGGAGGACGTGAGTCTTAGTGACGAATGTACGGCACATCTCCTCTCCGTCTTCTGTGTTTCTCTCCGCTGAGATGATAACAGGATCAGTGGTTCACTGGGCTTCAGCCAGCACAGGGATCATATTCATATGAGAGGGGCTGAGACGCTCTCCAGATTGGCTGCTGCACCTGACAGAGAGGTGGTGGTGGGGTGTGTGTGTGTGTGTGTGTGTGTGTGTGTGTGTGTGTGTGTGTGTGTGTGTGTGTGTGTGTGTGTGTGTGTGTGTGTGTATGTGTGTGTGTGTGTGTGTGTTGGAGGGAGGGGGGTGGATTAGGAGTATAGGGATAGCAACAGTGTTAGTCACAAGCTCATCTTTTTACAGTCTCCACTTCTTCTTTTGGATCTGCTGCGGTTTGTTGGACATCACTTGTTGTAAATGCACCCCCACCTCTCCTTCTCACAAACACACACACTTTGTCTCACACACACATGTACACACACACACACAGAGTAAACCCCCCTTGTCTTTTCAGCAGTGAGAGAGAAAGCAAAAAGCAAGACAGGGGGGCTCTGCATAGATTCGCTGCCATTGTGTGTCAATCATTCTGCGTCTGTGTGTGTGTGTACTTATGTGTGTGTGTGTGAGAGAGAGAGAGAGCGGTAGAGAGAGCCCTTGCCTCCAGTGATTAGCTCTGTCAATGCTGGGCTCTTGCTGCTTACAGAATAATACAGTAAGGCCTTGAGGAGCAGGAGGGAGAGGAGACGAAGGTGGTCCTCCTATAGGCCTGCCGGCTCAGCGGTCAATGGTTTCTCTTATTGTGTGCATGCCTGTGTGTGTGCATGCCTGTGTGTGTGTGTGTTCCTGTGTGTGTGTTGGCTCATCCATCCTCTGGACTATCTCTGTGCGTATTTTTGGAAGTGAATTCAAGCAGAGTTGCTTGGTTTTGCTAGACGACGCATGAAATAGGAGCTGGGTGTCTGAGACTCAAGGCGCAAAGTCTGAACACATAAAAAGAAAATAAAAAGCACACACACACACACACACACACACACACACACACACACACACACACACACACACACACACACACACACACACACAAGCACACACACACATTCGGTCTCCCTTCATCCTGATCAGTTAGCTACATGCATCCTTCCTCTCTCCCTTTTTATCCAGTAGTCTCTTTCCTCACACACACACACACACACACATGCATGCACGCGCACGTCTTTTTGCTCATGTCATAAGTGGGTGTGCAGAGTATCGCCTTGAGCTGCAGCTGAACATGAAATAAACACAAACTAGGCTAGTGACAGTCTTAAATCGGCTTTAGATCCCGTTGAAAGGTAAAGGATTAGGATGCTTTTTCCCGTCCTGAGGAGATAGGACACAGTGTTGGAGGAGAGCCCACTGCGGGCCGCCCGTCTATCTCCTAATCTTCTAAAGCACTCTGTCTCTTTCTCTCTGTCTCTTCCACCATTTGCATGTAGTGTGGCCTACATACTTCCTATGTGCCCGTCTATAAATGGGTGATGAAAAAAGCGGGTATTTTCACAATAAAGAGGGAATAATTTTGTGACACAGTCATCAGTTTCAGCTCATTTTTTATTCATTCAGGTTGGAAGTTTTCTGCTGTGGGGTGCTATAATTCTTGATGAAACTTTTTCTTGTGTCAAGTGAAATGTTTCACTTATGGTGCTAAATGTGAACGTAAGAGACCCCTTAGATTTTAATTTATACTTTTAATCAGTCATTATACCAGAGTAAAACTTTGTGGTTTTATTTGTCAGCATTTTTAATCTGGGATCTCAAAAGGCAGTTTTTAATAATATATAAAATATATTTATTTAGTGAAAATATGCCTTGCATCAATTTTTTTCTTAAATAACATCATGTGCAAACTTTTGCTTTACTCATAAAGGTTTAGTTTTTAAATATTTTTTTATTTTTAACTTGAAAAGATAATATTTATATTACAATGTAATCACTCTTTAATTTATAGACCACAGTGAGCATGCTCTCTTGATGTGTCAGCTTTCCCCCTTTTTTTAATCAGGAATTAAACCGTCCTAGGAAGACTTTTTTTTTTTTTGGTAATTTGTTCTTTAAACGCTTTTCTCCTTCTCCTTTCGAGTGCACGGAGGGAAGTCGCAACAAAATCAAATTAAATTTTCTATTGAAAATGTTGCTCTTGTTATTCAGATGCCGGTTTGGGCTCTTTTGTGTGGATCTAATTATTCTCCACTATCAGGACGGTCCACAGGGTAATTAGTCACTTCTCACTAAAGTCCTCTCTGCATCCTCAGATTCTTATCACCGTAACTCTGACATTTTAAAAAGAGACATTTTTGTCTCTTTTATGATAGCCCGCAGTTTTTTTCCTCCTTATCCCCTCGTGCCTGCTTTTTTAACAATCTGGTTATTCCGCACGAGCGTAAATAGCCAAAACGTGCAGTTGTGTGAGAGGCGGTGAAACACACACACACACACAACCACACACGTACACGCACACACGACGAGACGACAGTTGCTGCCTGTGTGTTTTGTAGAGAATCCGTGCCAATCAGAGCAATAATACGGCGCAGAGTGTGCAGGTGAGGAATAAGAGAGAAGGGAATCCAAACGACACGCGTGGATAGGTGCGTTAAGGTCCGGCTGCGAGAGAGGTCCGGAGCAGGAGGACGTATCAGCTCCTGTTTGGCTACAACATGAGCTGCGATGAAGAAGCACGAAACAAATAAAACAAAACCCCTCAAAATAAACGTTAAAAATATTTGTACTCATAAATAAATGATTAAATAAAGACCTAAAAATGTCTTTAAAATAAAAAAACACCTAATCAAACTGAGCCTATAAAAGCCTGTACAATATGTTGGACTCTCCAGCCCCACACTGCCAGTTTAACGATATTTAATTGTTGGAAATTGACTCTGCTGCTGATTGTTGCACAGCATGACATGATTTTTTTTCCCACAAGCATTTATTTTCATTTCTTTTTTTTGCTCCATGTTTTTTTCTTCTTCTTTTGTTTTCAAGAGTGTTATTTTTCATTTTAGATGTCACTTTGGAGCGTGGGGCACAGACTGGCTGTGCTGGTGATTGGGTATGAACAGCCTCTTTCACCTCCGTTTGCAGTTTTTTTTTTATCGCTCATGAAACTCTAATACAGCTGGGATGGAAACTTCTGGAGAGAAATTTCTCATTGTCAGGTGCAGATTTCAGTTTTTCCAAAATTCTTTCACCAGATGACCTCTCTTACTTCATATGCTCAGTTCTGCCACCTGTAGGCTGCGACCTCTCAGTCAGCGAGTACACACTCCAAAAAATACCTGAAATATTTGTGTGCATCTAATCAAGTATATTCAGAGTTTTGCAGTCTGCTGGCTCAAGAGAAGTAGCTTAAAAAAATTGACTCGTGCATTAAATAATGAAACAGGGAGGCAGACAGCAGCGGTCAGATCAGCAGATCATAGCTCAGAGTCGATCAGACTGACAGCTGGAGCACAGAGGACTTACCAGTAATTAAGATTGGAGGACAAGAAGCCACATGGGAGTGTGTGTGTGTGTGTGATGCTGCAAGTTATGCATGTCTGCTCATGAGTCTGCAAACAGCTCATCATTTGGGTTTCTTACCTGGAAGTGTTGATAAAATGTGTTTTGGGTGAGAGAATGGTGTAAAAGGTGGGGTGGGGAGGGAGGATGGTGTTTTCTAATCAGAGTCACTGTCGTTTTGTTGTCACCTGCTCCCAGACAGACAAAGTGGCATTTCCTGACTGTTCCCCATCCCCGTCTGAGTTATCTGACACCCAAAAATACGGCAAACGGGTGGTGGAGGTGGTGGTGGTGGGGAAGCAGGGGAGACGAGGCAGCGCAGCCTTATCCTGGTAAGGAGATGGCTTCTTATCAGATCAGGCTAGGAAGTTTATTTTATGGAGTAAATCTGTATAGAGGGGATAAAGAAATGACACATCCCTTGCGGACACAAAGGGAGAAGGAGATTAGTCCTCCAGCAGCATATATGGCTTTAGTTCAACCTGACAGGCAGCGGATTGAAAGGTCATGAAATAATAATCCCCCTATTCTTCCGCTCTAATCCTACGAGGGTGTGTTTCACTATGGGAACGTATAGGCTCAGGCTATGTGCTGCAGGGCGGATGTTCATTTAGTGTTGTCACTGTATTTAGATAGGCCTCCAACACTGATTTAAATTAATTAGACTAATTATGATTGAAGAGGGGATTTTTTTTATGATGGATGTCAGCGCCAGTGCGTCTGTCTCTGATGTTTTTTTTTCCTCTTAATGTTTTTCATGTTTGTGCATATGCTTGAGGTTATTTTCTCTGTGTGTGTGCCGTTTTTTGATTATGCTGAGGTTAAAGGAGCCTTACAAAAGTCCTGCGCTTTCTTCTCTGCACACAGCAAGCATCAGGTGTGATGCACACACACATACGCATGTGTGTGTGTGTGTGCATGTGTGTCCATGCACATGAGAAAGAGGGGGAGATTATGCCATTTAGGGAAGTGTGATCACGCTCAGTAGGTGTGTGTATGTGTGTTATGTGTTTGGAGTGTGGTGGGTAGCGAGGTGAATGGGGGTGTTGGGGGGATGTAGAGTCTGCCCAACAGCCTGATAATCAAGCATCGAAAATGAGAGAGGGAAATTCAATGCAAACTAATGTGTTCCACACAATTACTCGATTAATAATTCTTATTCCATTACAGTGCCATGGAGACTCAGAGAAAGAAAGAAAGACAGAGAAAGAGAGGGAGAGAGACGGTGGGAGCGAGGGATTTTTCAGAAACAGGAATGGAGACAAGAGGGAGGGAGGGGGGAGGCGAGGGGGGAGCGGAGAGCACATCAGGCTAAGAGATCTGCAGTGGCTGTATATTTCCCAATGCCTAGTTAAGGCTGCACGGCAGGGGTCAGGAAACTTAATTATAGCGTAAGTGGATAGAAACTGCAGAATGATAAAGAGAAACATGCAGACAGATTGGAATGGCAAGGACAGGTTTAATACTATTTTCTCCTGTCTGCTCCCCTCCCACAATACAAGCCGGGCCTGCAATCACACAAGGAAACAGCCAATACACCCTGCCTGACAAAAACACTAATGCATATCAAAATTACATACTCGACAACTGCAAGGCATTTTGCATGGCCACTATTACTTTCCAATTTCAGGAGTTCAAGAAAATACATATCCCATCATGTAATGGTGATATCAGAGGAACTTATTTCCATGCGGTGTGTGGCGGAGCTTCAGATAAGCGTTCACCTGTGGTCGAACACGAGTTATTAAACCGTATCTACTCTGATGATGGACTCCCTGAATAAATTGTGTTTTTAATTTTTAGGCCCACGTTAAATCACCCTCTCCTCTTTTATTTATTTCCCTTAATATCTCAAAGTCCACATTTTTTCCTTTTCTTTTTTAGGACAGTCTCACGTGTCTTGATTTGGATTTCAAATCAGCGGGCCTCAATGGGGGCCGATCCAATACACATGGCGACCACAGCGCGGGCTCCACAATCTA
Source organism: Halichoeres trimaculatus (assembly GCF_033239565.1). Lineage (NCBI taxonomy): Eukaryota > Metazoa > Chordata > Actinopteri > Labriformes > Labridae > Halichoeres > Halichoeres trimaculatus. Next base: position 16,356,412 of record NW_027437197.1, read on the forward strand.
TTTGCACTGTATGAGATTTGCATATCTGCAGCTCATGAAGCAAGGCTTTAATTTCCTCCTGCGGCAGATAAACATCACCTTGTTGGAGCAGATGGGCGGAGGCAGGATGGGGTCAATGAAGAAGAGGCAGGACAATGGCATTGGTGCAGACACTGAATGAGCAGAAGTAATAAAATTGCACAATTTCCATACGGTGGGCAATTTTATTTTGATAAATTAGGATCTAATGTGATATAAGGGGACGCTGTGAAGCTCTGTGATGGAAGGTTGGATGGTGAGGAGGGGATTATGTTGAGGTTTCTGCACACTTCTAGTTCATATTCTGGGAAACGGTGACACCATTAAACAAACCAGTAAACTTAAAAGATGCTTTTCTTTGCTGTATTTTTGTTCCTAACTCCTCCTTCCATGACTGTCATTTTAAATGTCAAATATCAACACGTCACACTGCTCCTTTTCCCCATCCTCCTCTCACATATTGTCTCGCTCAATGTCTATATTGAATATAATTAATGCCCTCCGTTGAGCCAGATTCTATTTCTTGCTACTGTTGGCATATTGTACTGATCACATTAGATGAGTGGTGCCATATTCCATGAATGAGAGTGTCAACTAAGCACCTTTCTTATGACAGTATTAGACACAATGGGAATGATTAATTAGCTTCAGATAGATGGCGTTTAATACGCTGGATTTTCATTCACATGTGACTTGAATTGGGCGTAAGGTTAGACAAAGTGAACTTCTCTTAATTCTCTGTTTTAACTTATGGGAAGTGCATTATGGGAGTGTGCACATTGTCTTACATGATCTGTATTAGAGGAGGGGAGACGGGGACAGCGAGAATAGTTTCTGAATAATGAGCAGCTCATGCGGGAGTTATGTAAAGCTCTTGTTATTTAGCTGTAGGAACCTTGTAATTAAAGTACTTCTACAGGGGATGGTTCCGCTTTCTGCCTCCAGGAGAGCCGCCAAGCGGGCGGGCTGCAGGCGGGTGTGGAGGTTACAGAGGGTTAGAGGGGGTGGAGGAGTTTGATTCATATTTATTTATTTACCATGAAATCTGGATCCCGAGAAATAGATCCGGCTAATGAGACAGACAAGAGTAATTAATTAAACCGCAGATGCACATCCACACATAAAACATGTGCAAAGCCTCGTGTAACAAGTTCATCTGATTTTCAAAGACGCCACCCCATCGGATAAGGCGAGTAAAGAGTGCACGGAAAAGGCAAGAAAATCTGCATCACAGTGTTAATTTAATCAGACTTCAGTAATACCTCTTCTTCTCCTCTCTCCCCAGGCAGCTCGCCGTTTCTCTGCTAGCTTGAGGAGAAGATGAAGGGAGCTTTCAGCCTCTTAGAAGATGAGGGTTAAAGAACGGAGAGATTAAGGAAGTGAGAGTGCGACTGAAAAGAGGGCCGAGGATTATGTCATCTACAATTGATGTGCTCTCTTAATGTACCTTTAAACATGTGCCACTGGGGCCTGCTTTTATAATGTCTATTCAGTGGTGGGAGGGGGGGTTAAAGCATTAACCCAGGAATACTTTGCAACATATGTGTGGCTGGTGTATTGAGCGTAGTTATCAGGATTTATGTCGCTTTGATACGTATACGGCGTGTGGAGAGATCGCCTTTGTCAAAGGAAGTCCGTTTCTGCTCAGCTTCCCATACACAGCCATGCATTGTACTGATCTCCATATCAAAAAAGAGATCCTTTATCAAGCGATCATAGGGACAAAATCTGTCTTTATTCCACGTCTGCAGCTCCAATGAAAATGTTCCCGCAATCTAGTCCAACTTGGACTATGAGCAAAGGATTTATTAAATTGACTGACTCTCCTCTAACTGCAGCATGAATCGTCTCTCAAATTGCTGCTTGTTTCAACTGAATGACAACGCAGAGAGTGTGAGGAAACTCTACAGATCTTATCCCTGAGGATGTTATGGGGTTAAGTGTACTCTGAGATGTGTGAGTGTGTTTGAGTGTGAGCACATACACTTGTTCAGCGTGCAACCATTCGATTAAATCCACAGCTATCACTAACAGGATTAGCTGAGTGGACAGCAGAAGTCTATCATTGCTTATTGATTTCCTCTGATTCCCATCAGCCCATCAGGGCAGGACATTCAGTGAGTGGCCCCAGTGGGAATCGCCGCTGCAGGTCCCGGGTTAACGTATCAGGGAGGCTTCAAAGCGAGCACCCATCTCTCTGTGTCAGGAAAAGTCAAATAAGTCAAAGCTATCAGGGGCAACAGATGCTCCCGTCGCTCCTTTCTGTGTGAAAAATACAGTTTGACTCTGATGGCGGAGAAACACTCGATCCAATCAATGGATCACTGAAGCAGAAGTGGGGAGCAACAGCTACTTAGTCCCTGCTCAGACTGTGGAGGACATGACTACTTCCTGAATTAAATCATGAAATTATTAAAGATGGGACTATTATTAATATCACCTTTGCACTAAGCCTTGGATGCATTCCTGCCGTACCGAGTGTTGGTTGTATTTACCCCTGATAAAGGTTGAATGTCAGATTGAAAGGCTCAGTTTCTTGGTACAGGACAAGTTCTCTGCACTAAAGTCTGCTTTTGCTCTCATAGACACACGCTCCCATTTTTCAAGTGCTCTTTGAAATACTGTAACTTCTTGAAAATTTGGGCTAATGAGAAAACGGCTCCTGAGGCAGTGCTAGTGCTATATGTACCTTGGCCGGGGTGCCAGTCCTGTAACTTGGTCACCATTTCTTCAATCAGAAAAATTAATTGGAAATGATACATGGTTAATTATGGCAATCAAAAGCATGTGACGTCTCCTTATAACCCTCCAACTTTCTCTTTTTAAATGCAATGGATATGAAGTCTGTTTTCTTTTAACCCTTTAAAATGCCATTCCTTTAATCAATGTTGTCAGAAGATTAGAATCAAAAAACTCAGTAGAGACGACTTAATCAGGTTTCACTCAGTTCAACATATTTTCAATCATGACTCAAAAAATGCTCTGCTGAATGGTTGAGCCGCAAGTTAAAAGGATCAACTGCTAATACTTCAATACCATGTGCAATAGTTATTTACCAGATGTTAAAACTTAAATTTTACTGGAAAACTGGGACTTAGATATTAGGCATTTTCAGACCGTTTTACAGCCATAATAACAAAATATGTCCAGACCCTTTTTAGCCTTAGGTGGTAAAGAGATCAGCAAGAAAAGACAAGTTTTACAGCGATATCCAGGGCGATAATTGGTGCAAACTGCTCTCATTACCTTAACTCTTCAATTATGTTGGGAGGAGAAAAATTCAGACTGTTCCTGAAAGAAGAAGAGATGAGCTTTGCCAGGATCTCTGACTAACTCAGGGACAAAATAACAACAAAAAGTCCAGGTGGCCTGTATGATACTTGGGGATGATACTGTATGATGTGTCATGGTAAACTGTGTCTTATTCCCAGAAAACACTTCCTCATTCTTCCAAAGGTGTCACAGCACACACAAGTCCTCACAGAGCTTTTAAGTCTGAAATTATGACATAGACAGGTAACCAAAAGGTTTTTTATTTTCCCTTCATTGGTAATGGTCAGTCAAAAAATCAACAGAGACAAACAAGTCAGACTGCTTTTTCTTTCTACTTGTGACAACAAAACCTCAGCGTTTAGGAGCATTTTAGCCAAAGGCCTATAAGGTCGTTTTGAGCAGGAAAATTCACATTTTGCTTTACCAGGCTGTGAACAACTTACATGATTCTAAGGACTGGGAAGAATCATCTGGATTTCCAGCTTTCACATAAAATCTGACGTGCAAATAACCAACGTACAAAAGGTCAAACATCAGCAGCAGCGAGGTTACATCTACGGGGTCGTTTGTCGTAAAGGTTCAATCATTCAACCTCATCTTTTAATTCCATCTTCCTCCATCATGAAAATCTGCACTGTTGTTCCTGCTCCTTTAAGAATGAGAGAAGAAGAAGTGATGGGCTGTGGAAGCATGGAGGGTGTTTAGTGTGTGTGTGTGTGTGTGAGAGTGTGTGTGTGTGAGAGTGTGTGTGAGAGAGCAAAAGCGAGCAGGAGAGAGAGATACTAACTGAAGATAATAATCTACTGGAAGCTGTCAACGGTTCACCCTCGATGGCTCGGGTGTCAAAGGCTAAAAGAGGTCCACGGAAATTTGTGAAATTAATAACAGTGTTTGTGAAAGGGTGAAAAAGACGTGCACGGGTGAGGCTTTACAGTCTGCCTCTGGATGCAGCTGTGACAGGACCAGAAGAATTAGTCCAATTAAAAGTGGTAATTGCTTTGCTAATTTCTCCTATTAATTTGACAGAGTGTAGAAAGAGTGGGTGCATAATAGGCAAAAATGTTTTAACCCTTCACGGCCTTAATTTCTTCTCTCACCTCCTCCTCTTTACTGATGTCTGCATTTGCTGGCTGTATTTTAATAGCTCATCTCTCGACTCCTCATGCACTTCAGAAATTTCTTTGTCTGTTTCTTCCCTCTACAACCAGTGGATTCCCAGGATTTTTATTTTGCACTAGCGGCTGAGGAGAAATAAGAATTACAACAAAGATAAAAGTTTATGTATACCACAGTTTAACAGGGAGTAAGAGTAGCCTCACACCCATTGGTCCACCCAGATGCCCCCTTTTTGTGTCAGTTTACCTGTTTCCTGTTTGATTTGTTTTGATGGATGGTGGTGTTTGTTGTTCTCAAGCTGCAGATGATGCAAAAATCATTGATGCTTTTTGACCTTGAAGTATGGCTGATGTCTCTCTGGTGGTTACTACGCTTTGTCTCTCCTGACGCTGAGCAGCTGTGAAATCAAAGCGAGTTGTCACTTTGCAAACACAGCAGTATGACGCTCCTTAAAAGATATTTTCTCCCTACTCTAAGCGTAATGTCAGAGGAAAAGTGCAGTTTGAAGATGCAGAAGTATGATTAAAGTCCACTGAGGAAGGGGAACTAGTGCACTTGATGTACAAGTTTATAAAGTTGCAATTTTAACAGCTTCTTTACACTTATGCAGGGTCTTATTTCTGTCACATTATTATCATGAATTCAAGTTTTCTAGCATAAAGACAGCATTCAAGATGACCTTCAGATTAGCAGAAACCACCGCTAAATTCACTTAAATTCTTTTTCAATGAGGACCATGGTGTTGCAGTTTTAATTTTTTTGCTTTTTTATTGTAGAAACGTGGATGTTTTTATTCCCATTCATCCAACTGTTATTACTTAAACATGAAGATAGTCACACCAATACGACAGAAAAATAAGCAACTGCCTTCTTTAATTTTTTCATCTGGAGTTGAGTATTTCTCATTCAAAGTTAATTATCTCTAAATATTTTTGTAAAGGTGCATTAGAGGAGTTCATCATCCTTGAAGGAAACTGCCTCACGTTTGTTTTCCATTAGAGAAAGTTTGACATCACAGTTGAAGGATCTTCCCTCCTTGAATGAAAAGGTGCACAGCTTCGTAACTTGTCCCCGTCCAGCTCTGAGTGTGTAGTGTAGGCAGTCCATTGAATTCCCATCCGTCATGGTTAGTTACACGCCTGTCAGCTGCTCTCTGACTGCCCAGCAGTGTAGCCATCACCCCTGACCTGGAAGCATTACATCTAAATCACATTACATGGCCCTGTGTTCTTTATTCCCCTTTTGAAGTCAGCGGAGTGAGACATCTGTCCGGCCCTGTTTGAGTTTACTTCCCACTCAGCCGCCACGTCTTAATTAGCTGATCTGATTTTCTCCCTCTGTGTGGGTGTGTGTGTGCTTTTTCCATTTATGTTTGGGTGTTTCTGAGTCAGTGTGTGTTTGCGTCAGCAGATACTGGATTGTTTGTGGGCTGAGGGTGATTGACGGGCTGATGGGAAGATAATATGCTGAGGACGACGACCAAAAGGAGCCGGAATTCATTCATTGTGACGATAATGAATCTGAGAGAAAATCCTTGTGTTTGTTCATTAGCTATTGAGGCTGGATGACACGGCCTTCCCAGCTCTGTCAGCCACAGATGTCCCTCACTGAAGGATTCTGTGGCACCTGAGTCCTTCCTGGCTAATAAGCTTGTAATTAGCGCAGCAGCGAGTGAGAGCTGTATGGCCCTGAGATGAGCTGCTCCAAAATAAAAAAAAAAGGGAAAGTAAACATTTCTACTAGTTTTGAAATCAAGGTAATTTCATCTCCACTCTCAACACATGTGCACATTTCCCCTGTTTGATTTAACCCCCATCTCTTCCTTCTGTCTGCTGTCTCTACCTAAAGAAACCGAACGCTTCGTGCCAAGAAGTTGGTTTCAGCTCTGTCATGTCCTTGCCACCACATTATGTGATCGCACCTATATATCCCAGCCTCCCTCTCACACCCTTTGACACACAGTTTTGACTAAACGGCAGAAGACGGAAGGTATGAAAAAGTCAATGTAGTTTTTTTGCAGTATGAGAGACAGACATGAGTCTTTTCTTCCACCTCAACCTTTCACTCCTCTCTCCATACTGAGGCCACAGCCCTGAACCTGTAGCTGAAAACATTGTGCCATAAAATAGTCTCAATTATACTCTGCGAGAAAACTAATTAGCCCAGCAGTACTTGACCCCTACCTTTGCTTCACGTGAACGGCTGAATGCGTGTAGTTCTCAAGGTGTTAAATAACTGTATCACAATGAATTCATGGAAACTCCAAAAGATTTGATTTGATCAGGGTCGTTAGCCCCAGAAGTTAGACTGTTCCCTGTTAAAATTTATTCACAAAGTCAAATTTTGACTCATTTAAAAACTGGAGGATTGGTGTCGGTGCCTTATTGAAATAGTTAACAAAATAAGCTTTATGATTTCACTTACACAGTTATGCAGCTGAGCTTGGCTGATAAAAGTAGGGATAAGCAGGGTAAAGGTTCAGATAAAGATTCAAGAGTCAGAAAATGTCTCAGAGATCTATCGTAGACGTCCACACAACAATCAAATACTGTAATTGTTTACCCAGCTTTCTGACTTTCTACCATGATTGTGATTGGTCAAAACCACAGTTGTGGATCATTTTCAGCAACAAAAGCAGTGTTTTTATGACAAGTCATATCAAATCACTTAGCAAAAGCTGTGTTACATTTCACCCCTACCTGTTGACACCGTGGCAGAAATGTCAGGCTGACCCAGCTCGAGATGTTCTGAAGCAACTAACTCACTGGTTTAAAGGGAAATTAAAATCCAAATGAGCCTAAAAGCAAGGAAAAAGTAAGAGTCGAACATGACCAAGGATCACAGAGTCTGTGGATAATCAATGTCAAACAGGCTGACGTTAGCAGAGCTAGCTGCATCAACCTTTGGCCCCTCCTGGAACTTCAAACACCATCTATTCTGTGCTCCTCCACTTTTCCTCCAGACCCTTACAGCTTTATCCACAAATATAATGACAGTTTCTCCTGCTCAAAAGTAATTATGAAGTTTCGGAGGGGGTATTTGGCTTTCCCATAGTTTAAAGGTGGATATAAAGTAACAATGCTAGGTGTTTATTAGGGCTGGGATGATGTGCTGTTCTCGTAATTCAATTCCATTACGATTTTTTGGGTGCTGATTCGATTTAAATCCTGAGTCTTTGACATTTGACGATTTTTGTGATTTTTAGTTTGCTTTATTTGACACCAGCCCATATGAAAAGTCAAGTGATGATGAAAAATTCTACAGACTATATTAGGAGCTGTATTACCCCGTAAATTGCACATCATGTGACTCAGAGAGAAACATTTTACCCTCTGCTGCAGAAAAGTTGTAACTTTTTTTTCAATCCAGTTTATAAACAAAGACTGAAATGAAGAATTTAAATTTGTAAAAAAAAAAAACATTTTCTGATAGAGAATCACAATTTTGATATTGTCAAACAAAAAATTCTGATATATCTATTTTCAGTTTTTTTCTCCCACCTCTGGTGTTCATATTTAACAAGTGCAGATTTTCAAATTTCTACATGTTTGCGTGTTCTAGAAACCCCTGAATCTGCCCGTAAACTGATCATAGGCTTCGTCCTGAACAGAAAATTGTATGAGATCTTCACAAGACTTGCTGAAATGATCATGTCATCACATGTAAGGAGCTAGGGCCAAGAACTTCACGATTCAGTTTGATTTCAATTCTTAAGGTTACGATATTGATTCAAATGTTTTGATTTTTATGCCCATGTTAACATACCTAGTATGTCACCTGATTTGCTGAATCAATATTGAGTTGGGTGAGGAAATGTTGCAATGCTTCAATTTATTAATATTTTTATCTTGTATAAAACATGGATGTAGCCTCAGCGACGTCACCCGTCTGTTCCTGAATCCGTGAAATGAAGCCAATCCATGGACGCAGACACATTTTCTACGACACCAGCTGTGAGGTTTTTTTCCCGAGCAGCTACAGGGGGCCCAGCGGTCACGTGACCTGATCTGTTTCTCTGATCAGAAAATCAAACAATCCTAATAACTTGTAAACCGCAGAGATAGAAAAAAAAATCACTCACCGTACAGTGTGTGCCATTAGTGAAATCAGCGTTTTAGACCCAAGCTGTTTTTTGAACCAGGCTGTAAATATGTTTTTAATGTCGTATAAGTCTGTTTTTATGGCTGAGTGTGTATGGACTTCTGGTCTTTCCACAGCCAGCCTCAAGTAGATTCTCAATGAACAGCAACTTTTAGCACTTCTACTTAGGCTTCATTTTTACTGACCGGATGTTGCCCCTTGGTTTTTACCCATCCCTATACGGAGCTCTTAACTATTTCATGACATGTTGGAGGGGCGGACTTCAAACACCAAGGTATGGCCTTAGCTCCTCCTAAATGAGTGCTTAATTAAGCTGTAAATCATGTAGATATACTACAGGAGAGAAATACCTCCTTTTTTAAGATGTGTGGCTGTTGTAGTCTCTTTCCTGAAGGACAAAACATTTTAATTCATGTTTTTGTGTCTTGAACGTTTTACCTCCCCCTGATATTCTCAGATACTGAGACAAATCTGTTTCTAATGAGTCAGTATGAGTTTGTTTCGGCCAGAATGTAAATCCATTTGTAAGGAGTGGATTTAGAGAAGGAAAGTATGATATTTAAATCTATTAATTTAAGCCTCTGTATTTATATCATTACAGCTCAGAGTCTCAGAGAGACTCAGATGAAAGCTAAACTGAACTTGTAATAATTTAGTCAGAATTACCTTTGAGTAGTTTTTCCTGTTGGACTCTTTCATATTTTGTCACTCGAACTCTCCTCTGTGTGTGTGTACCCCTCTGTGGTTCCCTGTCACTCAGCTGGTCTAGAAACGTCTTAAAAGCATTCACATCTGTAAACATACCAAAGTGAACATGGTAAAGACCCTGATTTACTTCATGCCAACATTCGCTGACCTGGAAAGTGAGTGAATACACTCAGGGCAGCGTGTGAAAGTCTGAGCCTTCAGTCCGAGCATTAAAGAGAGGATCAGGTTCTGTAAAGGGCGAATGAAAGTTAAGTGAATCTAAGGGTCGGCAAATCTAAAGACGGAGAGTCTGTTATACAGGGAGTAGCAGAGCTGTGGTTGATATTCACTTTCCTACTTTTTAGATGTGGTTACAGGTTAGTGAAACACTTCATAAAGGCTCTTCAAGTTATCCAACAGATTCAGTGAAAGGACACAGAGGGTGGCTGACATGCCATGTTCACACCTGTGGATTTGGGTTTCCAGTGGTTTTTAGTCCAACCAGGCTCAAGTTTCCTCTTAGCTTCGCACTTATGTGAAGAATTTCTTACCGTCACTCCTCATAAAATGTTTTCTCTTAGCCCAAAGCCATTATAAAAATCAATTATCTTAAAATTCTGTACTTTGGATTCATATTTGTATAAATTTTAACTTTATTTCTTTAATATCTCATCACACAGACACGTGCTTCAGATTTCATGATAAACTCTAAAGATTTATGAGATTCTAATCTTACAGATTGGCTGAATGTTATTTCCAGTGTCTATACGTGTGTCTATGAACTGAATGTATATAGATGAAATCCATTGCTTTTTCTCTGTTTACAAAAAGAGAGTGTTCATATACACACTGTACTTGTGAGAGTACACACAGCGCTTTTAGCTCCTTCCATTGTGATTCTCAGTCCAAGGCCGGGTGCCATTCAGGCTGAGCTCTCACAGCTCCCATCCAAACCTCTGCTGCCTTCAATTAGCATTTAACTCATGAGTGTCAGTCAGTGTGTCCTCTTTCACCGAAGTAACAGGGAATTCAATTTCTCCCTGTCCTTACAATCATCTGCATCCCCCACCCCCACTCCTGCCTCACCCTGTCCAATGTCTGTCTCCCTCTTTCTGTCTTTACTCTTTATTAGTTTGACTTACCGAGCTGTTAGAGCCAGTACAACAACATCATTTAGAGAATTAATCTGTGAGGATGAAACCAGTAATCAGGACGGAGGCTGTTCATTTTCTGTCATCTTATTTATTTATTTTTTTTAATGAAATCTACAAAATCAAATGAGTGAAAACAACGTGAAAGATTTGCATCCTCAAGGATAACCCTTGTCTCTAAAGGTTTACTGGCTATAAATACTGAAATACAAAATTGAGCTACATCAATATTTATGTTTCGCAAACCTTGTTGCTGTCCTGACTTAGTTGTGGTTATTTATCTACTGAAAGGTTAAAAGTGCAGACTTCAAAAGAAGAGGATAAGTGACGCAAAAGAGGTTTAACATTTACCCTTCTATTTCTGCCAGATGCCCCAGCGACAATGTCTCAGGTTGCACAAAACAGATTAGGTGGGACGTGCAGGAAGTTAAGTACTAAACCCACATCACAACAGATGACTTTCAAAATAAGAAATTACTGTACGACAGGAACAAACTGGCATAATTCACAGAGCCAGGCCAGTCAACAGGATCATCATCGGGGTGGGGAAGTGCAGAAACTCCCGGCCTCGCAGGAGAAGCAAAACCACCCCTAAATTTGGCTTTACATTGTGTCATGTATGGCCAACCTGAGCTGGATCATCTTTATTCCAAGTCCAATGCATCGCTCTGATATCATGATGAGCACAAACTGAGTCAAGGTCATGGTGTCCACAGCTCAGAGTTCTGTCTTTAAAAGAGAAAGTTGCTGCATTGAAGCCATGACGCTGAGCTGTATGACATGATCTATTGTTGTCAAGGTGGCAAAGTGTTATTGTTCCTTTGCTTGAGCGTCTGCACATCAGGAGCTTTGGGTGAACAGTTCTATTATTTTTTCTGGTCTAATGAAGAAAAGCCTCGAAATTTTCTCTATTTGTTACACCTTCTCTGCTTTAGAGGATGAAAATTTAACCTCAAATCTTGGCTTAACACCAACACAGGGAAGTTTTCTATCTCGTTGGGCTGTGGCAATTAGAGATGCACTGATCCAACTTTTCTGGTCCCGATACAGATACAGATACAGATACCTGGGCTTTGGGTATTAACCGATACGGATGCTGATCCTATACAAGTGTTATATAATAAGCTGCATGACCTGCTGTGGGATAAAATTGGTAATGTTTGAGCAAAAGACATAAAATGTTGAACAGCAGTTTGGTAAAACAAAGCTTTAGAACTTACAGAAACGACAATTAAATTGTAAATTTTATACCCTGTTGACTTCATCATAGTTCAGCGTCAAGTTTGGACCAATCCTTCCGCACAGATACCCGATCTAGCTTTGAGGGGCTGTATCAGGGTCAATACCCGATACCAGGATTGGATTGGTGCATCCTGAGTGGCAATTTATTACTTTTTTTGTCTTTACACTTACAGATGATTTTTAAGGGCCCAGTTTTGGGCTATTAAATCCCTCAGTATTGTAAGAAACTTTACAGGATGTCCGCGGAGTCTTAAAAAGTATCAAAAGTTGATAAATCAGTTGTGGGAAAATTAAGACCCTTAAAAAGTATTAAAAAGTCTTAATCCTAATGTTATGAAGTATGACATTTTATTGGTATTAAAGCGTTGACTCCAAAAGTATCCATGAATATTTATCCTTAGGACTGTTACTAACTAACCTGACACACCATACAGACGGCTCCATATATCCACCACAGGAATAGTCCACCTGGTTTGAAAATGTTTTCAGGGTCTGAACCTTCAAAATAACCACACCTGGTGATTGGACGATCATTCTGCTCGTCACACTCATCACAGACCAGAGTAAGGATCTAGAAAAAGCTTTAGCATCTCAAAATATTTCTGTCTAGATCATAAGAGTTTCTCAAGCCTCCTGAGAAAATTTCTCCGACTTATGAGGACCTGGGATCTTGGATTATTACAATTTAGAGAAAGCTTTCCCAGCTTCCCCGGTTCTCAGTTGTTTTGGAACAAATTTTCTTTGTTCAAATCACCTTTTTACTGGATACAACGCAACGAGATAAGGTATTTATCAATACAGTTGACTAGCAGCCCAACATATCCATGGGCTAATGTGACATCAAACTAAGTTTGTACAGTAGTTTAGCAGCTGTCCCTATGTGGTGCTGATGGAAAGCAAATAACACAATCTCAAGCACATGTCCTAAATTTTGACAATGAGGAAATAAATTCTTTTTGTTTTTTTTTGTTTGTTTGTTTTTTTCTGCAAGTTGGCCTTAAAAAACTGTTACTTGTTGTGGGAATGGGAATGTCAGTTAACCTGCCTTTAGTTTTATTTATTCTTTCAAGCTTTATTCCTTCTCATTTTACCTAATTTATGTTAAAATGCAAACTACAACTGTCAAAGATCGGTTGCTGACAACAGCTTTAGGTCGGGATAAGATCTTAAGACTTTTTGAAAGGTTTTTTTTTTTTTTTAAAGTCTTCAAAGGCTTTTGAATTCAACCTCAGGATTTCAGCTTCTACCCTGCTTTAGATATGCCTATGCTACATTAATAAGAGGTGTGCTGACGCTGCTCGGCCATCTTTTTCCCTAACATATTCAATGTATGTTGCTTTAACTTTCTTTTGTTTTGCTCAGAAAGTTTTGGTTTTATCCATTCCTCATTTTTGTCACCTTATCAATCAGACAATGATAAGTCTCATCTCAATGTTGTTCCTCTTGTGGCACAAACTCCTCCACAGCTGGCAGCCAGGCTCAAGTCTCCTGCCTTGACATAAATAGGTTGACACATTGCAAAACTGCATCCTCAATATGACAAATATGACACAGTGCACCGAGCATCTGCAAGTATCTGAACCCACGACTACCACAAAGCTTTGAGCACTTGGTGCTGTTGTTCAGTCCCTCTCTACGTGTGTCAGCATTACATCTGCAGCATGCATCTGCACAGCCGTGACAGCCTCCATATGATCAGCAATGCAAATCATCCTGCTCTGAGTGTAATGATCACTTTCTCACTTTAATCAACAGATTGCAAACATATTTCTTACATTTTCAAATAATTCAACACAAAAAACTGATAAACCCTCCAGACTTATTTAAACATCTGCACAGAAAACACACACATACAGATACATGTGCACACGCACCCTGGCCCATCAGGCTGCTCTTCATCTGTGTATCCAAGGGTCTCCTGCGACCTTCCTCCCAACAAGGCCAAGGGACATTCATACTGATTTATTCAAAGGGACGGTTCTCATTCAATTTTCTCCATATTCATAAGCGTGTTTTGCACCCCCGCTCTCGTTTTCCTTTTCAGCTTTAAATTAAAGGTACAGGAACGAGCCGGGCCTTTCATCTAGGCTTGGGGGTGAGGGGGGTGGAGGGGCTGTGGGAGAACGGCGAAAGCCTGTGTGTGTGTGTGTGTGTGTGTGTGTGTGTGTGTGTGTGTCGTTGGGGTGAGGGAACGAGGGGAAGGATTGGTAGTGCCGAGGCTCTCTCCACTCTGTATTTATTAGCCCCCTCTCTCTCCCCTTTGCCCACCCTCTCCCCCACCTCCACCTCCTCCATCCCCTCCCACCCTCCGCCCAACAACACCTGGCGAAAAATGATTCATTAATTCAAAAAGCAGCATTTTTGAAAGCCGTATTTCAAAGGCTTCGACAGGAAAGAGAGAGGAGCTGAGTGGGGTAAGGGTGAGCTGGGGGAGAGCCGAGCGAAATGGGGGTGGGGGGTGGAGGTAGAAGAGAGGGCAGGGGTGGGGGGGAGTCAGAGCCAAGGTGTTTGAAGGGGGAGAGTACACTTCAAGTTTCTGTCACGCCAAAGATCAAGCTGGGGAGGGGAGAAGGAACAGGGAGTGGAGAGGATGCAGGAGGGGTTACTGCTTGTACTTAGCGGATTTTTCCTCAAGTGGATTTCATTTAGCAGGAACATTAAAGGGGCCCCAAACTTCTCCTAAATGCAACAGATACAAGGAGACATAAGGTCCAATAGAAATGTAATTTTAGATGGAAGAATTCTTCTTTTATTGTTGCTATTATTAAAGGCCACCTGTTACATTTCCTGGCATATTGGTCAAGGATATCGTAAAGACATTGATGGCAGGAGGAGTCACTTTGATCGAATCAACTGATGGGCAAAAAGCATTTAGCCCAAAAGTCTTATATATTTAAAACAAAAGCTGAATAATAAACCACGAAAGAGGGCAACGTCGGGTCTGTTGGTTTTTAAGTCTGAGTTTTCAGTTTCATGCTGGGTCTTTTTTGGCTGATTGATACCAGGTTAGGTTCCAGACAGGGGCAGGCCTTCAAGGCCAGTACCAATGCAGATTATAAGTAGTTCATGAGATCAATAATTGGAATCATTACATGAAAAAAATGTCCAACATGTTTAATTTTTGCTGTAAAGATCAGCTTTTTAGGACAGTCTGAGGTTTTGGATGTTTCTGCAGCCAGCCAGGTTTTTACACTTTTGCATTGGGTGAATTTCTCTAAAGACCTGCAGGAAAAAGTTGAAAAAAAGTGCCAATAACTTCACCAATTTTCTAACTTTTGTGTCATAACATCAGTTTATAAAGTAACTGCTTAAGAAGTGGAATAACCACCCTTTCAGCTCTATTTTACGATATAAACTCACTGTACTCTGTTCTACACACGAGTATTGACTAAATGATGTGAAAGTTTTAAATAATGATGTCAAAGTGTAGATGAGTCATGAAGTTCAGAGAAGTAGCCAAGATCTTGTGCTCCTCCGCCTGCAACAAGACGCTGTGTTTTGTTTGAAAAATTACAAATTTAAAGGAAAATTGGATTTTTTTCTTGAATTCATGCACATTTTGTCCAGCAGAATAGAAATCCAAATCTGGACACCTTGGATCCTCTTTAATCAATTTTAATATAGAAACACTTGTTGGCTCAAATCAATTGCAGCGACCGACACACACACACATTAATCCACACAAACGGTAAACACCAATGGAGGGATCATGTGTCGGCCACTCCCAGTCCAGCTGAATCTTTCATACGGCCGCAGATGATGTGCTTAATTATAGATGGCAGGACAAGCCGGGATCCTTAGCCTCAATTAGACGGGGCCACAGGGTTACTGACCTGCACAGCGACTGTCAGTGCCTATTACACACTACACATGGCCGCTGACAGCGAGAGGGGCCGGGGCGGGAGGGCAGGGCTGGGTTACAAGGGCTACTACTCTATTCTTTTCTTTAGCAGGAACACACACACACACACACACACACACACACACACAATCAGAGACCCGCGAATGAAAACACACAAGTAGGCGGATTTTCTAATAAGTGGAATCAAGGACTTTAGAGGGTTATTACTCCGGCCCTGTGTGTGTGTGTGTGTGTGTGTGTGTGTGTGTGTGTGTGTGTGTGTGTGTGTGTGTGTGTGTGTGTGTGTGTGTGTGTGTGTGTGTGTGTGTGTGCGCGCGTGCGCGTGCGCGCGTGCGCGTGCGTGTTTGTGTGTGCGTGTGTTTGTGTGTGTGTGTGTTCATGAAGTGTCATATTATTTTTTTTCTCCATTATTTATCATTGAGCTTAAACTGCAAACAGGATCTTTGGCCCCAAAGATCCAGAGAAGAGATGTTGGCTGCAGTGTCAAGGTTCAGTTGGCGTCTTAGAAAGTGGAACGGCTAGGAAAACCTCAGAAACAGTCAAAAGTGAGCTGAATTGATCTAAGATGGCTAAAAAATGAGATTCCAGCCTCTATAGATAAAGTTAGTAAAGCTAGCACCACCAACCTTTGATCCTCTGTGTTGGTTTATGTAGCACATCTTTGCTTGTTGCTCCAGCCGTGTGATTATAGTTAACCCAAACACAGTCTACAGTTTATCTCCATTTTCATGCCACAGGATGTAGCATCATCTGTGCTTGTCATCTGTACTCGTTTACATCTGGGTAGTAGGCAAGCGGCAACCTCCGGTCTAAGAATATGAGACAGTGTGGAAGTGCTTAAATCTGCTGTTTCTGGAGTGTTCGCTTGAGGCTGGCTCCGAAAGTACTGGAAGTCACAAACACACCAAGAAAAGAAAAAAAAAGTTTTTAAAGCAGAAATTAACCCATTTACAGCCTGGTTCAAAAAAACGTCTCCTGTCCGAGTCGCTAATTTTACTACTGGCACCTACTATAAGGGGAATGAATTTTTTTCCAACTCCGCCGTTCGGAGGATATTAAGATTGCGAGCTCACCCAATCAGAGGCACAGCTGAGGGTCACATGACCGACAGGTGCCCTATGGCTGTAGGCAAAGCCCTTGCCACTACCAATATGGCCGCTATAGCCAATGTGCTTCATTTTCCATTTCAGAAACAGATGGGTGTTTCATACAGTCTATGGTATTCAGGCTCTAAGGCACTATGGCAGCAGCTACCGCCCCAGCTAGCTGCAGGTGGCTATACTCCAGCTCAGACACCACATGTGGCTGACACCTGAGGACTTCAGTAATACAAATATTAAGGACGCGGTCACCCTGGCCAATCGTGCCGTGCCTAAGCACGCTTCAGCTGTAAAGCATGTTTCGAATGTATGACCGCAACTGTACCGTGCTCAAGCACGATTCCCTTCTGTGCTTCGGCACGCTTCGAAGAGGTCGGCTTCGGCACGGTTTACTTCATGCACGAGCACAAGCACGCGGACAGCGCGTGTGATCCATTACGTGTAATCACCGCAAGCGCATCTCTTGACAATCATTTTAAACAAAGTGGGGGTGTTAGAGTCCAAAAGTCTCTAAAGTTGTAGCAGTGCTCTGTGTCTCACTGTGCTGACTCTGATGAGATCGCACTTCATGTAAACAGATGCTTCACGATGACGGAGGTGGGCCATGCATGTGTGTGATACCTGCTAAAGTCTGGCTCATATTGGGGTAGTGTGACCGCTGGCCGTACTCTCCAGCTGGGGAACAGCGCTGCAGGGGGGCAATCGTGCTTAGGCACGGCACAGTTTGGATGGCCAGTGTGACCGCGCTCTAAGACTTTTAGCCAGCTCGTAATTCGAGTAATGTTTAATAACTTAACTCCCACCCCTACTCCACCTAACCCTCCAAACTTGATTGTTACTGTGTTTTTGATCCGAAACCCTTACCCTGTGTTCTTACGTTCCTCTGCGATAATCGAGAAAAAATCATAGGTACATTTTTTTCTGATTTTGAAGGTATTTTTCTGGTCCCACTCAGTTTTGTGTGACCCACACTTTTGGGGCAACTGACACTCAGAAAACCAAACCGTTATTTCAAGAAGATCCTTTCAAAGTAAAATTAACACCACAGGCAAGTTGTTTAAGTCACAGAGACCACTAGAGGAAGTCAGTTACAATTAAAAGCAGCACACAAAGAAAGGAAAAGTCAGAGGAAGACATTTAAGTTGAGGTCATTTGTGAGCAAATACTTTAATTTCCAGGAAACCAAAACACTGCTACTAGAATAAACTGTTCACGTTATTCAGACCGCTAAAGCTCGATTTTGTTTGAGCATTTTGTAAACTGTCCAAACTTCTTGATACCACTCACACTTTCTTTACTCAGACTAAGAAAGTTCGACCCCGGGTGTCCCCCTGAGCTTGGTGCAGAGCTTTGATATTTGCTGTTTTTCTCACGGAGGTAGCTCTTGGTGTAGAGTGTCCCATTCCCAGGGTGTCTCTCGTAATACTGTCTCTGGGAACAAAACCAGGCAAATAGCCCTGAAATCTATCATATAATGATCCGGGCCGTCCTGGAGCTAATCACTGCTGTCTGCCTTAAACTCTGGATCTTGTAATTATCATGTCCTCCTGGCCCCCTGCAACTCCAGTCCACCTCTCTTTACCTCTTTCTGTGTGAGAGGGAGAAGTTTATAAGCACGGAAATGTCCCTTTAACTCAGACAGAAAGAGAGGATACTCTGGAGAACTGCTTTTTTCCTGCTAACGTCAAAGCTTCTCCGTCTTCTCTCCCTGCCGCCTCACCTGTGCTCACCTGTGTCTGCCTCTGTGGATGAGTGAGAGCCAAGCCCCTGTTGGGAGCTGCTGATTAGAGTATTAAAAATAAATGGGCTTAGTTTAGGGGGGGTTTGGTGGCACGGCGGTATATATTTCTGTTAATTTTTCCCCCCTCCTCCTCCCCTCCTCTCCCATGTAGTGACTGATCTGGCAGAATATGATAGCGCGGGCTGTCACGGCAATAATTAGGCCTATTTTCCGTGAGGTCATCTTACAGGGACGCTGGGCGGCTGTGGTTCACACACAGGGTGCTCTGTGCTGCTCCTCCTGCCCCAGAGGCCCCCAGGATATGATCGTCCACGCAGGAGCAACAAAGAATCACTCCGCAGCAAATGAACGAAACATAAAACACCTACAATCTGATATGGGGACTGGTTCCCAACGCTTTGGACCTGGCTGCTCGAAATCAAACGGTCTTTTATGAAACTGTGTCCGAGCTTCAAAAATAAACAAGATCTGGAGGAGGATTGAGTCGCTGAGGGAATCACCTGTGATGGTTTTCAAAAAAGAGAGCCTCATTTTTGTTTGCACACCAAGGTCAAGCAAATAAATGTGGAACTTAGCGTCTGAGCGCTTTAAGTGTGAGTTAGACATGAGGGGTATTTGGTAATGGTTCTGCTACTAGAAAGCCAACAGTGCCAAGTCAGAGCACAACATATTTCAGCTCCATTGAAAACACTCCCTGGTTGGGTCAACAGCTGCAGGCTAGAATTAGAAATCAATTATTCAGCTTCGACAAGCTCATTAAGTCTCTGAATAGGATTTTCTGTTCTGAGTCTGCCTGCTCATTTCTCCTAGCTTGCAGTTTGTAATTAGTATTTCTTTTCTCTTTAAAGTTTGATGGAGTTTGTGTTAAAAAAAAAAGTGGGCACTGACTTAACACTGTGAGGAGGCCAAACAGTATCATTATCTGTAGAAGAGACTGTATCGGTACATTGGGAGACCACTGAGGTTGTTTGCTTTCAGACGGGGCACCGTCTAATGATTGGTGTCATCAGGGCTAAATTAGGCATTAATAATCAAAGGAGTGTAATCTGGGTAAATGAAGCATTAATAATCAAAGGATGACTGCAAATGAAGCAGCACTAATCAGAGGGCGCCGGCTGACAAAGTATTTTGAGACAGAAAATGGAAGGATGTGTTGGCTAAAAGTGCGTTTATACTCCGATCCGGCTGAAGGACTGCTCCGAGCTCACATGATTGATGTTGTCATAGAAACTTGCATCCATCCCACTCGATGGCATCCAAGCGAAGCAAGCTTTGCATTTCATAGTGTCGCCTACTGTTGCCTACATCACCTACAGTGCAAGAAGGCTTATTAGCAAACCCTCTTCATCTCTTGTCCTCTTTCTCTCCTCCCTCCTCGCTCTGCCTCCTCCCATCCCTCCCTCTCCCTCTCTCCATCCCTCTCTTCCTCTCCTCTCCACATTGTGTCTGTCTATCTGATCCCGTGGCCTTTTGTTGCGCTATGAAAGGCCTGATGCCACACTCATTATTTTCTCCTTTATCTCTCTCCCCACTGCTCTGATTAGAACAGTCGCCCCTGACAGACGCCCTCAGCCAGCTCCTATCCATTACACTTTGTGTGTGTGTGAGTGTGTGTGTGTGAGTGTGTGTGTGTGTGAGAGAGAGAGAGAAAGGGAGATGTGAAGCTACCCACCCTGTATAAATCCTGAGTGTTTTCAGCACAGTAAATGTCTGTTTTTATAAAGAACTAAAGGCAAACACAGATATTGCATAAAGGGTAAAATATGAGGAGAAAATTAGGTACATTTTGAGCATTTTAAGGTTTTTGTGCTGGAAAATTACACTCAAGCCCACACATGCACACTTTATACACACTCTCTTCACACACACACACACACACACACACACACACACACACACACACACACACACACACACACACACACACACACACATCATGGGAAAACTGACTGCACAAGCTAAGTTTTCTTTGCAGGACTCCTGAGCGCTGCAGAAGAATCCTCTGTGCAGAGATTTTGCTGTCTGCATGCTGTTCTGTAGATTATCAGACCTTTAATGCACCAAAACACAGACGCCTCCGCCGCTTACCTGGAGGGCTTTGGAGGGCGTGCTCCTTCACATGAGAAAATTCCCACAGCTTCAACCTTTGGTGATAATGTAATAGAGGTGTCATGCATAGACAGTATGCTGAAAACCCAGCAGGGAGTATTGAATACATCAGTCGCTAATCTCTAATAAGCTATTTACAGTTAAAAATGTAATTTATGCAGAAATCAGTCTCGCTGAATTATGGAAACACTTTTTAATATTTACAAATACATGTGAAATAAAAGGAAAAGCCTTTTTACACATTTAGCCGTATATTATTTCCTCATTGGTGCTCTGCCTCCATGAGTAGTCTGAATATGTCATTTGCTTTTAAATTGCATTATCATGCAAAATGAAGCAGAAATTTGATGAAACTCAGATGGATTCACCTGAGTTAATGGAATCTGGGTTTAAGAGGGAACTAATTATCCCAGTTTAGCAGTGGCTGAATGTATTTCTCTGGGAGGCCTGATTCTGAATGTAAACATTAATGGCCTCCTTGATTAGCATAAGAATCGCGTGTTATTGTCCTGCTCTCTGCCTCCTGTTGGATATGCATCTGTGCTCCTCCACACACACTCACACACACACACACACACACACACACCAGGAGCTTTAATACACTTATTACCTGCCTTATCTACTAATGATGCCATTTCTGTCTTTATTGTTTTGCTAATCCATAAAATTCATTTCTCCAATCAAATTACAGTTTTAAATAACATTACGGGATGCTGCGTGTTTTTTTTTTTCTGTGCAAAAACAAACAAAAACACGTCGTAACTGCTAAGGTCTGGACAATATTTAATAGAAGCTGAAGTGAAGAGGCTGAGTCATTGTTTCCCGTATCGTCTTTGCTTTCTTTGGGAATCTGTGAAACACACCAGAGGAACGGAGAGTCTCAAATGAGAGGAGGAAATAAATAAAAAAAAGAGAGGATTTTGGGATCCATGTGAAGAGTTAAATTAAGAAAAGGTAGCGATGAGGAGAGTTAAAGGGCAGGTGAAGGAGGGAGGCTTTGACTTGGGGCCCCCCGGGGACGATGACCTTATTTCAAATTCTGGGTGAGGGACACTAGTGGGGTACCTAAGGAGCCCCCCTAAGTCTTGGAAACACACACACATACACACACACACAGACACACACTCCAACACACTTTCAAGCCTGAGTTCAGGGACAGAGAGCCCCCCCTGAAGTCCTGCAGCTCTCTCAAAGGCCAACCTGCTGCTATTGTAGTTAGTGAAGCTGTACAATAGGTTACAGCACACAATATTCCTCCACGGATCAACTCTGATTCAACAACTGATGCAGTAACAACGCACCAGAAACTAAATCCTAATGTACACCTAAAGTCTGTGGTAAAAATTTGACTAAAAGCTCCATGAGACTGGTTTGAGGTCATTAGGGATGGGTACCTTTCACATTTGAAACTATACGGTAACGATGCCCAATACCTGGCAATCGGTACCGGTACTCAAGGGTATCAATTTTTGGTTATTTTTTTGTGTTTATGTGGTAAAAAATATCAATTTCTTTAATAGTAAAACATATATTTATTTTTTCAATTTAATATATTTATTTTTCAATATATATAACCAGCAATGCTGTGTTCATGTCCAGCATGGAAAATTGCCTACTCTTCCACTCCCTCAGTCATCGGGATGCATTTAAGTACCTAAACATGGACCTTTTGATTTTACGTGAATTGGTACTTGGTACTTTTGACAGAATTCAGTCTGTACCTAATTCAGTACCCATCCCTAGAAGTAGTTGCATCATCTGCTCTTGAAAGTGGTGCAAGATGATGATGCTGAATCTGAAAAACCCTGAAAATATTTTAAGAGGGGTTATTGTGCTTTTTAAACCTTTATCCTGTCTCTATCCTGTCTCCCTATAGTATCTTTAATGGCCCTTTTCCACTAACACGTCTTAGCCTTACTCTACTCGGCCCTACTCGATTTGCAGCGTGTTTTCCCACTAGCCTGGCACCTCCTAAAACAAGTTACTTTTAGTACCTACTACGCTCTGGTTCCAAGCAAGCTAAGTCGATACTCAAAGATGATGTCACCGACTGCCGGCTACTGAATGGTCAAACAATGTCGTCATTGATGAGTCATGAGCGCGGCGCCCAAAACAAGACGGGACATAGGAGGACGAGAGCCACCCGCCTGCAGCCTTCTTCTGTTTTCCTCTTTCATTCGCTGCTCAAAGACCGAGCAGCAAGTATACTATTGCTTCCAAGTCCTCCATTGTTTGCGATTGTTGTGTTGCGCTCAAAATGACGTGGACGCGGTGTTGCCCAGCTGATTTTATGGCGACCCCGCCCCTGGTGGTCAAAGATCAGGGCTAGCGGAAAACCAAAACAAAACGAGTAGAGTCGGGCCAAGGCGTGCTAGTGGAGATGGGCCATTAGAGAGTGATACGAGAGTGGATTTTCACTCCTGTACCACTCTCAATCCCACTGTCACAGAAGAAATATCTCGTCCTGTCCCAACCAGAGCAAAAAAAATTCCTGTTCTGTCCCACTCTTGGTAGAAAGACTCCCACTCCCACTCCCTTACAACTCCCATTTTTTCCCTTCTTTTAATTTTTAGACAATACATTGAATTTGACTTGGTTTTCTCCCCATTCTTTTTTAGATTACTGTTGGCTTCTGGGAAGTGTATTTCTTTCCACTTGTGTTACAGTGTAGGGTTATTGGAAATTAACTACAAAATGGCAGCACATGTCACATATTATATTTCATCTTCCTGATTGGTTCTTACCCCTTTTTGCTCCCTATACTTTTTATCCCGTACCGTCCCAATCCCATGATAAATAATAAAGTTGCCTCCCATCTAGTGGGATTCCTGAAAAAATGTCAGCCTCCAGTATCTTTACATGATTTCTGTCAAAAAAATCCATGTTTTTCTCTCAAGTGCTTTTTTTTTAAATTTTTTTTTAAACTCTTCATTTTAGCTTCTGTCCCTTTAAAGCTCCCTGCTCCACAAACCTCCCTCTCACTGATTGGTCAGCCCTTCAGAGGTCTGTCAAAGGCAGACCTTGTTGTTTGAGGCCTGCCAGTTTGGAGATCCTTGTGCAGTGATATCATTTCAGAAAGTCTTGTGAGTCTTGATTTTACCAGAAGTATTCAATTCAGATCCAACATATATTTTGCAAAGGAGCCCTGGATAAGTCAGAGAAAGGGCAAACATTTGTGTCCATGAGGTCTACGGGGAATGACTGTCAGAAATTTAAAGAATGAAGCAGTTTGTCTAATCGCTATAAAATAAATCTCACTCATTAAAGACTTTTATCCCTTTAAATGTTGAATTAAAGGTGATCTAAGAAGTCTAATTTTACCTCCCTCTCAGAATGATCGTCCCTCTCTTTAAAGCCTCTCACTTTTCACCCACCTGACTTTTCTTTACCTCCATCACGCTGTTTTCACAGCTCAGTGCCATAAGGTGCAAAACATGCATCTGTAGTTGAATGGGCCTCGGCGCATCTGTGCTAACAAGGTCTAAAAGCTGAGATGCTGAACCAGGAGTGTTCCTGATGGCCAGTACCTCCTTTTCCTCTTCTCCGTTTTTATCTCATCTCCACGCAGACGGAGACCAACGTGACAGATTTCAGCATCATCAAAGAAAGACTTTCCATTCACAGGCCGTGACCTCTGAGCGCTGCTTAAAAACCTTCTCTGCCGCTCGCCGCTCACTCCCTTAATCACTCCCCTCACTCCTTGACACCCCCAACTTTCCATTTCAGCGTCTCCTCGCCTTGATTCTTTTTCTTTCCCTCCCTTTCTCCATAAATTTTCTGCTCCTCTCACCTTACAAGAACCCCCTCTGTTGTTTGTGGGGGCTTGCCTGATAGCCATTAGTGTTACACCCTATTACATCAGTAATGACTGACTGTGAGCTCTAATTAGAGATGTGTTAGAGAGGGCTGACTCACCCCCACCCTCCCCCTTCCTCCCCCTCCTCCTTCCTGCTTGTCCGCCGAGCTGTTACTGTGACTCCTGACACCATTAGCACAGCACCTCTAAGAGTTGCAACTCCTGACTGTTAAAACCATTACGTTCATTACAGACCAATCAGAGGAGAAGGTGTTATGGCTAATTGATAAGCCGAACAATGCTTAAAATCTTGTCTCTAATTGCCCTGCGGGAAAGGGAGAAAGAGACAGTGAGAGATGGAGAAAAGGGAGAGTGGGGAAGCGACTGGCGTGCTAATTTCAAAATCTGATATTTTTCCACTTGAATACTTTCGGCACACAATATGTCTTCATCCAAACATGCTGTAGATTTTCCCCCTTCTCTTCTTGAATAATGGGATGTTTCTTCTGGGTTTGTCATCTGTGATAAGATGATTATCTGAAAGGTCTGTGGCACATTGTGAAGAGAGTCTCGCCTGCTCGGCTGGAGTAGGTAATCCTGGGTAATAGCATTATGGACACAGTGTTTTCCTAAAGCCCATGATTATCCACTGCTGTTAGTCGTGGGATTGACACTGGCCTCCCCTCTCCCTCTCTGTCTCTCTTTCTCTCCTCTTCTGTTTTTTCTTACCCTCTTCCTCACTTTTTCATGTCATCCTGTCTCTGACTCACCGCTCCATCAGCCTCTCACATACTCTTCTCTTACGATTCCACCGAGAGGACAAGATGAAAACAGAGCACATGGAGCGACAAAGGAACAAATTGCTCGTAGACAAGAGTGGCCCAGATTTGAATGGCATGTTATGTTCTCTCTGTCGAAAAAATCGCACTCTCACTTTGTCAGTTTGAGGTTACCATCGTGCTCAAAAAACTCACTAAGAGCATGATGCATTATCCTATTTACTAAAAATGTTTCTAATCCTACAGACAAACTTGTTCAGGCCTCTTCTGACGGCAAGCACACTCAACTCAGCTCTTAAACCGTATGTTTGTCTGTTTTTATCCAGTTCTTTACATCTTTACGACCTTTTCCTTCTCAAACATCATGTTCATCTGCTGCTTTTGGATCCTGGTGACTATGGCAGCTGTTATCTTTATTTTTGAGGTAATGTGCCAAAAACCAAGTGGTGTTCATTCTCCTGGCTCAGCATAAATAATATTTAAAGAGCACCAAAGATGCAAACATCCCAGCATCTCTACTTTTATGATCTGACCTTTTTATTTTTAGGAGGTCTTCAGGTTTTCGAGTGTCGACACATGGAGAATTCTGCCCTCCAGAGACACCACGTGAACCGAGCTCAGACCTTGTGCTTTTAGCCGATTGGCTCACTCTTCCCTTCAAGCTTTTAGGCCTGAACCCGACCTGATCTCCTTCTCCGTGTCTGCAGTTGTTTTCTCCCCTGTTAATAGTTTCAATGATGCCTCTTTTATAGCTCTGGCACTTTGTGTCAGTCTCCTGCTTGCCTTGTTTATGTGTGGTGCTTGTGATGGGGTATATGGATGGATCTCATGGTGCATCAGTGAAAATCTGCAGGGAGAAGATTTTAAATGAGTCCAAAACAAGAAAACAGCACCAAGAATTTTCACACTGAGGATTCACATGCTATGGAGTATAGTTCCTTTTTTAAATCACAGATTTCTTCAGGAAATGTAAAAATCTAACTCCTCATTTTCTTAGATTTTTTTATATTTTAACCTTTATGAGGGCAGGAATTATTCTTATCCCAAGTGTAATTTTGAAAAAGCTGTGGTCAAGACAAAAGCTGCAAAACAACCCAAAGTCACACAGACTGGACATTTATTACACTTTTAAAGTATCACCAAGAGTAAGGAAGGAGGGGCTAAACATACTTTATGAGACAATACCTGAAGCAGCATATCTTTGGGCCACAGATCAGGGGATGTGTTGGCTCAACGTTCAGCAACCAGAGGCTGCAACAGTCAAAGATGCTTCCAAGGGCCGTCAGACATATTAAAAACTTAGCGAAATGTTCGAGCCCCGGTTTATAGTGTCCATGGAGTCTGTCTTATAAAGGATTGATGAGATATCTTACTCAGATATTTTCTATGAACGCAAGAGTTATCAAAGTGTTTAATCACATTGCATTTCAGTATTTCAGGTATCCTGTTCATAAAAGAGGAACTGTTAAATGAACCTGCCAAAAATGGCTGCTTCTCAAGAAAAGGCACAATTTGTGTCAGGGTTTATTGAAATCAAATCAAAGTAACCAGACTCAGCGAAATGATATGGTCATGTCAAAGATATTGTGAATTAAAAAACCTATCTATTCTATTTTTTCATTTTGTAACAATTTGCACATATTTGTTCACTTGCTTCTGGAATATTCTTTAAATTGTAAAGAGATGTTATGGGTACCCTATAAGTCTTTACACTGGGTGCAGCGCCCCTGCAGACAGGCAGCATGTTTGATTCTCTAACAGCAAAGGAGCTGCTCAGACACTCTGCTTCTGTTTGCAAAACAAACAGCTCACATGAGGTTTAGTTAGACTAAGAAAAAAATGAATCTGTGAGGCATTTGAGTTTCAAGCAGAGAGGAGTTTGGCTAGGTTTGGCTGAATCCATCTAATTGAAAATCTGCACAATTTTTGGAAAAAACTCTGACTTGTGAATTTTTTACCAGCTCAAATTAAGCTGTGCATGCACCACAGTGATGTTATTTGTGAGTGTCATGTGATGATTGACCTGAAATCTATTGGGACTTTTTTATGGTATTAGAACAGTTTATTGTTGCATGCTCTGTGATACCTGGTGCTGCATTTCAAGCTGCACCGAGGCCAAGACGTATGCATATGTGTTGGAAACAGGTTGCTTAAAGTGCATTAGGAAATAATTCACCTTTACTGCACCCAGCTATGTTATACTGAATGTATCTTCGATGTAGATTTCATGTGTGTGTTGTGTGCTGTTAGTTTCTCTGTGTGTAGAAGCTGTCAGAGCCACATGCTTACAAGCTGTGCAGGCTCATATAAACTGCATCTAATTGGATGCTGCAGACTTCACAGTATGAAGCAATATTTGGTGATTTGGGGATCACATTGTTGGACACAGTGTATGCTCTGAGTACAAAAACACAGCCTCCAAAGTCGATACCACCCTCCCTACACCTCTTCTTCTTCTCTTTTTTTTTTTTTTTTTGCGTCCTCGTCTGCTCCAGGATCAGTAAATGAGTCAGGATCCAGGAGGAGGCGAAGGGGTTGCAGGGCTCCTCCTCAACTCCTCGCCCCTCCTCCCCAAATGCGGCACAGCTGCCTTTCAGAACCCCGCCGCTCCAGCCCCATTCATCCTGAAGAGCCAAAAAAAAGCGTCTATTTATTAGAATACTTGTTTTGTATTGTTCTGTGCCACACAAAAGGCGCTTCATTATGTTAGAAGCAAGCCCCCTTTCAGAGAGAGAAACAATAAGTTGGAATTGTCTTTTTTACAGTGTATAATAAATGTCATTTCTTCTTGTCTCTGCCCCTCAGTGTGTGTGGAGTGGTGGGTTTGGGCACCGGGCGGGCATGCATGCATGGATGGATGGATGGCCTTGGCACTCGAGCGGCCAGATTGTAGTGAGAGTAGCGGTCTTTCATGCAGCTTTGGAGGGTTTAGGACGGCTTTAGGAGGATAGAGGGGGAGATCTGCCCACTTGCTCTGGAGTGATGGAGACAAGGGAAACATGCGTAAGTTTGCAAACAACAATACCGACACATGGACGAACATTTTTTTTTAATATTTGCCTGAAATGTCTTTTATTGAAAATTACGCATGAAGATTTTTCCCTGGCAGCTTTGTTTAGGTTTTTTCGCGCTTTACAGAATTCATTTCAGTGCAGATAATGTGTGTTTCTATGGCTGCAGGCTGCCGGTTTTGTTATGAGACAAGTGAGATCCTGCAGGGCTCGGCTGCAGGGCGCACAGCTCGTGGTGCTACCAGTTGCTGACTGAGCGACTCATGTTGGTTTTCCGCGCGAGGTTTCGGCCAGTGATCCGTGCCAACTGCGTTCTGAGTCTGTTGCATGCTTTAAATTATGGAGGTGTTACTCGGAGTGTGCGATTTTTTTTCGTGGATTGTAAACATTTAGGTGACATGTTGAGGTGACACGTGTTTTCACTCTTGAGGAGGCAGGGGGAGGCGCGTGGAAGTGGCTGGGGGGACTGATCATCACATCTGTAGATTTAAGGTTGTGTGTGCGCGCGTGTTTGTGGATGTGTGTGTGGGTTTCAGCTCGCTGACTCTTGCTTAACTCATTTTTGTTCAGAGGTTATCAGCAAAGGATCAGGATTCTTTTTTTTTTCCTGTGTCTAATCCAACTTTACACGGCTCCACACACACACACAGCCACGCGCCACACATTTTCTTTCTTTCTTTCTTTCTTCTTCTTCATCTTTATATTTAAATGTGTGTTTTTATTTTTTATTATTTCGGTAAAGAAAATATCACAGATATTCGGGGCTATCCGGATCAGAAATCCAGGTTTAGTTCTTCGGCAGGAATGTTTAAAAACACAGAATGAAATTCATCAGAATTCTTTACTTTTTTATTTTTTAATTCATTTCCAGTTGAGGTGCTGTTGGTGGGGGTTGGGGGGTCCGTTTCTTGAACAGCTTTGGCCCCTGGCCTCTGTCGTGCACCACCATCGCAGTGCTCGCATCCTGTTGCACAGTCCGCGCGCACAAAGGAGCGAGGACATTTGAAAAGAGGTTTGTTAAAGAGGGGTGAGTGATGGGGGATGACAGAGAGAGTAAACAAGAGGGCCACCGGGGTCCCAGTGTCACCGTGAAGGCTAATCCTGCACTTTCTGAACGCTTCTTTACAAATAAAATTATAAAAATCAGTGAAATTATTATTTTTGTTTATGAGTTTTTAATTAAAGAAAAAACAAATTCGTTGAAAAAAAAAAACTAAATCATCTCTAGCTTTGTTTTGCCCATTAAATTAGCGTTTCTAAATTTTAACTTTGGAGTAAAACTCTGAATTCATATCTCTACTGCATCTGACTCTGTCTTGTCAGCACAGCTAGCTCCCACTCCGTCTCCAAGAAGCCACATCACCGTGTTTATTGTTTGTTTTTGTGATGTAAAGGCTTCACTGGCTCTCTCAGCCCCGCAGCCCTCCGGGTGTCATCATTACATTGTCATCTCCTCCTCGGGCCTGAAGCCACATGGCCGTGGACCACTGGAAACGTTGTATTGGCCATTGTGATCTCCCGTTAACCCCATTACCCAAAGACGCATGGATCCATCCGAGTGATCGCGCTCCCTCAGGCCCTGAACACAGAGCTAG
Source organism: Halichoeres trimaculatus (assembly GCF_033239565.1). Classification (NCBI taxonomy): domain Eukaryota; kingdom Metazoa; phylum Chordata; class Actinopteri; order Labriformes; family Labridae; genus Halichoeres; species Halichoeres trimaculatus. The sequence continues at coordinate 16,385,993 of NW_027437197.1, forward strand.
TACATCAAGCTAAGCTCGAATCAGAAAAAACACACACCGGGAAGAACGATGGAATGATTAAATTGTTAGTCTCACCGCGGGAAGTGGTATTTCGTTTTCCCTTTCAATTAGAGGTTGATTGGGCTTTTCAGAGGAGGTCAGCTGTGAAATCTGGATTAAATATGCGCGGAGACGAAGACGCACTGACAGTTTCCCTCCCTTGGTTACTTCCCTGAGAAAAAAAAAGAATATGCAGTGTTTCAGCCACAAAACTGTCCACTGAAACCAACATCAGGGCACTTTACATGTGGCCTTTCTTCTCAGCTTTCGCTACAGCACCAGGACGCATGCACCATCACCAGCAGACGGCGGTAACGACGCTTCCCCCCCGCCAATTTCACGTCATTACTCGGCTATCCATCCTCTGGGGCTTCTCCTCTTCTCCTCTCAGACCAACAGTTTTTTAACAAATCTCTCGCACATCATTCTCTGCATTGAGAGAGTGTAATTTCCCGCCCTGACACCTGCTATTACTACATACCTTAATTACATACCTGGAGGGAGCGAGAGGCGCGCAGAGAGGAGGAGAGAGGGAGGAGAGGTTGTCTCAAAACGGTTTTGGAGCCGCTAGTTGAGCATCAAGTCGTCTGGGATCAAACTGACTGTTGTGCGTAAAACACATTGTACGCAGGCTTGCGGGACGCGCAGTGAATTAAAGAATAAACTATTAGAGATGTACTGTTTGTCTTTTACGCACAGGTGGAGTGAGAGCACGTGAAGTGTGGAAGAATATTTAAGAAATCACTTTTGGAGAAAGCTTTGAATTTAAAGCAGCTCACATCAAAGCTTGGATTTCAAGCCCTGTTTTTAAAAATCTATTTGTTTGACTCATCGTAAACACAGGCAGCACCCACCTCTAGGCCGCCACATCACTGCTAACAAGTCTTAGTTATTTTTGTTTAGCTGAAGTCTCTGAGAGCGTGTTTGGAAATTGCAAATGCCTTGTGCTATTTGTGGGATTGACCCCCCTCTTTGCCTCCCCTCCCTCCTCCTCTTCCTCCTCCTCCTCCTCCGGTGTGTTCTTCCTCTACGGTCCCCTAGTCACCTGACCAAACGCCATGCAAATCACTCTGCTGCTTGAGCCTCATTGGCCGCTTGTGGTTCATTTAATCGCTGTCAGTGCGCATCATATGGCCGCCGCTTTGACTAACTTCTCAACTCCGACAGGGAAAGTGGCTCCAATGCGCATTCTCTCACAGTGGATGTGAAGATAGACTGAAATACTGCCTGGAGAACATTTTATTCCCCTTTTCGGATTATTTTTCATCTCGTGTTTTGACTCATTTGGGGTTAGAATTCATTTTGAGAGCCAGCCCTGTGCGCACTCGATCCTGTGCGCTCATTGTGTTATCCTGAAAAAGACTTTTTCTCTGTTGGTGGCGAAGTTTAAAACCAGGTGAATGTATAGCATGATGATGGAAACTGACCTCCATTCCCCCGGCCCCCAAACGAACACTACCACGGGGCAAACGGGGCCGAACAGCGGGTCCAAAGCGAACCAGGAACGAGTGAAGAGACCGATGAACGCGTTCATGGTTTGGTCCCGCGGGCAGCGCAGGAAGATGGCACAGGAGAATCCCAAAATGCACAACTCTGAGATCAGCAAGCGGCTGGGCGCCGAGTGGAAGGTGATGTCCGAGGCTGAGAAGCGCCCTTTCATCGATGAGGCGAAAAGGCTGCGCGCCATGCACATGAAGGAGCATCCGGATTACAAGTACCGACCCAGAAGGAAGACCAAGACTCTCCTGAAAAAGGACAAATACTCCCTCGCCGGTGGACTGCTTTCTGGGCCCAGCGGGGGCGGTGGAGTTGGTTTAGGGGTTGGAATGAGTTCATCCGGGGTCGGTCAGAGGTTAGAGAGCCCCGGGGGTCATGGAGGCTCCGCCAGCTCCGGCTACGCGCACATGAACGGCTGGGCAAACGGTGCGTACTCGGGGCAGGTGGCTGCAGCAGCAGCGGCCGCAGCGATGATGCAGGAGGCTCAGCTCGCCTACAGCCAGCACCCGGGCAGTGGGGCGCACCACCACCACCACTCACACCACCACCACTCACACAACCCGCAGCCAATGCACCGCTACGACATGACGGCGCTGCAGTACAGCCCCATCTCGAACTCTCAGAGCTACATGAACGCTTCTCCATCCGGCTACGGCGGGATCACCTACACGCAGCACCAGGGCACCGGCGTCTCTTCCTCGGCTGCCATGGGGACGTTAGGGTCGCTGGTAAAGTCGGAGCCGAGTGTAAGCCCTCCCGTCAGCAGCACACACTCTCGGGGTCCGTGCCCCGGAGACTTGAGAGAGATGATAAGCATGTATTTACCGACCGGAGAGCCGGGGGACCCGTCAATGCAGAGTAGACTCCACGCGTTGCCGCAGCATTACCAGAGCGCAGCGGCTGGAGTGAACGGGACGGTCCCTCTAACACACATTTAGACTCCCAGAATAATTGAAAACTGCAAACGAACACATAACCAAATATTTACCTCTTTTCTAAACCACCCGGCCCCGAGAACTACCTGCATTTTGTACAGAATGTTTATTGTAAATGAAGGTAAATAGCAGATTCATCTCGGCTCTTTTGGATTAGCCACCAGTGGAATTATATTACGAATATGAAGCTGAGATATTGGTTATTGTGCTCTCATCTTTTTGTCCATCACTTCAGTCTTTAGTTGAGGGATGCATCAGGTTCACATGCTGGTGTTTGGTTTAATTGTCTCAGAATATTTTTTTCCTTTTTTGGGGGGGAAGGAAGGGGGTTATTGTAAGTTATTGAAAATGAGAAAACGTGTCATAATCTTAAGAAGAAGTGCTTTAAAAGAAATGGGAAATTCACATTCTTTAAAAACATTTGTGTTCATTTGCAGAAGCCTGTGTCTTAATTCTTGGAAATCATCTTTTTATTGTAACGCTAATTATTGTAAATTGTGAATAATTTTAATATTTCAAAGATGACGGGCAACTGCTGTTGTAATTTAAGTGCTTTTCTGTAAGTGAAAAGCCCTGATTATTGCAATGAAGAAGAATTGAATAAATTTCAAGATCTTGCTTTGATTCTTAAGACGAACGTCTTACGTTGATTATTTTTGGATTATTATTTTTTTTATGTTTCTTTACGTCTTAGGACACATGAATAACACCGAGTCTCCTCTCGAGTTAAAGAACCACCTGTTTAAATTTTCACACCGCTTCTGCTCTCACATCCCACCAGCTTTCAGGTGGCCTGATTGTTGACTGATTGTTCTCTGACTGTGCGTAATTGTGCGGAAAAAAAAACTTCAGGCCTGAGAGGAAACCTTATCGATGGGATGAGTTTGTTTGAGGCTCAAAACTTTAATGTTTGATGTTAGATTCAGTCGATAACAGATTTCTAGAAAAAACGTTTTGTTTTTAAATTTTTAAATATCAGTTCATGAAGGACATACTTTAAATGAACTGATGATTTTAACGCAGGGGATGATGCCTCTAAGATTTTTCTTATTGAAAAATTATTAATGAAACATTTGTTGTACTTCTAAACAACCTGGCAGTAAACAGAGGACGTGAAGGCCTTATTTGAAAAACACAACATCTTGTTTCAAATCCAGGGGTCTAATCCAAATTATGTCTTGAAGAGATTTCGATAACCCTTTAAAATGCTGATGAAAAACATTGTGGTTTAAACAAAAAAATATTTTGAGTTATAGAAAATATATGTCACCATTTTTTCAGAAGTAGTAGTTCAATTAATAAAAAGTGGTTTCACTATTTTTAATTCATGAGGTCATGCCAGATTTGTAATTACTAAAGAAGAGAACATCTTTATTATGAGGCCTTCAATAAAACTAAAACGACACTCTCATTTTTTCTTTGAACTATTCGTTAGAGCAATATTTGTTATACAACAAGAGCAAATTAATTTAGAGATTTTTTTATACAATTGCAACTTTTATGGTGTGAACACAAAACACAAACCGAAAAAGAAAAAAAAGGAAATAATGAAATAAAATAAAAATTAGATTAATATCGATAGATTATATAAAGAGATAAATGTGATATAAAAATATCTGTTCACTGACATTTTTACCATCCTTATCAAATTTTATTATTTATAACTAATAAAATAAAATATGTAAACCGAAGAATGAAACGTCTTCTATTGATGCATTAAAAGCTGCGTGATGGTGATGATGAAGCGCCTCAGCCCAGACTATAAACATGTGCATCTTTAAATTCAGACAACTCTGCTTTCTTTCTCCTGCTCCAAGAATGATCTGAGATCAGTGATGATAGAAATAAGATCACCACATTCCTGGGGCACCTATCATTTCACCCGGGTTCGTCCTCAGTTGTGCAAGGTCTCGTTAATTGAAGAGAATCAATGGGGGGAAAATGATCATCATTTCTTAAATTCATCAGAAAGTTTAAAGAGGACAAGAGAAAATTTTAAAATTCTCTCCAAAGCTTAACAAAGACGCAAACTAAGGCATAGTTGAAGATCTGATGCACTTCTTCACCAAAACCACTTCCCCCTCCTCGTGACCACATGTTGACAATCAGCTGATGTGGTCACTGTGATCAGCTTTCACAGCTGGAGATGTTTGATTTTCCAGGTTTCACTCACTTTATTTCTTATTAAGTTTCCAGCCCTCCTCCACTGCTTCGTGTCTCTGGAAAAAACGGAAATCTTTTTCTCCACTCAGATTATTAATCTTCTTTAAAATGATGAAAATTATCCTGAACATGACGTCACTTTTTGACAGGTCACAGCTGGTTTTGACATGTACATCTGCGTGTTGCCTGTAGGCCTCGTATGGAGATACAGACTAATAACCATACACATGCAAATGAGGGACATTTACGCATACTTAGGCATTTAAAAATCAATTAATCTGGAATACATAGTTAAAGGGCCTATTTCACACTGATGAAGACTTGCACGGTATGTCAATTAAACCTGTTAGGCCTCCTGGTAGAGCGTGTAACGTCTGCGTATTAATCTAGAGAAAAAAAGCACAAGAACAATGTCTGGAAATTATTTCCAAACTCAAAAAGCGCAAAAAGAAAGCGCATCAGTGGTGACATCTCTGCGCACCGCTGCCTCATCGCGTGTTTTGCATCTGTTTCCATCTTATCTGTTGATGTGATGAAATGCGGATTAACACTGAAAGCGAAGAGAGGCGGAGCGCGTCACGGCGCATCGCCGGGCTAAAAAGAGGAGCGTTCTGGCAAATTTAACTCGAATAAATTACACCCTAAGGTGCAAGAGGGGTAAGTGTAGGGTGCGATGTACACAGGCCTCGGTTCTTGGTTTGTGTGTGTGCGTAGGTGATGTGTTTGCGCGCGTGTGAGTGTGTGTTTAGCTGACCGGCCAATAAATCTCTTCACTCCGCGATACTCTTATCTTGTAGCCACCGATATATTCCGTGCAAGGAGGCCATCAGCTCCAGCGCACACTCGGTGCCTCGTAAAGCCCCGATCCCTTGCACTCCCTGTCCTAAATGGGGATAATTAGCGTCACTTTATCACGCCTCTGCATATTTTCTCCGCGTCCCCCCCTCCTTTTCCTAAAAAAATTACCAGGCAGCCTGCTCTCGTCGCCCGCTCTGTCACAGAAGATTATGGAGACAGATTGCACAGAGCGAATGTGCCGGGCGAGATTAGCGCGGAATAGAGAAAGCAACTGGGCCAATGAATTCCTCGGAAGGGCCTTATCGTGCAATTACACGTTGACATGTTTAACAATCTTGCTGCCTCTTAATCCTGCAGTGCTGCTCTATCTACCCACAGCTACCACGCTGCACGCCGGCACACAGACCTAATGCACCGAAACGCAGCACAAATGTCCTGAAAGTTATGAGAAATTGCTTTATTTTCAAACTTTGTGCAGCATTCAAACGCCTTTTTATTTTGCTTTTTTTATTTTTCAGATTTCTCCGTTGTTGGAATAACATCTGCACTGGAACTTTTTGACGAGGTGAGGCATTGAAATGAAATAGATTTATATTTTATTTCTGGTGTATTGTTTTCAAAAATCAATGTTTCATCAAAAACTGATCAAAGAAGGAGAAAAGCCAGAGAAGTGCACCATCTCCATCCAAAGTGGCGCTTTTACGCACAAAGTGTACGTTTATTCTGGACTCAAATGTAGACTTTTCCATCTCTCTGCCCAACACACACTCCCCCTCTCCTCTCCTCCCTGTCCCCCCCTGCCTGGCGGTATATCGGGGCCTGTGTGGGAGTGATTGTGGAGCGCCCACTGTAGGAATTTGGCAGCGACCGCGGTTTGGAGAGCCGCCCCACGCTGAGCTCCATTCAGCGGCCAGCGCGCTGTGAGGTTGGGAAGTTTCACTCAGCCGTACAACTCAATGGCCCCAACAAAGGCGATTACAAGCCCCAGCGCATTCCTGTAGGGACCTGGGAGCGGCGCAGGTGCGAGGGGGACCCGGGTAACCCATCAGAGGAGTGATAAACACGGGACAGTGCCGGGGCCACACAAAACCAGCCGCTCCACAGGAAGCGGGGAGATTTTTGGTGGCAGGAGGAGAAAGAGAAGAATAAGTTTGAGGAGGATGGAAGTTGGGTGGGAGTGGGTGAAGAATACTGAGTGGCCTCACTGTCCATCACTGAGTGAAAGGAGGAGGGGACTTCCAAACAGGGCTGCAGCCAGGATTTCACTGAGGTCATGAGTCCAGAGAGCCAGTGCACAAACACATCCACACACCTATGGAAGAGGTGCAGGCAGTACACTAAACCTATATTTAGAAATCAATTAAAACTGATCAGATCCTTCAGGAATCTTTTCTTTTATGGCCCAAAACTTCCTCAGTAAGTCCAGTTTGCAGCTGCAGTGGAAAATACAATTCTTTGTCTTGTTCTTATTCTTTAAACATCCTTGCTCAGTGGAATCTGAAAAATGCCTCCAGATTTCTAAAATTCCTGAAAGTGTCAGACGAGCTGTGATCTCTGTCTCCTCAGCCTTGCTGCTGATATTGAAGAGGGAAAAAACATCCAGACTAAAAGTCTCCTGAACACCAGTTTCTTTATTATTCTGAAAGTAAAATGAGTCCAAGCTTTACATTTGTTCCCACATAAAGAAGCTTTGTGAGGAACAGAATTAAATTCCAGCAATTCTTGCTTTTAAATAACTTCACAGGGTCACTCAGTTTGTTTGAGCAGAGGAAATACAATTTCTGCCCGAGCAACACTTTTTTTTCACCGTCTATATTCAAGAGTACGTCTTATTATTCATTTAACACACAACTGAAAACTGTCCATGAGGGACAGACTATGTAATATCTATACAATGAACACTCCGCCTGTGAAATATTTTGCTGCAAAGTTTTCATGGTGAGATATCCAGCTGCATGCAAGACATTTTTCTAAAGGCAGTCTCCAGTCAATACTTTCAACTTTATATAGAATATGTTTTTAACTTATTGAACTGCCCTTGGTTGGTGTTTTGTAAATACCTTTTCATGCATCTGAAATTCAAAAAACTGATTCACAAAAAAACTTTAACTTGCATGTTTCACAGCTGTATGTGGCAATTTGATGTCAGTATAATGTTCCCAGATCAAAAAACTTCCCCCAGTGGTGAAATAATATTCAAGCCATTTAAATTTATGGGTAGCAATTTATTTTACAAATTGTCCCCTAGTGGTTGAAATTGCTCATACTGCTTTAAAGGTAGGGTTATTATTTTATTTTGAAAGTATTTGTTGATCAATTTTTTAACATTTACTGACATCAACATGTAAACTAAATTTGCAAACAAACGCAAAAAAATAATTTTTGATCTTGTGCTAGGAAGCTTTTTGTGTTAGAGGAGCAAGTTCGCAGGTTTGACGAAATCACTAATGTCAACCTGAAAGTGTGGCCTTGAAAACATGAGTTCAGCATTTTTCAGTCAGATCTTCATCGATTGATTTTATTCTACATTTCAGATTCTTTCAGGTTAAGATTTTATGTAAAAGGAGCCATGTGAAGTCAGGTTAGCTGCATCCTCAGTCGGTCACGTTTTTTTAAGTCGCCTCTTTTGTGCAGAATTCCATCCACCCAGCCTGACTTCTCTATGCAGCTAAAAATGCTAATGAAAGCAAATTATTAAGACCTAAAAGTATCAGGGCTTACCTGCTAAAGACAGAATATAAACAAGGACACAGGTGGAGCTGTATTTAGAAAATGCTCTAACCTCACCGTTTGTGAAGTGTGGTGCACATGAGGTGGCACATGAGGTGGCACATGACCCTGGGAGACAAGAGGAGCACAAGAGGAAGTTTCACTTAAATTCAAGTCAGTCGGCGATGACGACAGCAAAACTGAGAGAGACACACGTGCAGGAAACTCTGAACTTTTATGGATAGAATCAGCATCAGAGGTAAAAAGTTGTAGCAGAAATAAGACATCAAAACCTCACTGTTATTTAACTCTGTCCAACACACACACAAAAAAACCCCATCAGTATACAACAAAATAACCCAGTGTTCTCATTTATTCAGCCACTTCTCAGTCTCTTTACTGCATGTGTGCATAGATTCTTTCCAGCCTCTTACAGTAAAATAGCATTCCAGGTTTTCCTCAGAGATGATGGGAAACAGAAGTATGACTGAAAAAGTCCTGGGTTAATATCCTAAAAGCTACTGAATTATTGTTGCTATAATTTGATATCTGTTTTTATGACTTCTCTCCTCCTGCCACCAAGAAATATTTTACTGGATGCTTCTGCTGATAGATTTTTAAATGAGGTAAGACAAGAGGAATGAGAACACTGACATAATTTACCAAAACAAAAGCATCTAGATGACATTTTCCAGCAAATTAACTTTTTGCCAATCTCTTCTATTTAAATGATTTCTTGTTTGATGAATTTATTTGGCTCAGGAAACTACTTTGAAGTTTGTCTCCTGAATCCGTAAATCAAGCTGAAATAAAGAGTGCCAGCGTAATTTTGAGGGTGGCACTCCCCAAAAGTTTGGGGACCCCTGCTCTAAACCAACCGACAGCACCGTGTTGTGTAAATACAAACTTAAAACTCGATTCAGCAACTGGAAAAGACACAGCACTGATATTTCCTGACACTCCTAATTACAACTAACACATAATTTGGCTCAAATCTTCCTCCTCCAGTCCCTCACTAACTCACCCATTCACTCGGCACATGTGTTGTACAACCCACCTGCAGTTTCTCTCTATCTCCGCCTCGCACACATTCAAACCCACCAGATGCTGTAAAGGATTTCTGCTCCTGTGTGGCAGGTGATAACTCTCCGTGCAGCGTGGAAGGGGTTAATGAGGGGTCAAAGTGTTCAAATAAAAAACAGGGGTTTTACGGTGCCTGCTGTGCACTGATAGCTGTTTGAACCGGCCGGCCTTTGACCTCTGCTGGGTCAAGTGATCAACAAACTGGGTCGTTTAGATGGGTCAGATTGGGGGACGTGAAAGATGTGTGTGTTCCAGCAATAAGTCCAGAAGGTGCAGATTAATAGTTCTTAATGGTTATAACCCGGATCAATTTGTATCCAGAGCCATTAGATGGTTGTCGGCTATCAGGCTCTTTAAGGCTCAGGATAAATTTGATAACCTTCTGCCCACTAAGTGTTCACGGGCCAGAGAAATATGTACATGTTACCATCATTACTTTAATTACTGATTACTGATTAAACAACAGCTCTGGATTATCTCTGTACATCTCTGTGTCTGTCTTTGTCCATATCTGGCTTTCTGGTTGATGGATGTCCAAAATTTGTGGTCCTTGGAATTTTTGCCTGTTTTGTCTTCAAAGCTGTATCTGTCTCTTCCTCCATGTCTGGTTTGGTTCTTTTGTCTTTTTAATTTGTATCTACTTCTTTTTTCTGCCTTTACCTATATTCCTCATTCTTGGACTGTCCAGTCACAGAACCATCAGTGAGTCTGGTCTTGTGCCTTTTCTTTTTGATTTTCCTTTCTGTCCATCTCTCTAACTGTTTGTCTGGTTGGCTGCCCTCAAATCATCGCCATCCTCTCATTCTGGTTCTGCTCAAGGTTTCTGCCTTTGGAGATTTTTGTGTGTGTATTTATATGCACGTCTTTCACCCCATATCTATCTATCTATCTATCTATCTATCTATCTATCTATCTATCTATCTATCTATCTATCTATCCATCTATCCATCTATCCATCTATCCATCTATCCATCTATCCATCTATCCATCTATCCATCTATCCATCTATCCATCCATCCATCCATCTATCCATCCATCCATCCATCCATCCATCAGGGCCTGTCCAGCCGAGGCAGATGGCTGTCCATATCTGCTTCTTAATTTTGTTTGTTGTTATACCAACAACTCTGGTTCCCCTCAAAGTTTCTGCCTTTTATGTGGATTTATTTATTGTCTTTCTTATCTTTCTGTTTCCTTCTCTTCCTGTCATTTTTGTTTTTGTCTCTTTGTATCAACGTCCTGTTTCGTGTTCAGTCAAGGCAGATGGCTGTCCACTGAAGAGTCTGCTCTCTGGTTTCTGCCTCTTGTGTTGTTTTCTACTTTTCTTTGTCTCCTGGTTTGTCTGTTTGCCTCAAATCATTTCCACCCTGGCAGATAGTCGTCAACCAATAAATCTGGTTCTGCTCAAGGTTTCTATCTGTCTGTATTTGTTTCCACCCTTTATCTGTTTTTATGTTTATTTCACCCCTCTCTGTCTTTTTGGGCTCATCCAGGCGAGGCAGACGGCTGTCCACTTATGAGTCTGGTCCTGCTTGAGGTCTCTGCCTGTTAAGAGGGTTTATTTTTTGTTTTCTATCAGTCTGTGTTCATTTCTCTCTGGCTTTCTTGTACTTAATTCTGTTTGTATACAATCAACCCAAGTCTGGTTCTGCTTGTTATCTCTGCATATTAAAAGGTTTTATTTGTTTATGTTTTTTTTAGTTAGTTTCTTATTTTTATTTTTGTGTCTGTCTCAAACCATCACTGCCTTTTTGTCTCTCTCATACCACTGGAGTCCGGCGGACTCTGGTCCCCCTTGGAGTGTAAAAAAAATGTTCGGTTTCTGAACTCATGTTGCAGCTGATGATTGACATTTATGTTTTCCGTTTGCTCTTTTCTTTTCTGCTCTTATTTATTGACTTTTAAACATTTATATTCTTCCAGTTGGTACTCCTCCTTCATCCATCTCTTCCTCTGTCACTCTATCTGTTTGTCTCTTCCAGAAAAGCATCCACCACAGCCATCACTGGTGGACATGGATCCCTGTGGGAGCTTGTGATTAACAGATAGCAGCTCATCTCCTCTGCTGGCAGGCCAACATTACTGCCAGCTCTAGAAGACAGGTGATGTGGGCGAGAAGACCTTTTGGAAAATGTCAGCGACGGTCAGAGCCCCAAATTTGCTCCCTTCACTTTCCTCTGTGATGCTATCTCCTCCAAACCCTTCATTACACGATCCCTTCCTCCCCATTGAGTAATGTTTGAGTTTTAGTGTCTGATTCCAGAGCATGTGGACGTTTTATTTTATTTCACAAGGCTTACTTGAAGATCGGGCAGAAATGGAAAACAAAAACACAGCCCTGTATGTCTCAAGGATTGGAAGAAACAAAAACGGAGTAAAAGGGAAACAGCAGTGTCGGCTGCAGCTCCCCTTTCACTGGAGCCAGCTTCACCGTCTTAATACTCTTAGTCCCTCAGTTGGCATGTTTTCCAAGAACCCACTGCATTTCCAGATTTGTAAAATCCATCAAAATGCCTGTAATGAATATTTCTACAGCCATGGGTGTATTTAATGTGCTGTGTGACCAGCCCAGGAAGACAGGCACCAGATCTGTCACCAGAAACAAAGATCTGCAGGGTTTGTTGTTGTCTCTGTTAACACGGGGGTCAGTGCTCGCTTTTAATTTGAACATGAATTTATCTGTTCTCTTTTTTTTCTTTAATTAAATCTTTCCTGTGCATGAAGCGTCACATCATGTATATTTGTGTTTTGAAGATTTCATAAAAGAAGTCGCTCTGAGCGCTAATTTAATTTCTTGTGAAATGTACTCAACACTCGCGCCTTTTCCCCGTTGTCTTAGCTTTGACTTGGAAAAAAAATGACATTTTAAATAAAGTCTTGCATCTTATTGCTGCTTAGGAATAAATATTGCTCTGTCTGTTCCCCCAACCACATTCAATTTGGGAGTAAATAAATATTTCAAAGTTAGAAGTTGTGGAAAAGTTTCAACTATTAGACTTTGTATTAATTTCAAGGCCTGAGCATGCCCTCAATTATTTTAGCAATGCCCTGAAGTAATTGATTTTAGGTGGAGAAAAAGAGAGGTGCAGGAGGGGTGCTTTTTGTTGGTGTGCAGGAACGGCACAGCCAATAAATGAAAAATTACTAACAGCATAATTGCTCTGAGCGTTAACCTTGCTTTATTGATTATTTTTCTCTCATCAAGGTGTTTTTTTTTTTTTTTTCAGCAAAGTTGGGGCTGTAATGACGCGAGTTGTTTCACAGCTTTCTGTAATAATTCAGATTTTGATCCTTCCGTCTATCACCGGCTTGTCCAGGTGTGTGAGCAACCTGCACAAACACACACACACACACACACACACACACACACACACACACACACACACACACACACACACACACGAGATGTTCGGTGTGTGTGCAGACATTCAAAAAGCATACAGGGACTAGATAATGAGCATCTCAGGTGACTACATGCAGTGATTACCAGGTTTGCTGCTGTTATAAGAGCTATATCACACACACATACACTGCCACCCTGTTCACACACACACACATTTAGACACACACACACTCTTGAGAGATCCTTGGTTATCACACCCTTCCAGATTGTTCTGAACTACTTATGGAAAACACACACATCTCAAGATGTGGCCACTCTTGCCAATATGAGCCCAGTGTTAAGAACAGTTGTTGTCGTTGTCTTGGTGTGTTTTTTTTAGCATCTCTAAATTCCTAGCGTTGCTAAGGTGCTTTGGGAGGGGATTAACAGAGGCTGGCGCCGATGAGCAAGCCTCGCAGATTTCCAACCAGCAGGAAAAAGACAAAGAAAGAGGGAAAGACGGAGGAAAAAACAGCAGAGGGTTAGACAACAGGGAGATGGCAGGAACAGCTTGTGTAAACACGATGACTGGAGAGAGGTAAAGAGGTAGAAGTGAGCGACGGAAAGTGAGACTAAAGGAGAATCCTAAAGAGGAGGCCTCAACTTTCACACACGCACAGAGGAGACGCACCCTCCTCACTCTCTCCATCAACCATTCCTCCTCCCCCTCCTCATCCTCCTCCTCTTGTTTCTTCCTATCTTCTTTATTCCCCCACAGGCAACAGTTTTAGATCCAGACTCTTTTCTCGTCTCTCCTTCTCCCTGTCACAACTTCAAACGGCGCCGGCATCCAGGTCACCCTGATGTGCCCGGAGCGTCGGTGCCTGTGCCATCTCAGGTGTACGTCTCCCAGCGTGTCCTTGATGACACTCTCTCTCTGTCTCTCCTTTTCTCCCGTCTCTCTGCTTGTAATTAGTGAGCAGAGGAGACAGCAGGGCCTCGAGTTATCGATCTATAGGTGCAACAGCTCAATGTTTTTTACATCTGCAGCTGAGAAAAACACACAAACAGTGAATCAGAGTGAAATCAGGATGTGTTTTCTGAGCAAACAGGGAGGTCCTCACTGCCTCGCTTTGAATCCTCTCCTCAGGCTCGGCGTCTCAGGTGGAGTGTAACTTTACGCGGCCTGTTTGTGGAATACAAGGCACTTGACCAAGGGCCAGCTCTGCTCCTCCCTCCCTCCCTCTCCTTTCCCTCCCCCCTACCTGGGTCAGGTTACCCTCCTCCCCTCCTCCATCCCTTTCTCCTCTCCTTCGGCGATGGCAGGTAGTCTGTTTTGCAACCTGTGGATGTTGAAAAGCATGTGTCTGTATGTTTGTACTCTGCCTAGACAGGTGTTTGGGGCTCCTGTATCCCCCCCCTCCCTGTCTGGGCCTGACCAGGTTGGCTATGAGCGAGGAGGCGGCCTGTCTTTCAACCACTGATCCCCTCAGAACTACTCATCTGATCAGGCTGGATCCGCGCTTCACGGCTGCTGGGGTCACACAACCCAACCCCGGGGTCAAGCAGCTAATTACAGAGCGCTGTGTCCTCCGTCTCTGTCAGCAGCACGGAGATGGGGAAGGTTGGGCGGAGAGGGAAGAGGGAGAATATTGACTTAGACATCAAAAGGTCAACAGTGAGAAGCTTTTCCCCGTCACTTCAGAGTGTGAGGCTCTGCTTTTCTGCAGCATCTCGGTCACACCCTTCCCTTCCCTTGGGCGCAGAGAGAGGCTCACACCCATGGGAGCAGAGCTGCGCCAGCCTGTGTGGATTTATGTATCACTAACTTTACATCCAAGGGCCAGTTTCTGCTTTCTCATTGTGTGGAAGATTTACTGCGGCTGGAAGCATCAAATCTTACTGATGGTGAATCCAAATGTCTGATTTGTTCTTCCTGACCTTTGTGTCAGACCACTGCACAGCATATAATAAAAACACACACACACACACATACACACACACACACTCACATAAATATGTACCAAAGCTCCACTCTGCTGTATATTTTTAAGCTGCAGGTTCATTAATCACAAATGCGGGGGCTCTTCTCTGCCAGCGCAGGAAATTAATCAAAAAGGGGACATTAATCACATGCATGAACAGCAGTAGTTACACCTGTGACAATGCCATCTGATTTAAACGTGTTACTCCAGACTGTGTTAATGATGCCACCCAGGGCCAAGCAAAGCAACCTTTCCGCCATGGCTGAAACGATAATGCGCTAACTATGAAGCAATTTTCCTCCACGCCTTCGCGGCGCATGCAGATACACATCGTGCAGGGGTCAGTGGGTGTAGCAGCAATTAGCAGGCCTGGCTCTTTGCTCACAGCTTGACCACCAGGGTTTTTCACTCTGACTCTTCAAATGTATGTTAAAGTTATATTAGTCACACTGAAATTTCTATCTCACTCCAAACAGAAGGAAACAACACCAAAAGTTGCTTTGCAGGGATGACAGAGTTTGACTTGGTCAGACGTGGGTGTGATGCATGGAGAGAGTCATGCTTATGTGTGGACTGAACGTTTTGAGACAAATAGAGGAAGCATGGGAACTCTGCGTGTGTGCTTACACTGCCCTCTTTTGAATGCTCTGCAGTGAGGTCCTGCAGCAGAGTATAGGAAACAGAAACTGAGATGGAAAATGAGTCAGAAATCCAGCATGAATGAAGATATTTCTACACAAAAACATCACTTAAGATTAGGGATGCATGATATATCGGTATCAAAATCTGTATTGGCTGATTTTTACACATTCGCTGCCGGCCATTTCCAGAGCATCTTGAATGATCTTTCAAGACCCAAATAGTAATGTTCTCTATTAATATGTAAACACCAAAACTACAGAAGAAGAGTGGACCCTCTTCTGTTATGTCTCTCTTCCTGTTTTTGATCCAAAAAATAGACAAAACGCTCCTTTTTAATTGTGTTCATCTCGTTCATCAGGTGCTCCATCCTTTGATCCTTTCCATGGTCATCATTTCTCACAATCGTGCCACTCTTTTTCTCTGAACTACCTTGATCCATAATCTGTGATGAGATTGTCCCTCTCTCTTTTTTTTTTTTTTTTTACTAATATTGATAATGGTAAATATCTGTTATCGGCCATAACAGCAACATCGAGACTGGACATCGGTATCGGCCAAAAGTGCATCCCTACTTAAGATTCTGCTCAACCCATTCATACAAATCGAAGCAGTAAGATGATAAATTTGCTGCATAATGTCCTTTAATTCTTAGATATTTCCTCTTTTTGTCCTGGAAATGCTAAATTTATTTCTTGTTTTGTTCAGATGACCATAATCTTTTAAGTTTGGATGCAGCTCAATGTCAATGTCAGCTTTATTAATATAGCACATTTAAAACAGCAAGTGGCTCACCAAAGTGCTTCAACAGTAAAAAGTCAGAAACAATGAAACAATAAAAACTGTACAACAATAAAACGTAAAGCAAAAAAGCATAAAACATATACAGCATTAAAAAAAATAGAAATAGAAATGAAAGACTCAATAAAAGTGTCATTCCTGTGCCAAAAGCCAAAGTGAACAAGTGAGTCTTTAAAAGAGTTTTAAAAGAGAAGCTATTTGCAGTCCATGCAGTTAAAGGCAGGCTCAAATCTACTGAAGCTGAAATATGTCTCTGTCCAAACCCTTCCTGAAGTATCACCTCGTGAAACTTCCAAATGTGGTTTCATAAAGTTTAATGCCGGTAGTTTTTTTTAGTTTCTGTAACTCTTAAAATTCCCCATGCTAACCTGATATTCTGATATTCCAAAGAGAGATCCTACAAATTAAAGATATACTCCTAAGCCTAGTGGGCTTTAAAGCTATTATTTGTCTTAGTTTCAAGTGTAGGAGTGAATGAAAGCTGTCAGAATTCATTATCTATAATGCAATTTAAAATAAAAGCTACTTTTATCAAGAATTTCCAACCTACAGCAGCAGGTGACGCACATTCAAGGATGAAACCAACAACACTTATTACTCGGTTAAAGAGCTTTAGCTGCTCAAGAATTTACATTAATGCTTAAAAAGCTTAAACCATGAGCTTAAACTACGTATTTAAATTAAAATATGTAAAACACCTTCCCAGAAATAGAGAAGTAGTTGAGCAGAGCTCCTTCAGAAAGGCCAGCCTCTCGAGAACTCATTCACAGGTTTTTAATGAAGACAATAATTAAAAAGATCAGCAGCAGATGAAAACAGGGGTTCAAGTGACGTCTTCATCTCGGTGTTCTTTTATCATCTCAATGATAACGGGAGGCAGAGAGAGGTCAAACCAAGCCCTGCTGCTTTCACTTCATGTCGCACATTTTGTACCACATTTCAAAGCAAAGTGCTGCAAAAAGAAACAATCAAACATTTTAGAGATTTAAGACGCAAACTTCTTAAAAGACGAAACATGCCCTACAGACACTCCTCAATAAATCCAGTTTCTGTGTCTGTCAGAGAGAGATGAACTTTCCCTCTGTGTAATAATTAACCAGGTCTTTTAGCAACGTCCCTGTGCCTGAAAACTCCAGATACTATCTCCTTCAGATCCGTCAGCTTGTTTGCTTCTGTCTTGTAGCCGTGTTTGTGCCGCTGATTCCAGGCTGCAGGCCGGCCCCCAAGTGGCACCGCTTTGTGACCCCTGAAGCCTGACAGGCTGCTCTGATAAACTCATATCACACATGACAGAGAAACCTAAAACCTGGCCTAATTAGCAGGCCGGACGAGGAGGATGGAGACAGAGAAAGGAGGGAGAGAAGATTGAAAATCAAAACGAGGTAAGAGTTTATTAACAGAGCTGGTGACCTCTGCTGATTTATTCATGTGATTGCTAAAGAGGACTCTGGAACAGAGCGCTCTGCCAGCGTGAGGGTTTCTAATCATCACTAACTTTCCTCTCCGTCCTTTTCCTTCTTTCCTCTTCTTCACATACAAACACATACATGCACTTGACACCTTCCCCCTAGACTTACCTGTCCAGGTATTCCAGTGATCCAGGCCAAGCCTTGTCAGGTGGAAGAAAGTCAATCCCAGGGCGGAGACAGGAGGGAGGAGGAGGGAGTGGGTGCAGTAAGTCTAGCCGGTGGAGGAAGGAGGGAGGGAGAGCAGGAGAGACAGGGGGCAGGTAGAGGGGATCGTATTCAGGCTCCTGGGGACAGGAGGCTTGGCGTGGCACCGCACTGCCCACCCAACATCAACACTCTCAGGTTGCCTGGCTCAGATGGGCCAGATAATCACCCTCTCTCCACAGGGACCATCTGGAGGCAGGCAGAGAGGGAGGGAGGCCATATTTTATTTCCATAAAACATAAATTCACTCATCTGCTGCCCGGAGGAAAAAGAAAAAACATCATTCTTTTTTCTCACTACTGCCCAACAGATGATTTACAGGCATCATCCACGAACAAGGACGGCATGTTTAAGGCCAGAGAGACAGATCCAACACGTGCTCACGCTCTCAGCAGTGCCCCCTCTCATCTCTCCAGTTTGATTGACGCTCAGATCCCTGTACAGATCAGAGGACGGCCACTGTGATTATCATCTCGCTGTGGTAACTGAGACACCCTTAATCCCATAATAATCCCTCACAGTCACTCAGAGCAGGAGTGTGTGACCTCCTGCAGGGAAAACACACACATGCATACACACACTTAAAGCCTTTGACTAGTTTTTTATGCATTTTTCAAGCAAACAAACACTTGACCTCAAAAATTGACACATGGAACATAATACTATGTTGTTGCACACTTTAAGATTTCTGCAAAGCCAAAACATTATCCAGAATCCTCTAAACTTGGTGCAATGCTCGGCCCAGCTCAGAAACAGACACCTGATGCTGCCTCTGGTCTACGACAACACCTGCTGTGTTCGCTGTGAGGTTTGAAAACACAGAGAGCTGCGTCAGTCTAAATGCAGAGACACAGAGAAGATGTTGTTAGGCTGAATTTTCACAATAAAAATAAAACTGATGAGTCAGCCTATCATGTTGTGATATCATTCACTTGTTATTCTCTTCCTTTATTGACAATTCCTTTATGACCTGTGCACGTTGCATGTTCGGTGATGCAGTATGTGTGTGTTTGTGGAGTCACTAAAGCCTCCATCATGAAGAAGTGAATTCTCTAAGTGCATCGAGAGGAGCTCAGCAGGAGGTCTGGGAGTCAATGGATGTCAATGTTTAACAAACCATTTCCAAGCCATTCTAAAGACGGCAAAGATTGCAGACTGCAGCCAGACCCTGTACGTGTGTATGAGTGTTTTTACGTGTGTGTGTGTGTTAGAGAGATATGGTAATAACTCCTGACTAACGATAGCAGGAGTTGAAGGGGCACACACCCCGTGCACACACCATGGGGTGATCTAAATGAGTCATTACTTCACTTTTTTGCGTTTTCAATTTCTATATTTCTCAGTCCAAAGTGAGCCAAAGTGGTACTTTTTATTACTCAGGTAGAGCTGCAATTATTTATGGCAGTTTTAGATTTTATTACGCTACTTCAAAATCTTTATATTCCTGCTGTTCTTTTATTCTGTCCACTTGTGGCATTTCGAGAAGGATCCATTCATATATACCATTAAATTTGTAGAAATTCCCAACACTCAGAGAAAAAACATGAACAACTGATAGATTCCTCTGCATCAGATAGTTTTAGATAAAATGAGTGATAATTAACGCTGATTTCACTGAGACACACGTTATTTTCTTAGTTCTTCTGATGTTTATTTAGAATCAGCTTTTAACTGGGAGGGACTTTTTTTATTGTTTGGTGTCTGAGTGTTTAAAAACAGACAGACTTATTTTAATATTAGTGTTGGAATTATTTGGAGTCAATGACCTCATGTTTTCATTTTTCATATTTGAGCCGTAGACTGTTTAACACATAGATGTGCTCTCTATGACATCACTCATCTGTTTCTGATACAGACTTTTGAAGCCTATCGTTTGCAGATGCCATATTAAAGAAGCTGGGTTCTAACTAGCTTTGTTCATTTCAGGATAAGATCATGTTAAAATCGTCTTTTTTGACTTCACATGAATTTGGTTTCTGGTGACTTTGCAACCAGCCTCTTGTGGACACTCAAGGAAGTGCAGATTTTAGCCAATTTGACATACAGCTTCATATTTTCAGACCAAGCTGCTTCAGCAAACATTTGTCAGTTGTTAGAAAATTGTTCTTTGAATTGTTAAATGTTGACAAACAGATGACGTCTTTATCACCTAAGACATGTTTGTGCCACCTGTTGTTTATTAAGTGTAGGGCTTATCATTTTAACGCAATTAAATTCACATGTGCCTGGCTGTGAAAAATCAAATAATATATTGATAATACCAGTGTGATTAGACATGGTTCATTTTTAATGGTTTTCTTATTTTTATTATCAAAAGAGACACTAAAATGAAGAAAATTAAAGTATTCACTTGTCAGTGAAGAGCATAAATACAAAGGCTGGGACGACATGCTATTTTGGCGATTCGATTCTATTACAATTTTTGGGGTACCAATTCAATTTTAATTGCGATTCTTCAATATTTATGATTTTTGTGAATTTTAGCTTGCTTTTTAAACACCCGACCATGTGAAAAAGTTAAATGATATTGATGTCCACAAACTATTTCAGGAGCCATATTTTCTCATAAAATGCACATCACGTGAGTCAGAGAGAAACATTTCACCCTCTGCTGGAGAAAAGTGGTAACATTTTTACAATCCAGTTTTTAAACAGAGACCGAAATGAAGAATTTGAATTTTAAAATTAAAAAAAGGAGATTTTTTGACGGAGTGCCCATTTTGATATTGCCAAACAAAAGATCCTGATGTATCGATTTTCGATTTTTTTTTCTCCCACTCCTAATAAATACCCATAACTCACTGTTGGAGAGGAGCGTTTAAAATGCTAGTTGTGTTTGGTGAGTAATAATAGAAAATGATAATGGGAGACTAAGAGAGCTTTATCTATGTCTTGTATCAGTATTAACTCAGTCAAAGTAAGTTTTAGATTGATAATAATGGATGAAAATAATGTCAAACTACATCCAAGTACAGATGGCTAGAAATTATATCAAACTATGAAACGAGAGCACACCTCAGAGCTCCTACGGGCGTAGATCTGTCATTAATGTCTGAGCCATGTGATCTGTCACTCATTCAGACCCATAAATGCTAAAAAGTAAAAACGTAATTTTCTGAATTTCTTGCTTTCTGAGCTCAAACAAACACACAATCTCCATGTGCATTCACCGACAGCCCCAGACGCTCAGAGAGACTTTGTTTCCCCCTCTCTCCTCAGTCTTTGTGTGTCTCAGGTACTCACACACAAACATACAAAAACCCACTTTAAGAAAAAAGGGCCCAAGCTTACTAACACCACAGGATATCACATTTTTATGACTGGTCTCAGTGGTGTAACTACAGTATACATCCATCTCTTCGGCATTAACGTGATAGATGTATTTTTCATGCTGCCATTAGGGCTGAAGCAGTGTGCTGTGCAAGGCTTGTGTATGCTAATGTGCCCTCTCACACCTGCAGTTTGCAATTACCCCTGAGGAATGGAGCCAAGACTCGGTTTGTGACCAGCGGCAATAATATGAGTAATGGCAAAATTGCACAAGTCCTTTGTGGAAAATTGAGAAAAAAAAGGGAGGCAATCATTAAAGAGGGGGTTGGAGAGGGCAGGGGATGAGAGGCAAGGAAAGGAGGGAGAGGGAGAGAAAGTGTTTACTCCTTTGACCAGAAAATTTGTTGTCACCATACCTCCAGATTTCTACCACTCAGTTTCCCCTTTCAACTCATTTTTCTTTCAACTTCGGGATTTGATACCTCTATTAAAGAATCTACTCTGTAGATAAAAAAGACGTATATTGAACACTCAACGTTATATCTTTAAGAAACCAAATGCTCTCCATACCCATCATGAACAGTGAACCTGCAGTCCAAGTAAAAGCTGTTTCTAAACCCTCTAAAATCCAAATTCCTGCAGTTCTTACTTTAGGAAGTCCCTGACCAGACCTAAGAGATCACATCTCTCTAATTTTGCAATTTTGCACTGAGTCACTACAAGATTCACAAGTTTTAAATCCTTCTTCAAACCAATAAAGCATTAAACAATGACACATCATTTCAGTCAGAACCACTTTAAATATTAATCATCCACATACCCAGGTGGAATGCCTAAACCTGTTTTATAAGAATTTAACCCTCTTATTTTGTTTTTATTCTTGTAATAATGGATGAAAAATGGGATTTTCATTCATTTTTGAGGCTTTTATTGAAAACACAAGTAATGCCGCTTTTACTCTTTATCATGTGCTGTTTTTTGTTATAGTTTGAGTCTATTTTTCTTATTTGTGAGATCATTTCTTTTTCTGTCTTTCACTGTATTCCACCATCCTTGCTCAGCTTCCCTGCGGGCTTTCCACCACAGAGTTCAGTTCCTCTTAAGGTTTTTTCCTGTTGAAGTAAAGTTTGTAACTGTTTCTGAGTGCTTGCTTGCAAAAAACACACCACATCTTTCCTGCTTTATTTTGAATAGTCTCAGCTCCTCAATCATGCATCTGAAGGTTTGTCCGGTTTTCTTTCCCTGTGCCCCGTTGGCTTCAGTCAAACTGAAGCTGTCTCTGCTTTTCTTTCTTCCACTTCCTCAGAGCCAACTATGCTGATTAGATGTTTGTTTTGACCACGTGAGGAAGAGACAGATGATACTTGATAGGCCTATTTTTTGTG